>NC_022009.1:76118297-76133658 GCF_000317375.1 Microtus ochrogaster
AAAAAAAAATTTCCTAAGAAAATACAGTGAGATCAATGTTCAAATGTGAAAGAGTCATACATGTTCATTTGCCACATAGCCATGCTTTGGCCAGAGGGAGAGGGTGTATTTACATGACAGGGGTCTCATAGGATTGCATTGCAGCTGGAAAATTCCTGTCACCTGAGGATACAGCCATTGGAGCACGGCAGAGCAGGACATTTTTTTTATGTACTTGCAGCTGCCACTGCTGTTAAACCCATCCTATTGGCAGTTACATAAAAGTACAACATACACTATAATGTACACTACAAAGTGCTTCATAATGATAAGGGAGTTTTATTGGTATAGGTATTCACCATACCGTGTCTTTAATCATTATTTTAGAGTGTAATTATCTCAACAAAGGGCCTTTATTCTAAAACAATGTGCCCTGTAATGCCGGCAGCTGCCTCATGTATCTTGTGTTTATAGTGTCTGTGTCAAAGGGACCGATCTTTGCCATCTAGGTTTGTGTAAGTGGCTCTATGATGCTCAAACAGTGATGACGTCTCTTCATGACAGGCTTCTGTGTTAAGAAGTGGATGACTGTGCATGTATAAACACACACATCTCATAAATGATCGTAGCCTCCATCCACACTTTCAGCCTCCTGCCAGTCCATAAATGTACATCTGTAAGCACACAGACCTGACTGTTCTAGGGATGGCTTTGTAACCTGCTCTGGGATAGCACGTATGTGCTGGAGTTCCCCTGCCTAGTTGGAGTTTCCATCTATTACTCAATGCTTAATTCGAATCCCTTTCCTTGGTAAAGAAAGACTGGAGTGCTTTAGCTACTGACTCAGCCACTCCGGGCTCTTTCATTCCCATAGTTACCTTCTTAGGCCCAAATGCTGATTCTCAAAGTGTCTGCATAACTAGGTTATGCCTGAACGAGAAGAAGAAATGGTAAAATTGCCAGTCTTTGTATTCACAAGATTGCTGTCTAGCCAGAGTTTGTATGTGGTGAAGGCTTAATACATGTTTACTGAACAGAAGTGCCACACAACCAGTAGTTAATAGTATCTGCCACGAAACTCTGTCCCTTAGCTTTGCATCTGTCATTCCACAGGGCTTGGGAAACTCTGAGGTGAGTTTGGGACCACAGCTGTGTGGGTGTGCATTCTTATTGACTGGCCTCACCCCACTTCAGCTGCTCTCCTTTGCAGTAAAAGCCTGAGAACCACCCATCAGTGGGTGAGGATGGGCACTGTGGCACCAGGCAGTCTATGTTTGGGGTGCCAGGCACTAATCTGGGCACCCCAGCTGCACAGCACCAGGATACCCTGAGCTCATGGGATGCCTCCCACACAGGGGGTGGGGGAGGGTGGCACCTAGGCCCTGAAAAGCTCAGTTTAGGTGCAGACTTAGACTTGGTCTATGAAGAGAAGCAGTGAGTTTCCAGGTTGTGTTCAGTTAGGTCGCTCTCTCTGTTAACTGTTTTCTTCCTTGGGGAAGCCTTCTGAACGACCAAATAGTCTTCTATCTTTTCTTTCATGTTTCTATGAAACTTCTTTGTGTCACAACAACAACAACCAACCAACCAACCAACCAACCAATCAACCAACCAACCAACCAAACAAACAAACATGCTCAACATCATGTTAGGGGTTGTGAAACAGGAGAGGGAAATAAAAACATCCGCCTCTCCGCCTCTTAGGGGTCTGCTGTCTAGTGGGGTCCTGTCCAGAAATAATTGACTCAGGGAGCAAATTTGAAACAGCAGATAATCCGATTTTAGGCAAATTTCCTAGAACGTCTTCCTTTTTTTCTTCTTCTTCTTTTTCATTTGTTTTTGTTTTTTTTGAGATGGGATTTCTCTGTGTAGCCCTGGCTGTCCTGGAACTCAGTCTTTAGACCAGGCTGGCCTGGAACTCAGAGATGTACTTGCCTCTGCCTCCCAAGTGCTGGGATTAAAGTTGTTCACCATCGCTCTTGATATTTTCACTTCTTAAGGGAAAAGGCTTCCATTTTAATTCTGAATTCATGCTTTCTACAAGAAGTTTCTCTGTGTGTGTTCAGGAAAGTTTTATGGATATATGGTCATTTCAAAAACCATTGCAATAATCCCAAAGCATGTTTATGATATGTTCATGTGACAGTTTCTTTGGATTTCTAGAAGCTAAAATCAGTGAGATTTATGAAGGTGAATTATTTACATCCTGAAGACATGTTGACTTAGGGACTTTACCTGAAACTCTGACAGGCGGAAATGTGAGGATCCCACACCTTCAACTCATAGACAGCAGTGGGGCTGAGCTTAGCTCTTGAAGACCTCTGAGGAGTACACACTAGCCATTACCTTTTGGATGTAATGGATAGATTAATCTTGAAGTGGATTTATTAAATAACATGATAAGTATCATGAAGGTGCCCTGACGGATAAACAAAGCAGTAATCCACATTTGAATTCTGATGGTGGAGTAACAATGGACTGGCTTACAACTGCTCTCATTGACCCAGTCCTTTTATTTTCTATCTAAAGCACTCAGCATCTTGACCCATATTTCACATCTCTCAGGAGTAGATGGGTGCCCTACTTTGCGATGGTCCTAGGACTCCTGCCCCCCTTCTCAGCATTTCTCAATGACTTTGAAATATATAGTTCACTGTTGCTCTAACTCCCTATAGTGTATATGAAGAAACTGGCATTACAGGAAATGAGGTCAGAGCTGCTCTCCTTGATGGATGCCTATACCTTGTACCCAATAGTATTTCTGATACTGAAAGGTGATTGAAATGGTTCTGATGTTAGGAAGCTTGTTGTTGAATCGTTTGTCCAAATGTTTTGTAGTTTTATGGAAAACATGGCCATATTGCGTTTTTGTTTGTTTGTTTGTTTGTTTTTAATAGATTATCAACATTTTTACAGAACAGATGAAAGTTAAGTTGAACTGAATTTGTTTTTTCTCTTCAGTTTTTCAGGTCACTGTCTTGTACTTAGATTGAATAGACAGAGTTAAAAAAGCAGCCACTACAGCAAGTCTTGACACCAAGTGCGATCTGGGATAAAGGAAGGGGCAGTTGGTGCCTTTACTTCCCGTTTTAGCACTAGAGCCCACTGTTTCCTGAACAGACCATGCTTACTCAGAGGACAAAATCGGCAGTCACACAAGTGTGCTTTATCTAGTTGAGTGTCCATAGACAAGTTGTTCAACTGTCTTGGCCTTAAGTGATTTCATGCATAAAATCAGGGTAGTAGTAATGTCTGTGTCCCAGGACCTTTGTTTGAGTCATCTCAATGTATTTCTTAGCAGCTTCAGTGAAGGAGATGGTGCTGGCTGGGCTATGAAGGTCTATGGGAAGGCCAGTAGGGGGAGTTCGGAAAGGTTGTAGGGTCAACTGAGGAGATGGAGAAACCTTGGTAGGTCTCAGAACTCAATGGGCTGGTGTGAAAATAAAAAGAAGTGGAAAACCATTGTGAGATACATTGTTATCTGAATTTCTATAGGTAAATCTCAAAGCTGAAGACAACGCTTTCAAGACATTCCCCCTATTTATCCTTTCTGCTTTTCTTTTTCTCCAAATAGGATTTGGTGGAAAGTGGGGTTGGGGGTTGGGTTAAAGGAAAGCAATGTAGGAACAAAATTTTTCAGTATCTAGAAATGGAGGAAGAGTGGCCCAGATGGTGGAAAACACCATTTAAAGGAACAGATATGAGGAGTGTGTTCAAAACATAGAGCATTCTAATTAGACTACACTATAAATTATTCAAGAATGAAAAAGATAGGATGCAAGGAAAAAATGGGACAGCGCCAGATAATGGCAGGCTTGTAATAGTAATGTTAGCTTAGTTAATGACTGTCACCTAAAAGCCAAAGATTTAGGGAATTCGGTATCCTAAGAAGATGTAGACTCATCCGCATTCCAGCAAGGATGTGGGGAATCAGTGACTTACACGCAGTTTTATATCTGGAATTACACGGATCTCATTAATCCCAGGAAAAGAATGTGACAACTGGCGATAGCAAACCATCTGTGGTAGATCTCCTTTTAAGAATTAGTCATTCTCTCCTTTCGGTTATTTAAAAACAATTCATCACTGGTGGAATCTTAGAAATGCTGTTATTTATATGAAACATAGTTTTAGAGACAAGGCAACAGTCTTTAAATATCTTTAATTTACATAATGGTGGCTTCCTGACGTCGAATTTATTATATGAAAATGTATCTATGTAAACATTAATACTAGCAATTTTTATCATTATTCTTTTCTTTATTATAAAAGCTTTCTGGTAACATTTAGAACTGAGAATGTAAAATGGGTTGTGTTCTAGACATACAAGTTGAGACTTTAACAAATGAAAAACCCATTATCATGTTCTAGCTATATGCTAAAAGTAATATCATATACTATACTATATATTGAAAATGTTTAATCATCAAACAAATACTCATTGAAGAAAACTTTCAAATAGAAACATTGTAGAAATGTGTGTTTTGATGAAGAGTAGTTGAATAACATGGATTTCACCCCCAAATTTCCATATGTATGCTTTTACAGTTTACTAGGATGTATCTTTGTATCAGTTATGTTACGATATTAATAGCCTGAAGCTTTAAAACGTATTTGTGAATGCGTGTGGTGTTCGTGCGTGTGGATGTGGAAGCATGTGTGTCATAGTACTAGCTATGAACTGCTGATAGCATTATATACTGTGTATGCTGAAAACACAGCAGGATCAGAGGGCAGTCTCGGGTGCCTCTTCTCAGCTTCCACCTGGTGAGCTACAGGGATTCTTACTCTAGGATGAGAACATTTCTTTCACGAGTGCCAAATCTAAAGTCTATTGTCGCTGAAGGTGAGAGGGTGAGAAAAACGTAAGGTATTCGTGAAAATAATATTTATGAACAAAATTTTAAAAGTAAACTTTTAAAGTCATAATTGTCATAGTTATTTTTTTTAATGGAATTCACTAGAAATAAAATTCGTGTTCCTCGGGCTCTAATAAGCTTGGGAATGAATCTCCATGGCCACTAATATCTTGCCTCTTTTGTTCTCTGAGCGGGTTTTTGGCTTTGCTGTGTAGCAGACTCCACCCCCTGGGGAGGAAGAATGAATTCCTTTATTAGGGACAGTGGGAAAGAGAATGGGTTCCTTGTTTCTCTCCATTGAGGGAAAGTTGGATGTAGAGTATTTTATTAAATACTTCTGTGTGACAGATTCCATGTCCAGCACTGGGAATGGAGGAGTGAGCCACTCAGACGTGACCACCACCTTCAGCACTGACTGAATCACACCAGGTAGCTGATCTCATCTGCGGATTAACCAGGGACTCCTGGGGACAGAGCTTTCCTTGGCTCTCATCTCCCTACTGTCACGTGTGGTCCAGAGAAAAGCACACAGGGGCTGCAGGGCTTGGGTTCTTCGCATGTGTGTCTCTTATGCCATAATTTGTTGAATTAATAAGTAATGTATTTTCAATAAAATGCTCCTTGAAACTGGCTTCGGATTGAGCCCAGTGGTACCGAGCTCCAGTTGTGCATTTAGCGTCTGTCTCTGGAAGAGCAGATAATAATCTAATTACGTTGTAAACTTCTTTACAATTGAGCTATTATAGCATCCATTGACTGGTTTTGTTTTGCTCTATGGCTCCTAATTGGGAATTCTAAATATTGGCTTGTGTTGCTTAATTGACACCCATTCACCCAAATGAAGCACTCTCTAATTGGCTAGAGTTCATGACTCACTGGGAAGTAACTGTGATAAATGAAAATTGTTTTCCCATACTAATTACCTGAAAATCTTGCAGGGACAATGATCAAGAAAATGTCACTTTAGATAGATAATTATAATGATTAAGATGCAGAGCGCTTGCATGCTACGTGATCATACATGACTTAAAGATAACCAAATTAGTTAAGTTTGTCTTCTGTCTGCTTTATCTGTGAGTTTTAATGTGTGTAGCTACTCAGAATCTGAAATCGATCAGGTTGTACCTGCTAGGAATCAGATATGATGTCAAAGAAGAAGCTGTCAGGAAAGCTAATGCTGCAGAATGCTTGTCAGGATCTCACTGGGGAAACATCTAGGGGTTGAAGAGATGGCTCAGTAGCTAAAATGCTCACCACTCAAGCATGTGGTCTTACATTTGGTCCTCAAAAGTCCACTTAAAATGCTGAATGGGGTGGTTCATGCATGTAATCTCAGTGCTGGGGAGTGCACGGAGGAGATGCCTCAAGCTTGCTGGTTTATTAAATCTATTGAGATCTTATTGGATCTAAACTCAGGAGCTCCTTGGTCCCCAAATACTAAGGTGAGAGCGATTAGAGAAGAAACCCAGTGTTGACTTCTGACCTCTGCACGTGTCCTCACAGCTCCATGAACATGCGCATACAGACATCACGAACATTCCTAATACACAGTTACCCCCAAGACACAATCATTTTCGAGTGTTTTCTGACAGGCATTTCATCATAACCAAAGATTTCATGAATTCATTTTTCAGCCTTGTGAATGGGGAACTCTGGAAGTAGGGAACAGAAAGTTGTATTTTTCAAACAAGTCTTCTTAGGTGATTCTTATGTATCCTCAAATCAGAGAGTTACTTTTCTAAACCTCATGGGGACGTTTTCTCATCTCCAACTGAAAGTACAGTTTCCAAAGCCCCTGGTCCCATTGCCTGTGCATCTACCAAGGGGACTGTGTACCAGGAATGTAGGCAGTGTGTTGGTGCCGTGATTCTCTCAACGACCCACGTGGGCTGGGAGAGCTCGAGAGAATTTGCCCTTCATCCTGGAGCTGTAGACAGGATTTCTCAAAGAGCATGTGCAGTGCTGTAGCCCCGTGTTCACACTGTTGGCTTGTTGGAAGGCAGAACTTCAGTCACTGCTTCATTGCTTACGTCAGGGATAAGAAGACCAGAATTTTTTCGGCGAAAACAAACTGAAAGTAAGTGAACATATATGAAAGTAAAAAAAAGTCTCTCTTAACGTCTATATTTTATAATCTACCAGTTGATTTAATCTCCGGGGATTTTATACAGTTTTCACAGATGAGATCCACTCTCCCTAGGATTGCTGCCTCAGAGCTGTCAAGACATGCTGGAATCCTAGCCTGTGACCAGCACGAATGTTTCCCCATTGCTCTGAGCCCCCACCTCCTCGGCCTCCCTTCACGCTCACCAGAACTGCTGTTCTGCATTCTATTCTGCGTTGATTCAGTATTTCATCCTTGAATCCCGTTTCCTGGGTCTCTTTGTCCCTCTCTTCTTTGCACAGTCTATTCCACCACACTGTATGCTTTGTTTCAGTCCTGAATTTTCCCAACACGGTGAGCAATGCTCTCGTAGTATTGTACCTCCCTGATATTGTTGTACATTTATAATAACACTTACCAAGGTGTGTTATACTCACTGTAGCAGCTGGAGTTACTGTCTCTCTCTGTCAGGGAATTTCCTTAGACCACACTTTGGATCTTCTTCTGCATCAGATGCCCCATAGTGTACAGTAGATAGCCTGTCATGAACAACCCTCTTTACACTCGTGTTTCTGAGTCTAACTCTGAGGTTACATCTGCAAGTGAGCAGTTCCACCTGCCAACTGAAGGAAGCTGGAGGTGGGCGGGCTGTGCCATTCCGAAACACTGTCCGCACTTTTCCGCTACTGGGTTTGTTACTTATTCTCTCTGACTGGTGAATTATTTTTTTATAATTATTAATTATTTATTACTTTACCCCATCAAGAATTCTTCAGAATCTACATAGCACACATGGAAGGAAAGTCACTTCTACATTTTCTGTGAGTCATGTCTTGCATATTTTCTGGGACTTGTGTTTTGGGTTCTTGTTTCTGCTTGCAGGAGATTAGGGCTTGTGCTTAGAACATGTTGTTCTCACAGTGTCAGAGAAGTTAGATAACAAAACATTTTGGCTGTCTCTCAAGACATCAATAGCAGATACCAAGAAACCCCTAAACTTCCAAAGAATGATACTCTCTTGCAGATTTTTTATACAGATTTAATTTAAAATGTCAAGCTAATGCTGCTTGCTATGTAGAACTGAAACATGAAATGTTGCAGTTTGTGAATGGAACTCAAGTCCAGACTTGAGAAGAAAAGGACACAAATTTCCCTAGTTTTTAAAACCTGTATATGATGCATTATTTCATTTTCTTTAAATGGGTAGCCTCATGGAACCCCCCTCCATTTCTACCAAACCGAGAGTTGTATTAGGCTTGTAGGACACAGGGATATATTCTAAATAAACCTAGGCAGTTTGGATGCTCACCTTACTAGACCTGGATGGAGGTGGGTGGTCCTTGGACTTCCCACAGGGCAGGGAATCCTGATTGCTCTTTGGGCTGACAAGGGATGGGGACTTGGCTGGGGGAGGGGGAGGGAAATGGGAAGTGGTGGCAGGGAAGAGACAGAAATCTTTAATAAATAAATAAATAAATAAACAAACAAACATGTGGAATCCACGATTTTCAGTTGAATACTTCTTGCTTACACCATGCTTATTTTCTTGGCCAGTTTTATGCTGAGGGAATTTATATTGTCTGAGGTATCATTTTGGTGGCCATGAACCTGTGACAGATACAAGACCTTTGTTGTAGAAATAGTCCACACATAAGCGCTCTGACCCAGGTGGACCTTCCACGCTCATGCAGCTGCCTGACTTTGCAAAGAACCTTTAAGGTGGGTTGGTCTTTGAGTTGCCGGGTCAGGAGATCATCTTTGGACTCATGTCTGAGAATGTGCAGGAGTCTTGCTGCTTGGCTGAATTTTCTTACAAATCTGATTATCATTTGACACACCCTTGCTTTTCAGGTGTAACAAACTCTTCAAAGTTAAAATGTTGAACTTCTTTTCGCTAGCTATTCACTGAGCCTAACGTGCGAAGATTCCATGATGAACCAATGTATGTTTTCCAGAACACCACAGCTGGCAAGAGGAACAGATCTTCATGCTGATTCTAAGTAGAGCTTTGTTTTCCAGATGGCTTTTACAGACAGAGGGGATTACATCAAAAGCATACCTTAGTTTAGAATCTTATAAACCAGTTTCAAGTTCAGGAATGCGCTTTCACTAGCTAATCAGTGGCCATGCTTCCCGATTACATTCATTCTTCTTTTCCTTTGGCAAAATTTAGCTTGGACTTTGGGATGTATATGGCTCAAGATTAATATAGTCCCCAATCTACTTATTAAAAGAATACTAGAGTTAAAAGTGTTCTTAAATACTTATAAAACACCAATATTTCTTCCCCGGGAATTTAGTCTCTGTGCATTTCTTGTCCTTTTGGAAGGACAGCACTTCAGAGACCCTTGCAATTTGTGTGATTACACATGAGAGGGGTTTCCCTACTTGGTTGCCCGCTCCTCACCCTTCTGCCCAATAGCTTACCTCTTTGCTGCCAATTTGTCTTTATCAACACTCTGCCGTGGCAATTACATTTTGTGTTCTTTATTTCTATGAGTTAGTCAGTCAATCCTTTTCCAATGAGAGAGTTTCCTTCATTTCTGAATAGTCTAATTAATTTTAAAGACCTAAACAACATCTATATGTGGCCAAGAATTAACAAGATGCGAGGCGCGTGGAAAGAATGACTTAACTGTTATATCTACCACTGTTCCTTCCAAAAATAATTTCCTAGTCTAAATGCTCTTCCAATATGGACCGAAGCAACACAAATAGTATCAAAGAAGCATATGGATCCAGGGGAGTTCACTTTCTCAGGAAGTCTGCTATTTAAAGAAGAATCTTCTATGGCTTCCTATATTTCTCCTCTATGTCATGTTTGGGAAAGACCCAGGAACAGAGGGAAGTGTCCCTCTTGAAAGAGAAGTTGAGTAATGTGGACAGCTCAGTACACTTCTGACCGTGGATGAACAGGCACCTCTCTTGGGTATGCTTAAGAGTGAGACAGCAGATTCATTTTAGAAAACATTCCCAGTCAGTGAGGAAGAAATGATGATGGGTGTGCTGTCAATCACAGCAGCACGAGGAGATCTGACAGCGCAGAATGCATCCTGGGTGCACTTGGTTGGAAAATTATAAATTGGAAAAGTGAAGCCCTTAGGGTGTGGTTGCCAAGGTGTCATTGAGTGATAGCTCCCAACTGGCTTTGCAGCCTAACTTTGGGGCGGATCAGGTTGCCTGGAGGCAGCCTGTGTGTGGGTAGCAACCCTTCTCTGACAGTATTACACAGCATTACTTCTTAGTTATATATTTAAAACACGGAGCAAACCTACACACAAGCTGTTTATACCACATTAATCTAGAGAAAAGTTAAATGGATGGTGCTTAAATTCTTCTGTGTGGACAAGACCAAAGCACTGATGAACTCACAGCAGTGGAGGTTGCCTGCACAAGACCTATACGAGATCAGGCCGGTAAACATCCCAGTACAGGATGGGAAAAGGTTCATGAGTCCCTACCCCTAGCTAAGGAGCTATGAACAGTTGATGGCTTCTGGGAAAGGGAGAGTCAGGTTTTCTCGAAGGTATGGCTCCTGGTAGACTGACCATGCTTCAGTGGATGCCCCATAGCTAGAAGTACAGGGACAAGTCAAACTAGAGTCCATGGGTTACCAGAATAAAAAGAGGTCACAGAGATGGGGGAGGGGAGAGAGGTAGGATGGATTTAGAAGGAATTGGGTGACTATGATCAATAAACATGGAATGAAATTCTCAATGAATTAGTAAAAACAGAAACAACATTTTACATGTGTATGGTATTTGAGAGCGTATACACATATTATTCCATGAGCTATACCACCAACCTAAATGACACTTGTCAATGTAATGAAGTGTTCTAGTTGAAACATTTTTTCCTAGAATTTTTCTTGTGATTTGTAATTATTAAAAATTGTTTCTACAACTGGGTGGTGGTGGCTCACGCTTTTAATCCCAGCACTCGGGAGGTAGAAGCAGGCAGAGCTCTGTGAGTTCGAGGCCAGCCTGTTCTACAAGAGCTAGTTCCAGGACATGCTCCAAAGCTACAGAGAAACCCTGTTTCAAAAAAAAAAACAATAAACAAGCAAACAAACAAAATATTTCTATAATATCTTCAAGAGAATAGATTATAAACAACTTATGGCTCAGAACAATCACTTTCTGATTCACAGTAGGGTAGGTATGTTCTGTTTTTGTAGTATTGGTATGTACTAATTCTTTTTGGAAGACTGAGTTTATAGGGTAGCTGAAGGCTTTAGATGCTCCAGCTGCGGATAAATGTGAACACATTCTTCCTATTTCGTGGGTAGAAAAAGAAATTGAAAACATCTCAAACACAGGTTTCCCATTTTTAATAAACAACTTCCTCTTTTAGATATTATAGCTAGCACTCTATATATTTTAACATGGTTGCCATGGATTTGTGAGTTGTGGCTGTCATTGCTGTTGGTGTTAATCAAAACATGTTTGAAATTTCTTTGTGTATTTTTGTACTCATAAAAATGTTAAAATAATTGTATCTCATATAGGGTAAAAATAAAACTCTGGTTGAAGGAGTGGAGATTGTTGGTTGAAAAATGAGAAGATGCTGTGAAAGCCATAAATCAAAGCCATAAAGACACAATATTTGATGCAGAAATAGGTTGACTATTCCTCCTTTATTATTACTGTAGTAAGATATTTTACTGTAATGACCTCTTTATGAGGGAACATTTTGTTATTTTGATATACCCAAACAATGTATAATAATCAAATTGCAGTACTGGGCAATTCTGTCTCTTCAAACATTAATTCTTTTTATGTCTGTGGAATTTTGTTCTTACTTTGAGGTAAAATTGATTGTTCTCATCGATGTTTACCCTACCGCCCTGTAGAAGCCAGAACTAGCTTTTTACCCATCCCTAGCCGGATGAGGCACCCCTCGCTGCAGTCCCAGTCCTCTGGGCTGGAAGGAGACCTCTCCACATCCCTGTGGTTGCTGGCAGAACAGATGCTACCTGTCGAGATGAGTACCCAGGAGTACCATTTCCATATTTGACATCTTCTGGAGAAGGGAGAACATCCTGAACATGTACTGGGCCATAACTTCAACTCTACTCATTAGATTTTGACATATAATGAAAGCCTGGTTTAGAAAACTCTGAAAACAGCTGAATGAGATCATGTAAGAATGACATTTTAGCAATACAATGGCCAACTGAGCCATGGAGTTTGCTGTCTTTCACTAATTTAGGGAACACCTAAGATGTACATGCAAGAAGCTATTTGCAGACGAAATAGAGAAAATACACTTATGCCTTAAGTTATTTTATTTGATGAAAAACTGAAAATTGATCTAATGTCTCAAATATGTATAAATAGCTTAGTTTTAAGGTTGAATGAGATCATTTTTACTTATAAATAAATGCCACCATATACTAAATATACTAAAATATATAAAGAATGCAGAACTAAACAAAAAATAATTTAATCAGTGGAATCAAATATGAAGCAACAAACCTAAGTGTTAATGAATTTATATAATTTATCTCCATAACTTGCATTCTTTACTTTTAGAATTTGAGCAACTGGAAGAAATGTAGATAAAATTACACTTATTTGAAATAGTATTAGTAACTGTCCATGTACGGATCACTATGATAGGAAAAGCACTTGAAGAGTCAAAAAGGAAAAGTCCTTTACCAATGCCTTTTAAATGTTGGCATAAAAGGCTTCAGATAGATTCAGGTATTTCTATGTGAGTTTTAAAATCCTAGCTGGGTCTTCCTTGTTTGGCATGGGAGAGAAGGCAATGTTAGGCATATTGTTACTCAGTGGAAGGAACATGGCAGAATCTGTTCCAAGACACATTGGGAGATCAAAATTTCACAGGATTTTTATTGTTTCTGAACAATTTATCAGTCTTTTGAGTTGCCTTACACAATACTCATGGGTAGATGAAATAGCTTGCTAGTGTTTGTACACAGACAATGACAGGGTCGTATGCTCCCAGTCCACAGAGATTAGAGCTCTTCCCTTATTTCTACCATGATCTGCGGGATAATTCCATGGAATTTATCTTGCTGCCCTTTTCATTTGGCAGTTATGAGATGGTGGGGGTTTCTAATTACCAGACACTGAAGACTGACAGTTTTATTTGTTTGCTTTTGTTTTTCTTTTATGTAACCATGCTTGGCCTAGGACTCATAAAGATTTGCCTGCCTTAGTCTTCCAAATGCTGGGATTAAAGGCATTCATCACCATAACAACAGGTATTTAAATCCATGGGTATTCTGAAATGGCTCCAGTGACATGACTTTTAATTTGGGTAGCTCAGATTATACTTGTCACTTTTGCTGTTGATGTTGAGATAGGGTCTTATGCATCCCAGGGTGACTTTATTCTCCTCATGACTTTCCTGAACTTTTGATCTTCTGGTCTCCACCTCCTGAGTGCTGGGATGATGAGGTCACAGGTGTGCACCTCCACACCTAGCTAAATCAGGGCTGGAGATTGAACCAGGGCTTCATGCATGCTAGCCAAGCCCTCTACCAACAGAGCTACCTCCCAGCCACGGTTTGACTTAAGTCACATTCTCCTGATGCAGTGTAGAAGAGTGTGTAGCGCACACTGTAGAGTGAGGGTGGAATGGGTGGGTACCCCGGATTATCTGCCATTGCCAGTAAAGTCTGAACAATACACTTAGCCTTCCTGCGTCTCAGTGGCATTCCTCACATTGGGATGATATCAGTAGCTCCTAACTCATAGAGCTACGAAGAAGCTGGATGTATTAATATATTCAAAGCTGTCAGGAGGCTGTATGGCTCACAGTAAGTGTTTTTATGATTAAATTTTGCTGCTTCTATGATTGAATGTTGGGACTGATGCCAGCTGTGCAGAGATCAACCCAGCACCTTCAGGCAATGTGGGGATGGAAAGAGATACCAGAGTGTCTCATGCTGTTGCTGAGGGAGGACTACACAATTGCTTAGGGGTGTCACGGGGGAATATGTCATTAGTATAGACGTAGTACTGAGGCGTAAAATGAAGCCTACTTAAACAGTGGAAGATACGAAGAATGAGAAGAGAAAACTAGTGGTGAGAAACAACAGAAGAAGATGTGTGAGAGACAATTCCTTAGGAAAGAATTTGAAGACTCATTCAGTGAATTTAAAAGGGTGTGAGTAAGTGTGAGACAGACTGAATCTGAGCCGAGCTTTCTTCCACTTCTCCTCTAGTGAGAGGAACTTTGTAGGTGGAGAAGGGGTACACAGACATGGAATAGCCACCCTCTTTTCAGATAGTAGGTGAAGCGATCACTTGTGCAAGGCAGGGTACATAGGGACAGGGTCAACATCGGTGGGAAAGAAGGCACAGCTTTCTGGCTTTGGCTTTCTGACCTTGCTGGAGCTTTCTGACCTCCGCTGGAGGGTTCACTGACTGTTGACAGGGACAGGACTTAAAGATTTGCTGACAGAGGGCTGTATGAAAACCTCCTCTCTGCCCTAACACGCCTCACAGCAAGCCAAAGCCAAATACTGTATCGCCTCAACTGGACTATGCTTTGGAAGGGAAAGGTTGACATTTTGAAAGGCAGGAAGCAGATAACTTGGTCTAATTTTAAAGGGTGAATGAATAATAAAGTGTCTGAGCTGTTTTATTGAGAACCAGCTGAGATAGATCATGGTTATTTCTTTTAGCCACCCAGACACTGGGACAGATTTATCACACCGGTGATAAATATTGCTTTTATATTGTGAGCATAATTATAAACTATAAATATAAACCTCTTCTGAGTGGGCTCAGCCCCAACAGCCCTTAACTGTGATGGAGAGCAAGCCTGAATTATTTTTCTAGGAACATACCAGGAACCTGAAAATAACAACTGTTCACTAAGTGGACTCTTGGGGTGAAAGTCAGACGCGGAGATGGGGAAGCAACATCAGTAAATCCAAATGGAAGTGACCAGTTTTTAAAAGGGAAATGAATTCTCTTCCAACTCATTTAGAAGTTTTGGAAAAAGACACTGTTAGCTGTTGGTTTATAGAGTAAACCAATGTTGTAGAGGTAATACTGGGTTCAGCAGTTTAGAAATACTATAGTCACTGACAGTAACCTGAACTCATCCTTTTATTTTTTATGCTATTCAAGTCCATCATGCTTTGCTGAAGAAATAAAGTTTTTATGAGCTAATTTCAAACTCACAGGAGGACTCACCCCAATCGCCTCTCCTCAAGCAAGCCCCATGATTCATGATGTTTGGGTCACTCATCATTTCAGTTCCATGTAACTGTTCTAGATTTGTATCAGTAACTCGTACTTCTTACCAATTGACCAGTGCCTGGCACAGGTTCTTTTTTTTTGGGGGGGGGGTTTTCAAAAAGGGTTTCTCTGGTGGCTTTGGAGCCTGTCCTGGAGCTAGCTCTGTAGTGCTGCCTAGTCTGTAAGGCTGGCCAGTGTGGCTG
>NC_022009.1:76133758-76155835 GCF_000317375.1 Microtus ochrogaster
TTTTTCTCTCATATGTTGCATCTCAACCTCAGCTTCCCCTCCCTCCTCTTCTTCCAGCACTTCCCCCTTCTCTCTTCCCTAGATCCACTTCTCTTCAGAAAAGGGCAGGCTCCCTGGGATATCAATCAAACATGGAATACCCAGTTGCAATAAGACTAGACACATATCCTACATTTTGACTATGTAGAGCATGCTGGCTTGTTCTGCTTTTGTCTTTCCAGAGCTGGGGCCAAAGGCACACACCATCATGCCCTGCCAAGATTCTTGATGCAAAGAAATAGTTTAATGGCCCATGTTTCATTTTGTAAAAGGTTATTAAAAATAAAGAGCTTTGATTTACATTTGTCATCCATTAAATTATAGTTATGTCATCTCAGAGAGAAGTTGCACTTTGATCAGTTCATGCTGGTCTCATACAAGATGACTCTATTATTAGAGAATTATATGTACCAGGGAATTTTTAAAGGAGAAGCCAGATGTAAACCTGGACTGACCTAGGCAACTGAATTAGTCATATTTCTCATCCCTGTGACCAAATGCCTGAGACAAGCAAATTAAAGGGTGTTTGGCCCCATGGTGGGAAAGGGATGCCTGAAGGAGCAGCTCACAGACATGGCGGCAGCAGTGTAAGGCTGCTTGCTCATATCTGGGTGGGTCAGGAAGCAGAGTCCAAAGCTGGGCTGAGCTATGTACCTCCAGCCCCACCTCCAAGTAACCCATTTTCTTCCCCTAGGATCCACCCCCTAAAGGCTCCATAGTCTTCCCAAACAGGGCTACAAGCTGGGATAGAGTATGCAAGCACAGGAGCCAGTGTGGGACATTCCACACCCAGACCACAACAGACCAAACCAAATGTGTTTGCCTAGTGTCCAGATGTAAATCAGCCATCTCTTTTATTCTGTCACTATGAATTTCTTTTATATCATTATAATTCTTTTTTGGTATTAAAGTTTACCTCTATATTTATTTATTAACTGAGATAGCTTCTAGAATGTTTGTAGGTTGAAGACTAGGTCCATGGAGCAGTTCACAATAAAAGTAGACCTCTGTTTCTAGACTGGATGTATTTTTCAGTTTTAACACACATGTAGTGTTGTTATTTAACCCTGGAGTCTAAAGAAGCTTAGTTAAGCTCTTCATTAACAGTCTCTTTGGGGTGACCTTGAATAGAGGAGAATATGCAGTTTTAGTCTGTTTCCCGATGGTAGAATAGTGGCCAGATACCTTCTGTGCTATGCACGTTATTTCGGCCATGGAAACCTATGTCTGTCTACATAACTGATAGAGTCAGCTTGCATATTTGATACTCTTGATTCTGGAATTTGCATAGAAGTGTTCTATTGAAAAATGATTTTTAAGTTTTAGTGTAATAACTTTGTATGGAAATTGTTGATGTCTGGAACACATGTGAGAAGATACATTCTTCCAAAATGTATAAGCCGAAAGAAACTTTCCTTATAAGCCCTATAAATTACGGCAAATTTGAAAGCATGTTTTTCCGAGTGTAGCAGCTGCATGACAGATGGCTCAGATGATGACCGTATTTAAGTTAGCCAGTCCATTTTCAATCGGGTAGACTTGAAAGTATAATCACGGAGCTGGCTAGGGAAGGTACGGCATCTTTGTCACATCAAAACAACCCCTTTCATTATAAAATAGGCCCCATTTCTCTGAGAAATGCCACAAAGGAAGACCAGCGAGAAACTAATTGGATTTTTGTACATGTTCCATGTTTTTTATTTACATGAAACAGTCTTCCAGTGTTTTTTACAAGGCAATTTTTTTTTTTTACCAATGCAGACAATTACATGTTTCTCCACTAAAAAGGGCAGCTGGGTAAAAGACTGCGCTACGTTTATACTTCAAGCTGCAAAATATGTAATACTCATGATGAGTGTGATATTTCTGTCTGAATTTGAGAACATGTGAAAGTAGCCCACGAGTTTTAAAATTTTTATGTATTTTATTTCAATTAGCACACAAGGCATTAGACATCATGATCATCCCATGTTGCTACCCTCAGCTCTTCTCTGCCGCCTCCCCACATCACATAGCCTGTTCTCCTCCTTCATGTCACAAACATTTTCTCGCTGCAGTTTCTGTCCTGAACACTGAACATACTACTCACCAGACTCTTAGTAAAATTTGGTCGCAGAGGTGGGTGGATGAATTTATTTTACAAGTTCTTCAGTCTTTCATTTAATTCGTTTCCAATTATTTTACCAAAACAACCATTAGGGCTACAACACAAAGAAAATCTGACCCAATTGTGAATGTTAACAGAGACTGAGATTCTGCCTCATTCTTCAGGGCTTGGTTCTGGAAACCTGTCTGAGGTGACTCAGACGTGAAGAAATGACAGACACACATGAAACACCTGGGATCCAGTGGACTGAGCTTGCTCTGATGGGGGCTATTTTTTTTATAAGACAGAAGCGGAGTGGATTTGGATGGGGTAGCTGTCTGGGTAGCATAAGGGCCTGGAAGGAGTAGAGGAACAGTAAACTGGAGTCAGGTTATACTGTTTCGATATACTGTGTGAGGGGGAGATCTATTTTTAATAAAAGGGAAAGATAAAGAAAAAGAGAGGGTGTTGGCATCAGACGCATGCCAGAAACCCTCGAGGAGGGCATTTACTGAAGATACTAACTTTAAATGTGCTAATATAAATAGGCCCAGTCATATTAACTTCAAAAAAATCCAAATTTACCATATAAGCGTAGATTCTTATAAGGTGGACTACTAAGTATTTTGTAGATTTGCAGTCCCTGAGAGAGAAGAACATCTTTTCTTGACTTTCTTACGGGAATTTATTTCTATATTTGGGTGGTATTCTGGCTTTTGCCTACATGTGAGCTTCTGTGAGATAATGAAGCTCGTAATTCCAGCTACAGATTTGTCTTTTGCTCATTCTTCATCCTACATGATCCATCCTAACGTCTATATTTATACTTCAAAACATTTGAATGTTAGTGTTTGTATGCCACTACGTAACTGCTAATTATACAGTGCTTTTTCTCATCTTCTCACACACAACCTGCCTCTTTTATGCTTTTGTAATCAAGCCAAAAATAGAGTGTTTTCTACATTCTTTCAAGCAATCAAGCACGCTACTGAAAATGTGAGAATTTAAGCCATAGTTTTCAGTCTCTGTCACTTGCCTGCTAGAGTCTGTCCTCTAGAGATCTGTATGGTCATCTTCTGGTCCCTGCTGTGACTGTGTTTGTTGCATAAGAAGAGAATGCAAGTGTGTGTCCTAGGAATT
The DNA here is from genome assembly GCF_000317375.1 of Microtus ochrogaster. NCBI lineage: Eukaryota > Metazoa > Chordata > Mammalia > Rodentia > Cricetidae > Microtus > Microtus ochrogaster. The sequence continues at coordinate 76,137,024 of NC_022009.1, forward strand.
GGAACTAAAACCAAATAGAGGGCCTGAATATATACCAGAGGCTATAGAGTAGGTAAGTTAGGAGTGGGCGTTAGCCGTTTCCAATAGGAAGAGGCATGGGCAGTCCGTGCACAGGGAGGGCCAGGAATGAAGAGAATTTCCTACTACACTTCCAGCTTTGCTCACAGAGCTTCCTTAGGACTCAGCTGAATTCTTTCTCCCCTTTATTTGTTCTCTGAGAATCTCATCTGTCTATATGATTATCTTGGTCATACCTGCCTTTCATTCTAGGATAACCCACTACAGCATCGTTCCTGACTGTGTGCTTCTTCACAAAGTGCTTTTAGATTTAGTTATATTTTATGTGTACGAGTGACTTGCCTGCATGTCAGTATGTGTAGTATCTGTGTGCTGTGTCTGCAGGAAAGGTCTTGTCACCATACCCTTAAAGAAGGTGAGCTGTTTGAATGTTGGTTTAAATAAAGATTCTGGAAATTGTTTTTTTTAAAAAGGGGATGAGGTTCAGGCACATTAGACCCACTTATTCTCCTAGGTCCAGAGAAGCTGTGATTTTATCCATCATATAGTGAGTAACTCATTGGTGCTAGCTCTTGAGTTCCCATATTTGGAAAGCCTGGACTGACCCCAAGGCTTTTAAGGACTGGCTCAGTGATCAAAATTCATGAATTCATTACATTGCATTGTAATTCTTGAGCTAGATGTATCTAAACATGTCTTTATAGTCTTTCCCTTTATCAAGTGCTTATACAATTATTACATCACATTCATATTTAATCAGAGTCTTTAAATACATAGATTATATGCTGCAGTACTGGCATATATAAGGATAATTTTATTAAACATATATAAATCTACATACAAATCTTTTAAAAATATCTTTCTTTTATTGAAAATAGATTTTTCACACAATATATTCTGATTATGATTTTCCCTCCCCTTCTTCTTCTTCCAAGTTCCTGTTTACCTCTTTTCCCTTCGGGATTTACCCCCTTTCTGTCTGTCATTAGAAAACAAGGGATAACAATAAAACATAATAAGATAAAGAAAAAGAAACTTGACTAGAACAAAACAGATAGAAGGAAAAGAGCCCAAGAAAAGGCACAAGAAACAGACACAGAGGCTGACACCCATTTGTTCCCGTGCTCAGAAATTCCACAAGAGCCAAACATAATATATATGGAAAGGACCTATAGAATAAAAGATAAATAAATAATACAAATTTAAAAATAAATAAGCAAGTAAATAAAATTTGCCTTAACAACATTCTGAGACAAGGCACCTCCAAAGATGTGACTGTGTTTGTTTTCATTGGCTGTCCACACATAGGGCACCCACTTAAAAGTATTTTATTTCCCCAGTGAGACTCCATTGGAAAAAGCTAATTTGTTCTTGTTTGTTTGTTTGTTTTGAGGAGTGGCACTTGCTAGATTGCAAATAATCATCAATTGGCTATAGCTTCTTAGATGTTCATTTGAAGGTCAGAAAGAAAGCAGATATGGGCAATATAGTATCTGTCTAGGCTTTCTTGACATAGGAACTGGGTCTGTGGAAGAAATTTGGGAAAAATTTGAGAAATCATATGATAAAATCAGATACTTAAGGTTTAATACAGGTGGGAATAATAAGAGTCACATAGCGATGTATCTGATACATTTTCAAATGGTCATTCTTCTTATTCCCAATATTTTCATTGCTAGGAAATTTACCAACGTCCACTATAAAAATTCCATTTGGGATTGTGTCTTAGTTAGGGTTATTGCTGCTGTGACAAAACATCATGACCAACAGCAACCTGAGGAGGAAAGAGTTTATTTGGTTGTTCATTTATATTACAGTTCATCATCGTAGGAACCCATCTGGGCAGGAACCCAAACGGGCAGGGACCTGGAGGCAGGAGCTGATGCAGAAGCCGTGGAGGAGTGCTGCCTACTGGCTTGCTCATCATGACTTGCTCAACCTGCTTTCTTACAGAACTCAAGACCGCCAGCGCAGGGCTGGTACCACCTATCATAGACTAAGCCCTCCTGCATAAATCATTAACTAAGAAAATACCCCACAGATTTGTCTACAAAAATAGAGTCATTTTTACTTGAGGTTCCCTCATCTCTGATGACTCTAGTTTGTGTCAAGTTGAAATAAAACTAGCCAGGACAGGATAATATGGTGGAACACTTCTTTCATGAAGTAAGTTTATTTACCTCATCAAATATATCTCCTGATTGTGCTTGAAGCTGAAGAGAATGTGCCATGTCTCTCCTCAGTACAAAGTTTCGAAAAGTTAAAACCACTAATTTTTGTTTTTTATTCTCAAACTTATTTTTTGAGACAGGGTTTCTCTCTGTAGCCTTGGCTGCCCTAGAACTAGCTTTGTAGATCAGGCTGGCCTCAAACAGAGATTCACCTGCCTCTGCCTCCCAAGTGCTGGGACTAAAGGCAGGCATAACCATTGTTCATCAAATTAAATTTTCTTTTTCTTCTTTTTTTTTTTTTTTGCAAACACCAATCCACAAATGTTAATTTTCCTTTTCAACTCTCATATTTTTATTTTTGCATTTGTATTTTAAAATGTGGTCCTTGAGGTGAACCGAGGATGCTCTCTGCCCTTCGATCGCTGGCAACCGTTCTGGAGCAGATCTTCCCTCTCTCTCCTCTTACAACAAGCAAGTGCGGTTGCCCACCCAGGTTTTCCAAAGTGCTTGCTCCTGGGATCCCTGCTCAAGATCATGGTTGCCCGCTTCACAGAGACCTCGACAGCCTCCCCTGCCGGCTCCTTAGAGCCACTTCAGGTTCAGCCTGCTTGGGAGTGCCTTAGACCACACAAGCAAAAACCCATGGCTTCCCAGGGGAAGCACTCCACTTTGGAAATTCCCTCCACCCAAACATTAGCTGCTCAAGTGCTGAAGACCTTGGCTTCAAAGCAAAGAAAGATGAGGGCTAAGACCTCAGACCTTTGCCTTTATTTTCCTTTGTGACTCCTTTGCAAATGGACACACTGAACTTCTTGATTCACACCTGCAGTGAATTTCCAATCAACTCTGGATGGATGCTGATTTCAGCTCCACCTCACCCCACCTCACCTGGGGAGTGGCTGACCCCACCCATGAGCTCACTGTTCCTTGACCTAAACACTTCACAGCCAGCCTCTTCCTGGCCTTGGACATGACTCCTTCTTCTCAGCTTTCACCCCTTAGACTTTTTTCCATGTCACCATACAAGCCATGTCGGCTGTGAAAAGCACGCAACTAGCACCAGAAAGTTTTGTTTGAACACCAGTGTGGATGTAGGATTGGGACAGTTCTCTTCTTATACAAATGGGTTCCTATATCTTTGTCTCTACATATGGATATATGGATATATATTTATTTATTTAGAGGAGTATCCACATCATAAGAAAGATAGATTGTAGGGATACACAGATCATAGGCAATAAGTTTATGCATAGTTGCTAGATTGTGTTACATTTAGAGAGTAGAGAGAGATATACATACACAAAGGTAGTTATAAAAAGACAAAAATACATAGGCTTTTGGATTCATAGAAGCATAAATAATTGATACACAAATTTGTGATGAAAAGTCAGCATGCATGCATACACTCCACAAGAACCAAAAAGTAAAATTTATAGAGGGTCTAAATCTAAGTAAAAATAAAGGCACCGGAAATGAAAAAAAATGTGGTCCATGTATCCCATCTGAGATTTACTCTGCTCTTTCTATACAATATGTCTCATAAAACCTAAAACCAGATAGCTTCGTTTTTATACTTAGGCACAGTATTGATCTGGCATGCTCAGTATAGAGTGATAAATGGAAGATTTTATTTGGAAGGAAAGATACACACATGGAATGTTCTTTGTCTTTATTTCCCTCCATTTTGCTAATGAAAGCAAGTTTTCTTATTTTGCTGGCTTGCTGGACACGCTGCCAGGATCCAATAGGCAGCAAGGGGAGATGGCAAGACTTCAGAACGGGGCAGAAGCTCCCCTTTACAGAATACAGAGGAGAAGGGAAAAGTAGAAGTTAGGAGGGCTATGGGGTACTGTTTGCTGGGCAGGGAAGGTCTGGTGCTGACACAATGGGCAAGGGTGAAGACAAGTGACCCAGAAGGGAAAACAAGTGTATTAAGAAACACTACCTGGAAACATGCCTCCTTGATGAACTTCAGGAAGTTCTAATCCACTCGAGCTGGTGCTCTGAGCTTCCTTTGTGCTCTCTCTTCCTTCCCGCAAGCGTTTGATGGCCACTCTGCCTGACCTGTGCCCAGCATGGACAGCAGACTTTCCTCCACTCACACGTTTCCCAGGACCTTCTCTGACAAGCTTCTTCAACTCAAAAAGATATTTTATTCAGCTTTAGTGTTCTACACTTTAGCATATAGCAACTAATAAGAAAGTGGTGTTGAGTGGCTCAATAAGAAATGATTGTCATCAATCCTAAATTCAATCTCAGCTTTTCTTCTCCGCAGCTGCATGACTTTCGCCCACTCACTTGCTGCTCTTGTGAACTTTGACTTCGTTTCTTTTCTCTTTTGACTTTGGTTTGGCATTTTGGAACTAAGGTTTTATAATAAGCCCAGAATAGCCTTAAACTTGTGATCCTCCTGTCTCAACCTCCCAAGTACTCGATGCAGACATGTTCCATTACACTATAATTCAGTTGCAAAGTAAGTGGTCTAAGGCTTTTAAGCATCAGGTTAAGCTCGTCACTTTAGACATGAACTGCAAGCTCTGAGGACCCCTGGCCCTTTCATTGTTCACATCTGTAGCAGCCCTCGGACAAACCAAGAGTCAGACACATATGCGGTAATAGAAGGTGAACCCAGATGGATGATGCTTCTTGGGAGCCTTTGTAAAGAGGAAAACCAACCTGCCTTTTTCTCCCTTTCTTTCAGAGGAGTGCTGAAAGTCACAGTACTCTTCGCGGGGCTCAGGTGCGCATTATACAGTACAATCCAAGCTTTCTGCATATTCTTTTATTTCACATACAGCATATGCAAAGCTTAATCTGTATAAACTATAGCTTTGAGTTCTTATCAACCTGGACACTGAAGCTGAAGCTGCGGAGGAAGGCTGCTTACTGGCTGGCTCCTTATGGCTTTCTCGGTCTGCATTCCTATACCATCTAGGACCTCCTGCCCAGGGATGACATGTTGTAAGGACACCGCTTGTTCGTCCCAGCTGCCCAGAACCGAAATAACCACACAGAAACTATATTAATTAAATCACTGCTTGGCCCATTAGCTCTAACTTCTTATTGGCTAACTCTTACCATCTTAATTCAACCCATTTCTATTAATCTGTATTTGACATGTGACTGTGGTTTACCGGGTGAAGTTCCCAGCATCTGTCTCCAGGGACAGCTCCATGGCTTCTCCCTGACCCTGCTTTCCTTCCACCTTGCTATAGGACAAGCCAGTTTCTTTATTTATTAACCAATAAAAGCAACACATAGACAGAAGGACTTCCCACACCAATGACACTGCCCACGGTTCATATCGACCATTACTCAAGAAAATGGCCTAGAGACTTGCCAACAGATTAATTTTATGGAAGATTTTTTTTTTCAGTTAAGACTCCCTCTCCCTGGATCTGTTTAGGGCTGTGCCAAGTGGACAAAACTCAGCCAGTGACCCCTTGTCAGTTTGACACACAAGCACATTACTTGTTAATATGTACCCTTTCCTTTCTTGTTTATCTCTGAGATCTCATATTCCTATCAAAAGCAAAATATAGAACATCATCACTTTTAAAAGTTCCCCAGTCTTTAAAAATTTAAACATTATAAAAATTCGGTCTCAGCTGGTGCTGGTGGCACATGTCTTTAATCCCATACTGGGGAGGCGGAGACCGGTAGACATCTGAATTTGGGGCCAGTCCAATCTACAAAGTGAGATCCAGGACTGTCAGGGCTACAAAGAGAAGTCTTGTATAGCTCCCCCAAGAGTTCAGTCTCTTTAAAATATCTGGTCTTTTTTAATGTTAAAAAATCCCTCTAAAATATCCAAAGCCTTTGTAAAATTCTAAAATCTCTTAACTTACGGGCTCCTGTAAAACAAAAACAATAAATAGTTTCTTATTTTAAGAGGGAAAAACCAGAACATACTCATAATCTAAACAGATCAAAACCATAATTCAATAGTGTAAGAAGTTCTGTACTTGATGTGTGAGATGCATTAATAATCCTTTGGGCTTCAAAGGGCCTGGACCACTTTCTTGCCTATGCCCTCTGAAGCACACACAGCTTGTCTCCAAGACTCAGGCTGATAAAAACCAACCTGCACACGGGGTCATCTGCAAGGACAGCAGTGCTCTTAACTGTGGAGTCCTCTATCCAGCCCTAGGTTACACTTCTGGGTCAGAAATGGGAAGAGTTTACTGTGTATCTGCTGAATTAACCCCATGCTGGGGTTAATAATTGACAAGGCTTTTGTCAATATTTCAGCCTTGATTAATTTGCAACACCCAGACAGACTGAAAATGCGGAGTGACTGGCAATCTTTATGTTTATGAAAACTTAGACTAAATCCCCCAAAAATTGATAAACTCTAAGACAAAGTAAGGCCCATTTTGTGTTAAAAAATGTGATTTTGGAGAGAAGAATTGTCTCTGGTAAGGTGAAAACAGGGAAAAGATGTAGTTAGAATGAAAATCTTCAAAATGAGAAAAAAATAAGAGGAAATAGTTAATTTTCCAGTCTTCAGATAGAAATCTGTTTGCTAATATGAAGGAGTGGTGATTGTTCTAGCAACATTCCAGTTTTCATCTGACGGGAGACACAAGCTACTTACCCACACTCTGATTCCAGATCCAGCCTAAGAAGTTACAAATGTTGTCTGTCTTCAGTATTTTCCCCAGGAACACATTATTTTCCCTCTCCTCTCCTCCCACCCATCCTGTGTTTCTACTTGGCTTTACTCTCTGGCGGAAGCCTTATTCTTACCTTTGGCTCTTGTCGTCTTCACAGTGAGGTCATGGAACAAACCATTAGGATGTACCTAAGGGAAGGATTTGGACGGAAACTCACAATGGAAAAACCTACTGCATAATAACAGAGAAGAAACGGCAGTTGCATATTTTTTCCATGAAGAGCACTGTCTTATTCTGTTCTCACTTCAACAATCAGCACTGATATACAGGGAAGTTGCGCTGACTGGGGAACACCACTTCCTGGACAGTCCTTGCTCAACCTCACCACTTCCCTGAGGTATTGCTTTGGCCCCAAAGACTCTCAATGATTTTATCTCTGATGTAAGTGTCACACTCTCCCAGTATTGCTTCGGTTCCTGTATCTATTAGAAAAGGAAGATCAGAGTGAGCTCCTTGCATGAATGACTATGCTGTGTTAAGGAGAGAGCTTGCGTGAGTCCAGCCTGCAGGGACCACACCATCGAGGTGGCGCTGAGATAGTTGATGACTCTAATGCTAACTTCTGGATTTTAAAAGTGTCCATCTGCTTCTCTGTGCGGCCACCGACGTTCTATACATTCCCTTTCCCTGGGAACTGGATTCGTTGTTCCTCCCCAATCTTCAAAAGCTTCACCAGAGACACTTTCCTTGACAAGTTCCCCTAAATCTGGGCTAGGTACTTGTACTGGGTACATTTTGACCTTTTTGTCAATATGTGTTGTAGATGCTCTGTCACCGCTGCTAGCTCTTCTCTTTCTTGGTTGGTTTCTGAATCTCTGGAGCGTTGTGGGATTCCCTTCTGTATGCTGTGATTACCATTGATTTATAAAGAAACTGCTTTGGGCCTATAGCAAAACAGAACAGAGATAGGCAGGGAAAACTAAACTGAATGCTGGGAGAAAGAAGGCAGAGCAGAGAGAGCCATGTAGCCCTGCCTGAGACAGACTCTAGAACTTTACCTGATAAGCCACAGCCTCATGGCGATACACAGATTAATGGAGATGGGCTAAGATATGAGTTAACCAGAAATATGCTTAAGCTATTGGCCAAACAGTATTGCAAATAATATAGTTTCTGTGTGATATTTTGAGTGAGGGCGGTCAGAAATGAACAAGCGGTCTCCTATAACACTTGAGGATATGGAAATGTCCTTTTAAAAGAAGTAACTAATGTTTTTTTCTGTGTGTATGCCATATGAATGTGAGTGAAGGTGTGCATATGTCACAGTGTGCATGGGGTGGGTGGGTGTCAGAGGATAACATTCTCCACAGTGTGCATAGGGAGGGGGAATCAGAGGATAACATATGCCAGTGTGCCCCTGGGGCGGGGAGACTCAGAGGATAACATATACCCACAGTGTGTACAGGTGGGGTTAAGGACAGTCAGAGAATAACATGCCACAGGGAGCACCGTGGACACGGAGGATAACAAACGCCATTGTGTGCAGGTGGGGGTCAGGGCACAATCATATATCAGTACAGAAAAGATCTCTTTGTTTGACTCCGAGTACAGCAGACTACGGGGCTGGAGTGATTCTGGGAATTGTCCCTATTCTACCTCCCATCTCATCACACACATGACGTACATAGCTTACTGTGGGCTCTGGAGATCTGAGCTCAGATCTGCATGTTGGGCAGTAAGTACTGTGTCATGTCCCTGTCCATCGCCAGGATCTTTAATCACTGTGTGTCCAGGGCCTTTGGTTTCATTTTTGCTTAGAAATTTTGTTGTTTGGGTAGGGAGAAGAGAAGGCAGCTTTCAAAAGCCATTTCTGAAAAAAAAAATATTACAAATATTATTTGGCATAAAGGTATCAGCAGGTATTTTTATGTCTTTTTATTTAAGCATTTGAGATTTGAGAAATTTATTCAGATTATATTTTGTTCTTGGGGGAATAGACATTATAAATAACGTAAGTGAAAAGAATTATAATTTTACTTTTTCCTTATGTGTGTGCATAGTTGCTTCTTTGTGCCATATGTGTTTACGTCAGTGTACAGGCGCATGCATGCGTGGATTTCCATGTGGAGGCCTGAGGTTAGTACTAGAAATCTTCCTCAATTGCTCTTCCAGTTACTCTGCAAGGCAGGACATCTCCACCCACAGCTGGCAGACACAGCCATCTTACTAGTCAGCTTGCTCTAAAAGTCCTGGTTCTTCCTTCCAGGGATGGAGCTGAGGTGAGCCGCTGAGCCTGTGCAGCACGAGGATGCTCTGGCTCTAAGTCGCTCCCTTGCTCTGCAGCAAGCACTTCAGCGAGAGAAGTGACTTGAAGCAATCAAGTCTCTTGCCCATCCCTAGGCCTGGAATTACAACTTTAAATGTAATACAAGCAAAACACAGGCTAGCCGTAGTCCTGTGATGATTTTAGCTTCTAACGCCCCTCCCCCCAAACAACTGATTAATACTTGAGACACTTTAAAGCCACGATTTCATGCATAGCAGATTCCGTCCACCCCCAGAGAGATTTTGCAAACTGTTAGTTGACCTCTCTTGGCATTAGTGCAGGAAGAGAGGGCGGTGATGAACAATGGCTCCAATCTCTCTGAGACGAGCCCTGACTTCATCTGGAGGCCGGTGTCTCCTCAGTGGTAGTTGTTGTGGGTGTTATTCACGATTGCTTTATGATAAAAGCAAGACTGGGGCATCATTGAATTAATTGGGCGAGACTATAATTAGAAATGAAAGCTCTTCAGTGCCCTGACTACTAATGGTAGAAAATGAAGTACAATAAAAATACTGTGAGCTTTGATGAGCTTTACTTTTGATTAATTAGCAGACTTAATGGCTGTCCACAAAGTGACAGCTATTCTATTGATCCACCTCATTAAGGATCATGGAAGTAAAAGCAGCTCCTCTTCGCTTTGGTACCAAATCTCTCTGATTCATGCAAATTTCTCAGAGGACTGATAGAAGTAATGTTGTTAGTGCCATATATGGTTTTCAGTGTGTGTGTGTGTGTGTATGAAGTGTGCTGATATAAAGTAAGTCTATTGAAATTTAATAGTTTATATTTGTTTGCTTGGCTATTTGTTGCAAGGACCTGCTTGTTGGTTCCTGGCTGCTCAGCCTCGAAATAATCACACAGAAACTATATTATTTAAATCACTGCTTGACCCATTAACTTTAGCTTCTTATTGGCTAACTCTCACCTATTAATTTAACCCATTTCCATTAATCTGTGTATCACCATGTGACTGTGGCTTACCGGGTAAAGTTCTGGCATCTATCTCTGGTAGGGCTACTTGGCTTCTCTCTGACTCTGCCTTTCTTCTCCCAGCATTCAACTTAGTTTTCCCTGCCTGTTCCCTTATAAGCTCTGTTCCCTTATAGCTCTGCTATAGGACCAAAGCAGTTCTTTTATTAAGCAATGATAGTCACGGCATACAGAGGGGAAGCCCACATCAGTAACAGGTAGGGACAAGTAGAACTGAATCCTTAGAAGGGACAATGACTTATAATTGTATAACTAGTCTATCAAACACTACACATGAGGATATTTCAATTATTTACCTTTGCTAACATGACTTTGTTGAGTGCTGTTCCAGCATGAAGAAGACTGACATATTGTGCTAAAACGTGCAATAGTATTCAGGCATGCCTTTAATCCCAGCACTCTGGATCACAGGTGGAGATCTGTGAGTCAGGCCAGCCAAGACCACAGAGTGGCTCTATTTTAAAAATACACAATAGCTGTGAGATCAGGCAGTGTGCGTGTGTGTTATTTCTCGAGCAATTTCACCTTGCAGTAAGAACTCACATAATTGCATGTTCTTTTCTAGTCTCAGTACAACGGAACAGAGAAAAATGCATGAAGCACACTGGAAACCACAGGTAAACAACCAGGGACAGCTGCAGTTTTTCTTTTTACAGAGAAACAGTGTGGGATGCTAGAAAAAAAGCAGCAAAGAGCTAGGCAGCCAGGAGAGTTCTCATCCTAACAAAGATCTGCTCTCCACGAACATCCTAACAAAGATCTGCTCCTGTGCCTGCAGCCTGCTGGGTGGAGCCGATGAAACAAGCTCGGGCAGAGGCACCAGACAGATGCCCTGCATTTGGTTCTTGCTTGGGGAAGATGGAACGCACAGCGTGGGGAAGAGTCCAAAGGATGCCCCATGTGGATAGAAGCCATGAGCGTTTGTGTCCTCAACCCTCCTTCCCTCTTGTCCTTTGCCCCCCACTCTGTTTCCTTCCCTTCGTTTAGTTTCTCATCTCTTTCTCCCTCTACTCCATCTTCAGTGTCTTCTCTCCTCATTTTTACAGCATGTTTTTAGTCATGTTGGTTGATACTATTGTGAAACCTTACTAAGGTGTTGCAATCCAGGGCATGGTAAGTCAGCACGAGAACATGACAGTAAGGTCAGCTTTGTAGACACAGAGATGATGTCACAGACAAGAAAACATTAAAAGGAGCTTAGTTTCCAAAGAGTAATTATTATCCAGGGGAAGAAAAATGCATTATTTATTATGATCATTTATTATTCTGGAAACTACATGGATGACTTGATGTCTGGCCAGCTACGGACACCCTGCTTGCTCATTTAAGGACTGAGGAAGTTTTTTCCTGGCGGTTCTGCTGCAGTGGAGTGCAGTAGCTCCACCAGTCCCTTGGAAACACTGCCATGCATTCTATAGCTGTATTAAAAATGCATGAAGAAAATGCCATTCTACTTTCTGTCTCTCGGACAAAATGCATCATAAAATGATCATAAAATAAGGAAAGGCTTGATCAGTGTCACCAACTGCAACCCTTATCACTTCAGAGTCTGCGGCCAGCAGAAAGGCCTCTCTGGGTTGCAGAGTGAGTTTGAAGCTAGCCTGGGCAGCTTAGTGAGGTCCTGTTTCTAAAGGAAACAAACAAACAAAAAATAAGCCAAAGCAAAACAAGCAAACAAAAACAAAGCAAAGCGAAACCAAACAACACGTAAGAGGGTTGGCATATAGCTTACTGGTAGAAAAATACTTGCCTGGAAAGTAAGAGGCTCCGTGTGGCGATCCTCAGTATGGGGGAGTAGGGATGTTCATGTTTGAGGCTTCAGGTGTCTATCCATGGTTTGTTTGGCCTTGGTTAGCACAGTAGATCATTCTGGAAGTATGCACATGGTTGGTCACCTTACTTCCTGGAAGCCAAGAATCAGAAAGAAAAAGAAGAGCCCTCGTGTCCCAATATGTCCTCTAAAGAACTGCCTGATTATCAAACTCCCTTCCTCTAGGTCCCATCTCCCAAACACCCTACCATCTCTCATTGTCACGAGAGACAGGTGACCAGAACTTTAATGTACATGGGGCCATTTCATATTCAAAAAACAGCATGTGGCAATGATTTTGAAGATACAGATATTTTAAAAAGTCCTAACCTGGCAGATCTATTCAAGGAAAAGATAAATCCTCACTTCCAAGCAAGATATTACCAGTTTTCACGGACTATAAAGTACTCAAAAAGTATTCAAGGTTCCTTTCAATATGCTAGGTTCTTAAAAGTTAGAAAAAAAGCAGTGACCATGAAAATAAGAGAAATGTTATTTCTGTTTTGCTCATGCTGCACCCAAGGGCAGAGCCATCTGATGATTAGTTTCTCCTGTTCTTGTCAAGCTGTGAGCTACTATAGAACAAGACAATATCATGCACCATTGAGTTTGGTGCTAGGGTATGGAGTCTCCTGAGTTAAGACATTTCTGAGGATGGCCCAACAACGTTAGGTATTCTTTAAGCTGTGAATTGTGAGGGAAGAGTTAATAGCTGCAAAAAGAACAAATGCTTTTTGATGAATCCTTTTCCTTTTTATAAATCCACTTCCCTGCTTTCTCCTAAGAGCTGTTTCTGTGCCTAGAAGAGTGAGCTTAGCTCTTGAACACTCATTTTTACATCACAGTTGAAATGCAAACCAAGTCCCTTAAACTGTTACCAGTGCAGCGCTCATTCCTCTTGTAGCAGTTTTACTAGCAGAAACAGCACTTCATTTTCGAGTCTCCTGAGCAACTGAGCAGAAAAGACAGTAGAGAGGGCCAGGAGTCATAGGACCACTGGTGCTGGTTGGGTCATCAGCCACTTTATGCCCTGGAATTCCTTCTCCTGTGGCTGCACTCTTCAGGCTTGTGGTCTTTGCACCTAACGTGGTGTAAGAAGACAGCAGTTCTGATTGTATCTCCAGCTGTTAGCTTCTTTTCCCCTTTCTTATCTTATTCTTGCTTTTTAGTGATGGGGCTTCATACAGCTGTAAGTTTCTGAGCATCCTCACAACCTTTGAAGGGCTTTAGATGGTGATCCATATCCCTATGCTTTTATGAGCCGACATGTCATTGAGTGAGATCCTTCATCTGTTGTAACCATCAGTGGACAGAATTATGCTTCTCTAGACTTGGAAGCTGATAAGTCTTCTTGTCCCACAGGAGACAGATGTTAATATCGTTCTTGTATGTGTGTATGTGACATGTGTTTTCTCGCATGTGAAATTGTACAAGCCTGCATGGGTGTAGAGGTCCAAGGGCAACATTAAGTGTCGCTTTTCAGGTATTGTATACTGTTCTTGTTTGATTTTGTTTTCTGTTTTATTTGAGGCAGCGTTTGTCTCTGGTCTCAATTTACCAAAATAAGCTAGGCTTGCTGGCCTGTGGCCCTCTAGTACCAACCTGTCTCTGCCTCCCTTGCGCTGGTATAGCAAGCATGTAACATAATGCCCACCTTTTTAAAACATGCTTTCTGACTATTGAACTCATCTCCTCATGCGTACAAGGCCAACAGCTTACTTTCTTCCCAGTCTAAATGCTAATGTTTTTCTGTATTGTGTGAACATAGAGGAATACCCATTCAGTTGATTCTATGGGACTGGAGAGAGGTTCCCTGTCTGTCCCTGCCAGCAGAAAGCCAGGACTCAGCTCATTCATCAGTTTTGCCGCCAGCTGGTGCTTCACGCAGACAACGGGACCTGGGGCTATTAATTTCTCTGGACCCTTCCCACCACACAAAAGTCTTATGAAAAAAATAATGTTTAGGTTGTTTTAGAATTTCTAGAGTTCCCAATACGTGAAAGGTAAGAATAAATTTGTTTAAGACCAATATCAAGCAACTTGAGATCCTAAAACAAAAGGAGGGGGGATGGCCACTTGTGAAGTGCTGTTGGGCCTCAACCTTCTGGAATTTTCCAGCCACTAAGATTGGACCATGGCTTCTCTAACATGTCAGGGCAGGGGTTTGTTGACCAAGAATCCCAACGTAATGAGTCTTGTGGCAAGCTTCCCATATCTTGCAGCTCCAATTTAAGGCTTGAATGCCAGACTAAAGGAAGGCCAATCGCTTAACCCCAAAGATGCTTATTATCAGGGTAGGCCACAAACAAGATTCTGCTGTGTTGTGTGACCTTTAAAACCCATGAGCCCTACACATCTGGGGTGTCTGGCTTCCAGAGTCAGCTGTCTGGTTCTCTGAAGTGGCTGATCTGGTACATAATACTAGATTTCTTTGTATCTTTGATGTGCATGATTTTGCTGTATAGCTTCTCGAAAAAGGAGGTGATTTGTTCAATTCACTTTTCAAGTACTTGAGTGCCTTCTTGTGTCTTACACATACTGTGCTAGGTGTGTCTTATGGTAGTAACCATCCTATTTTCAGTCCTGCAGGAGAAATGCAGCCCAGTCCCTAGCACAAATTAAATAAACTATACTTGATAAGGAAATATAAAAAAGGTGTTCAGATAGTCACTGTGGGAAAAGAAATTATGTTTATTGGCAGATTATTGCAAGGATTTTTGATGACTTAAAGGATAAATGCAATTTAAATTCTTAAAGACCAAATAAACAGCAATGGGAAGCAGAAGGAATGGCTGTTGGAAATGAGTTCTGCTGGGGTGGAATTCTTAGGGGAGGCGGAGAGGAAATTGACTTTGCGCGATGAGTTAGCATGACTAGCGATGATCTTGGATTCCAGACTAAATAATTTGGATTTTATTGGAATTACCATCCTGGAAGATTAATTTGGCAGTAGCGGATAAACGATTTTGGCACAAGAATGAAAGAGTGATTTAATTAAGCTCGTTGGTCTGAAAGGACACAAGAAGAGCAAACAGGGGTTCAAAATCCAGACTTTGGGAAGGCATATGAGAGGTACTTATTAGCTTAATGAGAAATGCTAAATTATTACTACAGATTGAATAAGACAGCACGAGACTGACCAATGTCAGAGTCGATGCTAGTAGGGATATAAACATACCAGACAACGCAGACTGCCTGAGAACACTGTTCTGACTTGGTGGTCACGCCAACCTGAACTTGTGCCATTACACATCTGTGTATATAGATGCAGCATCACAGTCTCTTGTAAAGTATTTACTCACAGTCCTATGCTTAGATACCCACTGCTGAATGGAATCTGCCTTGCCTTTCCCTTGCTACCACCAGGCTAATTGCTTCCAAAGAGGGTTAGCTCTGTTGATGAGTAAAGATGATTCGCTAAAGTCAAGGTAAAGGTCAGTTATCGTTATGACTCAGAACAAAGTTTCCTTCTGTTCTCTAGGTATTTAAGATAAATTGCAACACAAAACTCATAACTTTTCACAGCCTTCAAAGAAATGGTTTATTTTAGATACTGACTGCTTTGAAAGAGACATTGCTTGTTGTGAAAGGAGACAATAAACAATCAATCTAAGTTTCACAAAACAAAATGTGTTTTTCAAACATTCATATTATGTGATAACCTTTAACAAAAGTTGGGCAGGATGAATTATGATTCTGTGCGGTCACTCCTATAGAACCTAAGCTCTTAGTTACCATGTGGACTCCATAATGATATGGTCTGGTGGGCAAATGAAGCTGAAGAATAGAACAAGGGGCTGGAAAGCTAGCTCAGTGGTTCAGAGCACTGACTGCTCTTCCAGAGGACCCGGTTCCCATTCCTAGAGCCCAGATGGTTGGCGCCTCATAACTGTCTGTCATTCCAGTTCCAGGAAATCTGGATCTTCTTCCGGTCTCCGAGGGCATCAGGTATGGAAGTGGTGCACAGTCATACATGCAACAAAACACCCATACATATTAAGACAAATAAATGCATAATAGAAAGATGCGACCCTGACTAGCATTCTACAAGAAGACTCATCTTGTCTCTGAAATTGCACAAACATGCATTTTCAAAGTAATGTGTGTGTGTGTGTGTGTGCTGCTCATTAAAACATAGATCAGTAATATTAAAACACACATGACTCTGTCTTTTTAAGACCTCTTTGACTGTGTATGTTCTCTTGTTTTGAGACAGCATCTCACGTAGCCCCAGTGAGCCTCCAGCTTGCTGTGTAACTGAGGATGATACGGAACTCATAACCAGCCTGCCTCCCTGACCCAAGTGCTTGCACTGCAGATGTGCGGCACCGTGCCTGGCTCTGATTTACATCTTAGTAGCTGAGATTTTGACAGATGCCATGAGTCAGTAGATCTGCTGAGAGGCAGCTATGTATGAAAACAGGTGTTCGCTCTTGCCGACTGGGAGGAACCTGTCTACTTGGCTGTCAGCTGTGCAGGTGGCAAAGCCAGCTTGGTGATGTCAAAGCTTGCTTTGTGTGCTTGCCCAGGTGGACTCTTTCCACGGATGACCTCTAGAGGTTCCTTCCTATGAATAATGCCCCAGACTTCCCAACAAGGGATGCCATGGAAATGCAAAAGGAGCTTGTCTTACTTTTGGTTACTATTAAAATTAGGGAGCAGGTTAGGGACAAAAGCGAAGGAAGCAAGCATGACCTAAATTATTTAAATATAAGCAGGAAACTTCCCATTTGAAATGTTTATTCCCTTATGACAAATAATAAAAGCTAATAACACGAGCAACTTCACACGCAAATGACCAACACGTAATAAAATTCTTTCCCTGTAGATGAACGTGCATGCCGTTTGCACAGGGTGAGCTTGCCTCTCTCTGCAGTGAATTCTTACTGGAGAAAACTGTCCTACTTTCTTGCCCTGGTAACTCTGTCCTACCTGGCAGTGTCTTTACGTGGAGCCCAGACAGAAAGCAGTGCCAGGTTCCCCACTGTCTACACTGAAAGCTTCCTGGAGCTCCGAAGAGTCCAAGGTATTGAATTCCCTGCTCTGGAAACCGCGCTATGGCTCAGGTTAGTTTTAACATGTCCTGGCTGTGGGAGAACAAGAGAATGTCATTACACCACCCTGGATTTTACGGGCAAGAAATACGAGAGCAATAGGGACTTGATTTTCTGTTCTGACTGGAGGGTGACAGCTGCCTTTGCTTATTTATCTGTTACTTTGGGTCAACCTGAGTTCTCCTATGTCCAGATATGGTTCTAAGTCATTATTTTTTGTTTGGCTGAAGGTTTCCTATAATTCCTCGCACATTTGACTTTGATTTTTTTCTGTCTACTGATACTGATTATAAAATATTTCCATTTTTTGTAAGAGAATATAATTAACTAGCTACACATACCATGGTTTAAATTAGGGTGGGGCTGAATTAGGTGTATAAAGTCTCTGGCTTACATGATGGGATAATTACATATTGTTTACTCAATTGTAACAAAAAACTCATAATGGGACTGGAGAAATGACTCAGAGGTTAAAAGCACTGGCAACTCTTCCAGAGGTCCTGAGTTCAATTCCCAGCAACTGCATGGTGGCTCACAGCCATCTGTAATGAAATCTGGTGCCCTCTTCTGGCCTGCAGGCATACACTGTATACAGAGTAAAAAAAAAAAATAAATCTTGAAAAACAAAACAAAATCTGATAATGTGGTGTTCTAAGCGGATCACTGGATCTTCATGGATCAATGAATGCATCTGCCATGGGTTTCGGACACACTAGGAAATAGCATTTTTCTTTCATGGGTTGAATATTTACCAACTGCATCCCTTTAATCTTTACTCATTGGAAGCAGTATCACATGACACATTTTCAGTTCTTCTTTGAACAGCACAGAGTCTTTCCTTTCTCAGAATCATGGAAACTTTGATTCGTTCTAAATGTTGCTGTTGATCCTAAAGCAGTCCTTTTGGCCCACATCCCTTCATGTTGAAAACAGAGGTCTAAAGCCCTAAGACTGAATTTAAGTCTCTACTATTCTTAAAGTTCAAATGTTGCAATTGTTAACCATCGATGATAGGCTGCTTTTACAAATAGAAAGAAAACACACCTTAGACTAGACAGACAAGAAAGTTATTACTTGTCTAATAAATGGAGAATCACCATTTTAAAAACAATTTTAAGAGCCCAGTTAACACAAAGCTTCTAGGTTCTTGTGACATATGGCCTTCAGCAGAAGGGAGTTTGGGTTGGTAGGAAATGTTTCAGCTTATAACACTTGGGAGTAAAATTATTTTCCGTAGGACACCTCACTTGACTGTCTTGAGACTAAAACAGGGCACTACATGTGACCTTGACGAACAGCAACTACAAAGGTCTGGGTCCACGTGACCTTGACAAACAGCGACTAGAGGTCACAGCTGTGGTGCCTGCAAGTAGACCTGGGTTGCAGCTTTCCTGCTGCGTGGCCTTGAGAAAAGCTATTAATTATTTAATTTTTCTGTAAAATCTTGTTTATTAGCATGTATGTACCGTGCATGCAGGTGCACGTGTCCCATAGGGTCCCTGTGGAAGTCGGAGGATGATTTGGGGAATCAGTTCACTCCTGTTGTGGGTTCTGGGGACTGAACCTGTGACCCATGTGACTGGCTTGTGCTCACCCTGTCTAAATTAGCCGTTGCTTCGTTTAACACGCGGAAGCACGAGGCTGCAAGGAGCAAATGAGATGACATACTGTTATTGGTAAGTGACAAAAGGACACACTGAATTCAAAGGGTGAAAAGATTGGGATCTTAAGGGTGGGGTGGGAGGGGGGTAAGGGGAGATGGGGAGAAAAAAGTGAGAAGGGTTGGATGGGGAGAACTTGGGGCAACGGGATGATTGGGATACAGGA
>NC_022009.1:76156519-76164777 GCF_000317375.1 Microtus ochrogaster
GCGGAAAATTTTTTTTTCTTTCTTAATAAAAAAAAAGAAAAAGAAAAAAAAAACAAAGGGTGAAAAGATGGAATTAATGTCTCATGAGCAATCATGAGTAGAGATTTCCCTCCTCTTCTTCCTCCTCCCCCTTCTTCTCCTCCCTCCTTCAGCCAAGCCTGCCTTACCTCTCCTTTCTTTAGGGTCAGAAGGGGAGACTGGGAGATAGGGAGGAGTTTCCCTAAAGCTACATGGAAATTAAGCCGAGCCTGCCCAGTTAGGGACACCGTGAGGTCCGTGGGGCCATAGGAAGCCTGGTGGGTTGCTTAGTCGGGTCTCTTACACGTAGTCCCACTGTCTTCTGCAGCATTCGGCTGAAACCTACCCAGTGACTGCCAATACCAGGTACAGTCGCCAAGCAGGCAGAGCTGGGCTTCTCAGATTTCTCTTTGTTCTCTGTCTGCCAGGGATCACCCACCAGGACTGTCTTCCTTGAAATTTACTTCTACCACGATGGCTGACGAAATCACAGCATTTAAATAGAATAGCTCCTACTAGCTTGGCTGAAATTATTTTCTCTTCGAAGAAGTCTATAGCCCTTTGGCAGTGGATCTGTGTCTGAACTGGATGGACAAGGATGAGCATGGCGTTTCCCTGGGTCTTGTGAGCTCAGGGCATGGTGCCTCGCCTCCTCCCTGTACCTTCAGGCCCTGCTTGCATTTAGTTCTCTCCCACTGTCCTTTCTTCTCACAGGATCAGCTACTTTACCCATTTTCTGAAAGTTCAATAAATACCGACCTAGCAAAAATGTCTTCTCAGACACCTTGGAAACGGTAGCTACTGAGAGACAGACCACAACATCACAGGACAACATGGGCTATATAGTGAGCACCAAGTTAGCCTAGGCTGTATAAGACCTGGTTTCAACAACAACCAAAACACTACAACACCACCACCGTTGCCACCACGACACCATGATCACTAAGATCACCACCAGTACCATCACCAGCACCAGTACTACTGCCTCCAGCACCCTCTCTACTCACCCCAAAACCCAGGTTCTGTTGCAATAAACACTCCACACTGAGACCAAACACCTATGTATTAAATAATGACAGAGGGCACCCTCAAGTGGCATAGTAAGGAAACCATTTGTTTTTCTCTGCTTTGTATAAAAAATATTGTGCGTCAAAAATTATAAAAATACACACACACTAACACACACATACACACATTTTTTTGGGGGGGGGTTAACACAAGGTTTCTCTGTAGCTTTGGAGCCTGTCCTGGCACTAGCTCTTGTACACCAGGCTGGCCTTGAACTCACAGAGATCCGTCTGCCTCTGCCTCCCAAGTGCTGGGATTAAAGGTGTGTGCCACCACTAGCTGGTTACACACAAATAATTTTAAGAAGTTACAAAAACTTCACAACTACTGAATTAGTCCAAAAGAAGGTTATAACTTTGAGAAGGGAAACAATACTATACAGATAAAATTTCAGAAAAAATCTCTAGCCCTTTAGTATGCGAGAAAATGTTACCGGGGAGAAAGCTGACAGCCAGGGAAGTCTTTAAGAAATATGACAATTATGATCCAGTAGCTGGAAGCTCAGAATTTTGTCAACAGGAATCTGAGACAGCTTTTGCTCCCCTTTTGGTGATATAGGTAACCCAATAAACGAGCATTCAGCTTCTCTCCTGTGTGGTATCTTGCCTCTCAGTCATGTCAGGGAATCTTTCTTCATGTAACCTGCTTTTTGGTATGTTTCCCTTGCCTTTCTAAATTTCACTGTGTTGATAAACAGTGTTCTAAGTTTTGTGGAGCTGAGTCACTCATTCCCAACAAAGACACACTCATGAAAATCTGAAGAGATTAGCTGAGGAGGGATATTGCATCAAATGCACATTCTCATAATACACCCTCATAGATTAGAGGCTTCTGGAAGTGCTATAAATACATCTTTTCATACAAGTCTTCTCTTGTTTGGTTAGAGTTACTCCAAGATATTTTATGCTATTTCTGGCTATCATGAAGGGTGATGTTTCTCTGATTTCTTTCTCAGCCCATTTATCATCTGTGTAAAGGAGGGCAACTGATTTTTTTTTTAATCTTGTATCCTGCTACATTACTGAAAGTGTTTATGAGTTTTAAAAGTTCCTTGGTAGAATTTTTGGGATTGCTTAAGTAAACTATCATATCACCAGCAAATAGTGAGACTTTGACTTCTTCTTTTTCCGATATGTATCCTTTTGATCTCCTTTTATTATCCTATTGCTCTAGCTAGGGCCTCAAGAACTATATTGAATAGATATGAAGAGAGTGGACTACCTTGTCTTGTTCCTGTTTTCAGTGGAATTGCTGGCTGGTAGTTTCTCTCCATTTAGTTTGATGTTGGCTGTTGACTTGCTATATATTGCCTTTATTATGTTTAGGTATGTTGTATCCCTGTTCTCTCCAAGACCTTTATAATGAAGGGATTTGTATTTTGTCGAAAGGTTTTTCGGCATCTAATGAGATGATCATGTAGTTTTTATTTTTCAATTTGTTTATATGGTGGATTATGTTGACATATTTTTGTATGTTGAACCATTTCTACATCTCTGAAATGAAGCCAACTTGATCATGGTAGATGATGGTTATGATGTGCTCTTGGATTTGATTTGCCAGTATTTTATTGAGTATTTTTGTATCAATGTTCATGAGTGAGATTGATCTTTACAGATATTTTTTAAAAATGAAATTACCAACAGCTCTGTCCTGAAAGAATCAAGATTTCAGGCAGAATATTAGACTCCCAGGGAACAATACTAGCTAGGCCAGTTGCACCCTGTGAATCTGATAGCCTTGACCTTGTCTCTTGACCACAAAAATGGACACAATCAGCCTTGCTTTGTGTTCTTTCTCCCTGTTGCTTTATTATTTGCATTGCTCTATGACCTTGTTCAAGGAATACCATCTGATTCTCATGTACAAATATAACGTTATGATATGCTTTATCGCCTCAAATTTCACCTTTTATAGAAAACTGAAATGAACTGATCTGTACTTTTTGTGTGAGGAACATGATAGAAAGGCTAATTATTGACGAGTGAAGAGCAAATCATATTTCTCCCACATGCTGGGCATGACTGGGTTTCTGAGCTTTGATATTTATATGGATCTCTAGTTTTCAAGCGTCTTTCATATATATTCCTTTTTATCTCCGTTCCTATTTGATGTCTTGCTCTTTTTTTTTTTTCTTCTTTTTGTTCTTTGTTTGGAGTGGAGAGTGAGAAAATCAGAACTCATAGATTGAACAATAATAAAAAAAGCTTTGTACTGTCTTTGACAGAAATTCACCCAGACACAGGACACTAGGTTTACTTCATCAGGCTCTGAGGTCGTCTACCATCAAAGACTTTAATAACTCACACCCAGACAAATGGTATGACTCAGCCGCTCAGCGGTTACCAAGGGAATGCAGAAGAGGTGGCTGAGATGAATTTAGTGTACAGTGTCTTTCAAGGAGTCTTCAGCAAAGCATGCTTATGTTTGTCTCCTGTGTGTAAAATTCCCTGACTAAAAGCATAGTTATGGATAGTGTGTCTTAATTCATGAGCAATAAGATGGCATGATGGTCCCTGAATCTGTATAGTATGATTGAGGAAGTCAAGAAGTTAATACCAAGTATTGACTTTTTCTTTTATACTTAACAGAAATAGAGTCAAAATTATGATTTTAAAGGTAATCTGGCCCATTAAATGATAGAGTAATATACCAACTTTGCTTATCAGAAAATTAGTTGATGGATTGCTTACAGTTGTATATAGCCAAACTTTGTAGCAACTAACTGGTGATCATTAATTTTCAGAATCATACCTATAATCCCAGCATTCAGGAAGCTGAGGCAGGGGGATTGTAGTGAGTTTGAAGCTTGTCAATGCTGCAGGGTGTGATCTCAGGGAGCAGGCTTTAGGTTCTCTGGGGGGCAAGCCCTGTTTTATTAGACTGTGTTGCATCCTTCCAAAAAGTCAGATGAAAATGGATTTTTCCATGCTTGAATTGTACTCATTTCTCAGTTTCTTTATTTAATTTCTCTATTATAAGGAAATAAGAGTCTATTTTAATATAACAAGTTTTAAATATAAGAGAAATTATTTTTAAAAGAACATATAACTATACAATAAGAGATAATTATTAGCAATTAAGCGAGCATTATGAAAACAAAAGGAATGAGCCAAATTGCAAAGCAACAGTCTTTAGTGGTTACTTTGAATTCATTAAAAAAACAACAACAACAACAACAACAACAAAAACCCAAGTAGTGCAAAGCTCAAAGCAAAGTGACAAATAGTGAAAGTTCGTGAGATTTGTGGGAATAGGAACACAGTTTTCAAAGTGTGTGATAATGATTCTTATAAAACACTTTATATTTGATAATGAATAAGGTCTTCATTTTTTCCCTGTCTAAATGAATTGGCTTTTCTTGCTATGAAGTAATCTCCCGCACATTGTGTGGTTCAAGCCGGATTTCCCTCCCTCTCTGCCTCTCCTCCTCCCTCTCTCCCTCCGCCTCTCATCCTTCCTTCCTTTCTTTCTCTATATTATTTTAAAAAATATATTTTTTAAAGTACACAAGGGTGTAGGGCCATTCCCTGGAGCATGGGCAACCTACCAGTGGGCATAATGCCAAAGAAAATTTACCTCCTTCCCCCACAGCCACCTACCAGTAAATTCTTAGTCTCTTAAACCTTTTACTAAGCCACACTGAAAATGTTAACTGGTGTGATCTTGTGCTAGTCTTATGCAGGTAGCCATGGTTACTGTGAGTTCCTGCGTGTGGGAGCCTGAAGCAGCGTCCCACGGCGCTTCTCCCCTTCTCTGGCCTTAGATACCCCCTCCTCTTCTGTGACAGTCCCCGAGCCTGAGGGAATGGAGTTGATATAGATACCCCGTTTAGAGTTCAGCACTGACAGTCATTCATTCTCTGGACTTCTTTGTTCAAGGTTGAGAGTGGCTCTAATCTATGGATATAGAAACACAGACATTTAGAAAGCTGTTTGACAACATACCCGTTTAACAAAATAACTGTAGGTTTTCTCTAGTATGACCTCCCTAGCGATGGGGCTTTTATTAGGTTTGTAGTACCAGACTTTGTAAAATCCTGCATAGCAGAACTAAATCTGATCAGAAAAGCAAGTGATTACTTACACACCAGTCATGCCGCTGCTGCACCAGTGGGCACACTTGTCTGGCAAGTGTTGTTGGTAGTGCAGCAGGTAGAGCCCAGCACTGACACAGGGGCTCATGTAGCCCTGACCAGCTGGAAA
This sequence comes from Microtus ochrogaster, assembly GCF_000317375.1. Lineage (NCBI taxonomy): Eukaryota > Metazoa > Chordata > Mammalia > Rodentia > Cricetidae > Microtus > Microtus ochrogaster. Next base: position 76,161,808 of record NC_022009.1, read on the forward strand.
CTTACTGCATAGACCAGACTGATCTCAAGCTTGCAGCTTTCATCCCCAAGTGCTGGGTTTATGAGTCACTACCACCATGACCAACTCTGAAGCTTCTTTCTTTCTTTAGCTTTTTAAAAAGGTTTTAATTGAATTCCTTTTCATAGAGGATATTTCTGCTTTCTCCTTCCTCAGCTCCTCCCAGATAGTCCCCACTTCCCCACCTGTGCAACTCCTTCCTCTTGCTCCCTTTAAAAAACAAACAAAAAGCAAACCTCTTCCCGCCAAGAGCCTCACAAAATTGGAAACCCAAATATACAAGCAAAAGATCAATGAGACCAAAAAAAAAAAAAAAAAAATGCCCAAGCCAAGCAAATGAGTCAAAAGTCTACAAAAATACCATTTAGTTCATTTTACTTTGGTCAACTACTCCTGGGCATGAGGCTTACCCTGTATAGTGGTTAATAGACCCAGTGAGACGCCGTTGGAAAAACCATTTTTTTTTTTTTGCAGATAGTGAAGTTCATTTTCTTAAACTGTGTTTCATTGCATTTACTCAGAGATGGTACCATGCATATCTCCATTTGTAAAACTCTCACCAGAAGACTGTTTATGAAGTAAAACAATAAATACATCTTTTTTTTATTTTAATGGTGTTTAGTGGCCTAAGCAAAGGACTAAGCACATATGTTCCCTAGTTTTTATATGTTGAATATTGCTTGTTTTAAAATTTAAGTTAAATATTGTACAGAAATTCGTGATAAATATATACAATATGGTTGATGCCAAAAGCATTCCTCAGAGGTAAGTGACAATATTAAAGACATGCCTCATTAACATACAAAGAGGAAGGGGGTAGGGCTTCCTTGGGTACAATGATGTCTCGAAGATGACCAGTTTCATAGTCATGTGGAATGACATTGTGTTCTATGCAACTTTGAGTCATGTGACTCTTACACTAACACACAAGAAAATCAAGAGCATATACTAGTGTATTTGTTTTTTTGTCACTGATGTTAGACAAAATTAAATACACCAAGAAATAATTTTATTATTTTAAATTAAATTAAGATAGGTACAATATGAAGTCTCTCAGTTCAAATACTTGTCATTTATTATGATGAATAAATGTTTTTGGAATAATGGCTTAATTTTAAGTCCACATACATTTATACATTTCATTTCAAGGACTCTATGTTCTCTGGGTTATTTTAGTCTTAAAGGGAACATTCCATTTGTTTCTGAGATGATTAGATTTGATTTATAAGTTGCTGCTACATTATTTTGTGGAATAAAATGATTATTAACCTTCTTTTTCTTAACGCAGAAACTTAATTTTGAACTCTGCACATTGCTGTAGAGAGCGGGCAGACACAGGCAGAATAGTTACCATGTGTCGTAGGTAAAGTACCAGGTGAACCAGCAAGCATTGCAGCAGTAGCCACTTTGTCTTGAAGAATTTAATTATGAAACAGGCATTTTGTTTCAGAAAATCATGTTTTGAATTCAGTGGATATTTTGTCATAGGTAAGTAATAAGATTTGGAATATTCTTATAATCTTGTATTTTTGAAACAAAACAATAAATCAGTGTTATATGTTAAATCTGGATGACATTCTATATAAGATACCTCCCTCCTGAACCTCAGACCCATGCATCCTCATATGCCACTCACTGCTGCTTAACACAGTAACTTAAGCCAAACATGAAATCACTCACAGACTCATAGACTGACTGACTTGTGCAGACTTGGGGGATCAAGCAGAAGGAGGGAAATGCTAACCCACAGTCCCTGCCTTTAGAGGTGAGGCGAAGAGCACAGCAATGAAGAGGGGATGTGTACTGTGCAAACCATCTGGCTGCTGGAGTCCAGTTCAGAGCGAGGGAAGCATGTCTCCCATATGTGTGAGCTAAGTGTGTATCACAGCCCCATCTGAGCACCATGGAGGGCACAGGATTTGCTCCTCTTAGTAGCTAGCTCATGGGTCCCTGTTCTTTAGAGAAACTAAAGAACTAAAGAATACTTTGCAAAGACTGTAATTTTGCCCAGCCAATAGTTCCATCTTCAAGTTTTCATTTTGTTCACTTTTTAAAAATAGTTCAATGCAATTCAATATGAAGGTTACTTGTACTTCACCTGGTCTAAAGAACTATATTGTCATGCTGGGAAACAGCATTTGAGTGTCTCAAAAACATTTCATAAATATCATTGTGCTTACTTCGTATCCCACCTAGTCTTGCACTTTTGCCTGCTCTTCTGAAATGGCCCAGTCATCTGCCCAAGCCATGACTAATCACTTTTAAATTTTATTTTCTTCCCCATCCATATACTGTCAGTTTTAAAGTTCTGCAGAACTTTATCATAGATATTTCTTAAATCTATCCAATCGATGGCACAGGCACAGATCACAAGGTAAACAATTGCCGCTAGACTCTGCTGCCTTGTCATGTCTTGTCCCTGGACTCTTCCTGACTGCAGATGGTCCCCATAGAAAAATAAAAAAATAGGGGTCCTTTACACAGCACCCTCACCCCATTTTATGCTAAAAAACAAACTTCTTCCATAGGCTTAGAACTTTACTCTTTACTCGTCTTCTTCCTGACTTTATCTGTATATTCCCAAGGATCTGGTTGAGTCTGGGTCACCAAAGTTCAAGGCATAAATCATTCACTAGTACTTGCTCATCTCTGAAACTAGTTTTGGGCTTTTGCTGAGTATTTGGGTAACGTCATCTGACTCCACACGGGACTACTGGATTCTTCTAGTTCTTCTTCTTCTTCTAGTTCTTCTTCTTCTTCTAGTTCTTCTTCTTCTTCTTCTAGTTCTTCTTCTTCTTCTTCTTCTTCTTCTTCTTCTTCTTCTTCTTCTTCTTCTAGTTCTTCTTCTTCTTCTAGTCCTTCTTCTTCTTCTAGTTCTTCTTCTTCTTCTAGTTCTTCTTCTTCTTCTTCTTCTAGTTCTTCTTCTTCTTCTTCTTCTTCTTCTTCTTCTTC
>NC_022009.1:76165082-76167998 GCF_000317375.1 Microtus ochrogaster
CCCCTCCTCCTCTTCTTCCTTTTAAATAAAACCACTTTAGAGTTTATTAAGAAAGGTTTTAATATTGACTTAAATATGGGTGTTAGGAGAACAGGAAGAGCGACACATAATAGATTCTCTACAATTGTAAGAGATTAGGGGGGCAGGTAAACAAATTTTCTTAACCACAGCAGATCAGTGAGGACAGGAGCTGTGCTTGTCTGTGTTCATCAACACACTGTAAACTCCTGGCATAAACCAGGTGATTGTACTGGCTAGTTTAATGTCTTCTTGATACAAGTTAGTTATCTGAAAGGAGGGAAACTCAATTGAAAAAAAATGCCTTGATAGGAACCGGCTGTAAGGTGTGTTCTTCTTAATTAGTGACTGATGTCAGAGGGCTTAGCCCATTGTGAATGGAGCCATACAGGAGCTGGTAGTCGTGGGTTCTATAAGAAAGCAGGCTGAGCAAGCCATGAGGAGCTATCTGTAAGCAGCTCCCCTTCATGGCCTCTGCTTCAGCTCCTGCCTCCAGGCTCCTGCCCTATTTGAGTTCCTGCCCTGACTTCCTGCAGTGATGGACTATAACTTGGAAGTGTAAGCCAAATAAATCCTTTCCTCCCCAACTTGCTTATGGTCATGGTGTATAATCACAGCAATAGAAATGCTCAAAATGTCTGTAGGATGTATATAGAATGAGCTTTCTTTCTTTTTTTTCTAGCCATCTCTGTTGCTCGTATTCCTCCAGCTTGAACAATGATGTTTATCAAAGCTTTTCCAACATCATGTCCTCTCTTGTCTGTGACCCTTTCCACATGCTTTCCTCCTGCCAGGATACCCTGAGTCTGGTGGGAGCGCCCCAGTGCGGATTCTTGTGTTAACGCTCAGCTAACTGCTGAGTGAGTAGTGGTGGCTAATTTCCTGCCTCCCACAAGCGTGTTCTCAAAAGAATTCCATGTCACTTCTATAGCACCTGGCAATGCGATGTGACAGGCATGCATACATACATACATACATATATGCATGCATCCATCCATCCATACATATACATACACATATGGAAGAGGCAGGAAACTAATTAGTATGGTTTTTGGAAAATAAAAGCATAATGAGAAAGATACCTGAAATCATGTAAAAAGAATGAAAGATCCGCTCAGACACATGAATCTGAAAGAAGGTTCTGAAATATCAATATTACTAGGTATGAGACCTAACACTGAGGTGATTTTTTTCTACTTATATTGCTCACTCTCTCAAATGGTATAATAGATATCCTAAAGCTTAAAAACATATTAAAGATCCTGAAGAATACCATAATATAAATGTCTGCTTCATATGCTAATACCCTTTCAATATATTGATGAATTGATTAATACATGCCTTTTGATTTTGAATTTTTCTTACGTTTACACATTCTCTTTCTCTCTTTCTGTACACAGCACAGCACAAGACTGAAGGCCAGAGGACAACTTGTGGGTGTTGTTGCCGCCTCCTGCCCTGCGGGTGTTGGGATGGCATTTCGATTGGCAGGCTTGGCAGTAAGTACTTTTGCCCACTTCTATGGCCTCTTGTTCGCCTAGTGCAAGTCTTTATCATCATCTTCCTGATACTTGTTAAGAGAACACTTTTGGGTTATCTGAAAAAGCAAGGGAAGAGAAGAAATCAAATTCCTCGATTGTGTGTTTCAGTGTCGTATTCTTTTTCTGCTGTGTACATGGTTTTGAGAGCATCGTGTTTGTATTTTACTTGTGGGAACAGGCAGAGCTAGACAACAAGCAACCTCTTTGTCAGACAGCAAGATACAGACTCAGTAAATTGCACAAACAGAGCTGAGTCCCCTTCAGGCTGAGCCAAATACTTAATGAAGGACACGTGCAGACGTGGCCAGGTGTGTGGCAAGTCTGTGCAGCTCATCGGATGGGAACCAGGCTTAACATACCTGTGTACAATCTAAAAGCAATTTGCCTGTGGGCTCATATAAGAATAATCCAGAAACAAGAGTCATTTATTCACACACAATCCACCAAAATCTCAAGGTCTCAAAAGCTGTCTTCTTTTCTCCATAAAGTGGTAAAACCAGAAAAATTGACCATATCTGCTCAAAAATATAGGATAGTGTCAATGATATGGACACATCCATTAGAAGGTTCTAGGTTGTTAGAGAGCATGCTTGTTTCCCTAGCTACTTAAGTATTTTAGAAAAATAGTTATAATATGACAACTAGCATGTAGGTTCTTATCTCATTTGATCCATAATAGACATATTTAATGTGATTCATCATTCCTTGGACTTTTATAATATAATGTATTGCCAAGCACCCAATTTCTCTCTCTCTCTGCTAGGTTGTTAGTTAAAACAAAGAAACATACAATAGTTTATTTTGTTCACTGGGTGGCCTCACACTACTTAATTTCATCTTCCAACCCTGCCAGCTGAGTGGACCTTAGGAGGGTGACTCTTTTCATGGTCTGGCTGTGGTCTCATTGAGACCATGCCGTGGGCAGTCATTGGGCAGTGACATTGGCTGTGGCAGGATGTCCGCCACATGGATGGCCCTCTCTCCATCCTGCCGGGTCTTTTCTTTTTTTTAAAATGTAGGTATTATCATTTATTAAGTTCTTTTTTTCCCATTTATGTATGTATGTATGTATGTATGTATGTATGTATGTATGTATGTATGTATTTATTTTTTGTTTTTTTAAGACAGGGTTTCTCTGGTTTTGGAGCCTGTCCTGGAACTAGCTCTTGTAGACCAGGCTGGACTCAAACTCACAGAGATCTGCCTCGTTTATTTATTTATTAAAGATTTCTGTCTTTTCCCTGCCACCGCCTCCCATTTCCTTCCCCCTCCCCGAGTCCAGTCTCCCTCCCTCGTCAGCCCAAAGAGCCATCAGGGTTCTCTGCCCTGTGGGAAGTCCAAGGACCACCCACCTCCA
>NC_022009.1:76168955-76171286 GCF_000317375.1 Microtus ochrogaster
CAGCCACTGTTTCTACACTTGTTGGGACCAACATGCTGTGTTTTCTTCAATATTTGCCCATATATATCACCAAATCTCCATACATAGATTTTTCTCTCTTAGTAATATGAATAGGAGCTTTTTTTTTGAAGTAAGTTCTAACCTGGTTATTTGTATTTTTTCTCTTAGCCCTTGCTGTTCAGATGCCCCTTCTTTTGTAATTTGGTAGTGCTTTCTTGCTTTGGTTTGCTCATTTTGTTGAAGCCCAACCTGAAATTTTAGTACTGCCTCTACATTCTCACTCCCATGTCCAGGGCCAGTTGTGGCTCTTGGTGTGTAGGTCTCCCTCCTCTGTGCCCTCTTGCATCATCCTTTCTAAACTCTAAATACTTTTTCAACATTCTGAAAATATGTATGATAATTGGTAGCATAATTTTTTCATAGTCCTTAGACCTGGTGCCCATTGCTTCCTTCCTAAGGAGAGTTTCTCCTTTTTTTCTTTCACAATTCTTTTTTAAAAATTTTTAATTGATTTTATTGAGCTATGCATTTTTCTTTGTTCTCTTCCCTTCCTCTCCCTTCCCCTTCTACCCTCTCCCATGGTCCCCATGCTCTCGATTTACTCAGGAGACCTTGTCTTTTTCTACTTCCCATGTAGATTAGATTCTTACATGTCTCTCTTAGGGTTCTCATTGTTGTATAGGTTCTCTGGGATTGTGATTTGTAGGCCAGTTTTCTTTGCTTTATGTTTAAAAACCGCTTATGAGTGAGTACATATGATAATTGTCCTCTGGGTCTGGGTTACCTCACTCAAAACAATGTTTTCTAAATCCATCCATTTGCCTGCAAATTTCAAGATGTTGTTATTTTTTTCAGCTGTGTAGTACTCCATTGTGTAAATGTACCACATTTTCCTTATCCATTCTTTGGTTGAGGGGCATTTAGGTTGTTTCAAGTTTCTGGCTATGACAAACAATGCTGCTATGAACATAGTTGAGCATATGTCCTTGTGGCACAATTGAGCATCCTTTGAATATATACCCAAAAGTGGTATTACTTGGTCTTAAGGAAGGTTGTTTCCTAATTTTCTGAGAAATCGCCACACTGACATCCAAAGGGGCTGTACCATCTTGCACTTCCACCAGCAATGCAGAAGTGTTCCCTTTACCCCACAACCTCTCCAGCATAAGTTGTCATCAGTGTTTTTGATCTTGGTCATTCTTACTGGTGAAGATGGAGTCTCAGAGTTGTTTTGATTTGCATTTCTCTGATGACAAAGGATATTGAGCATTTCCTTAAATGTTTTTCAGCCATTTTAGATTCCTCTGTTGAGAGTTCTCTGTTTAGGTCTGTACACCCCCCCCCCATTTTTATTGGATTATTTGTTCTTTTGATGACCAATTTCTTGAGTTCTTTGTATATTTTGGAGATCAGACTTCTATCTGATGTGGGGTTGGTGAAGATCTTTTCCCATTCTATAGGCTATTGTTTTGTCTTGTTGACCACGTGCTTTGCATTTCAGAAGCTTTTCAGGAGGTCCCATTTATTAATTGTTTCTCTCAGTGTCTGTGCTACTGGGATCATATTTAGGAAGTGTTCTCTTCTAAGGAAAGTTTTTAAATTAATGATTGTGGTCCTTTGTCTAGGCCTCTCTAAGTGGATTCTCTGCTATCAGCTTTCCTTGTCTGGACTGATGTAATTCCTTATTTGTATTGAAATTTGGGAATCTCCTTTGCTCTGTTCCACTTGCTGGCTTTCTGTATTGGCTGTATTTGGTCAATGAAGGAAAGTAATTACATTGTTCCTTAAAACAAGGCTGTTCTATGGTACGCTCATGACTCTTAATTACACCCTTTGTTCTCATGAGCTGAATTCCTCCTGCATAGACCCTTAGACTTGGTTGTGGTGAATTTGTTCTGCTTCTTCTCACACCAACTACAGTTCATTTATAAGCAACAATGTATCCATTTGCAGGGCATGCAAAACCTTATACTCTGTGTATGGTAACCAGAGAGACCAGCATAAAATATAGAACGTTTTCCCTCAGTTTTCTTTTATTTATAGAAAATGGAGATTACTTAATTAGTCTCACCAAATGTTAACTATAAGTGCAATTAGTGAAATGTCTAATAATGCTTGTTTAAATGATTCAGGTTAATCATATGCCAATGTGTTGTGTTGCATTAATTACTCAGATAGTATGAATGTAGTAAGGTGGGATTATCTAAGAAGGGTGTTGTGCTATGATCACCTCATTTTTGATAAAGGAGCTAAAAGTATACAATGGAAGAAAGAAAGCATCTTCAACAAATGGTGCTGGCACAACTGGATGTCAACCTGTAGAAGAATGAA
>NC_022009.1:76172981-76174011 GCF_000317375.1 Microtus ochrogaster
CGAACAATGAGGGCTGATGAGAAGCCAAGGACAATGGCACGGGGTTTTGACCCTACTTCATGTTCTGGCTTTGTGGGAGCCTAGCCAGTTTGGTTGTTCACCTTCCTAGACCTTGGACTTTCCACAGGGCAGGGAACCCTGACTGCTCTATGGACTGGAGAGGGAGGGAGAGAGGAGGTTGGGGGAGGGGGAAAAGGGTGAGAGGAGGGGGAGGGAAATGGGAGGCTGGGCGGAGGCGGATCCTTTTTTTTCCTTTTCTCAATTAAAAAAAAAAGAAAAAAAAGAAGGGTGTTGTGTACTGTTTTGCTAGATTAAAATAAAATAAATAGTATGACTGATGTAGCCTTAAATAAAATCATCTAAAATAATATTTTAATATCTGAATAATTTAGCATCCTGAACCTGAAGGAAATGAATCAGCTCACAATTCTTTAATTGTGTGGCTGAAAAAGACAGAAATTAATAAAGAAACTAAAGCTTCTAGAATCAAATGAAAATCAATACAGAGTATATTCAGACTTACAGAACACACTAAAGGTGGTTCTAAGAGACAAGTTCATAGCACTAAGTGCCTACATTAAAAAATGGAGCTCTCTCATATTAATAACTTAACAGTATACCTGAAAGCTCTAAAAGAAAAAGAAGAAATCACACTCGAGAGGAATAGACAGCAAGAAATTATTACACAAGGCTGAAACCAATTAAATAGAAACAAACAAACAAACAATACAAAGAAGCAATGAAACAGAGTCAGTTTTTGAGAAACCCCTAACCAAATTTACTAGAAAACAGAGAAAAAAATGTCCAAATTACAAAATCAGATGGGAAAAGGAGACAATAACAATAGAGAAAATGCAAACAATAGTAAGGTCATAGTTTAAAATCTGTACTCCACCAAATTGAAAGATGGCAGTAGGTATCACTTACCAATCTTAAGTCAAGATCAAATAAGCAGGTTAAAAGACTAATAACCTTTAATGAAATCGAAACAGTCATTAACTCGGAGATCTGTCCACCTCTGCCTCCCTCC
>NC_022009.1:76175092-76198560 GCF_000317375.1 Microtus ochrogaster
TTGAGTGCAAAGGAAGGGTCTCTAATTCTTGCGTCTTATCTGGGACTCTTTTCCTTCTGTTGAGTTGTCTTGCCCAACTGCCATGTGTTAGTTTTTCTTTTGTCTTATTATATTTTATAATTATCCTTTATAAGTCTATTTACCTTTCTAATACAAGACAGAAAGGGAGTGGATCCACTGGAAGGGAAGTGGGGAGGAAGTGGGAGGATAGAGGGAGGGGGGATTAATCAGGTATATTACAGGAGGAAAAAAAATCTATTTTCAATAAAAGAAATTATTGGAAGTTTGTTCTTTGCATTTATCATGATTTAATTTTCCTTTCCAAGGGTAGAGGTGGTTTTCTAGTCTTGGGGTTGATGAGGATAAACACCACTTTGAGTTCAGGATAATCCAGCTTAATGATGTCCACAGAAAGGCTTTTCTTCTGTCCCACTACTGTGCTGTGTGGCCACCCTCTTTCACAAGACTCCTTTCCTTGCTGAGAGGAATAAGACAGAAGCAAACACAACATGCAAAATGATGGGTCTGCTGACCTCTGGATCAGTGGCAGAGATGAGTCTGTATTTACTGGCTTTTCTTCTTAATGAGGGGATGGAATACAAACCACCAGAAGTAAGATGCTATTATAAGCTCATGCCATCCCAACCTGGGCTTTTACTTTGGTTTTAAAATTCCTCTGGATTATAAGCAGCTTTGGAAAACTTAAAAACCCTAAAGTAGCACATTTTAAAAATGATGTAATTTTTATAGGCCTCTTTCAATTCATTATCTACTAACTATCTGAGTGTTTAAGAATTATTTCAGATTTAAAACTCAACATAGAAAGGTAAATAAATAGTCTGTGATTTTCTGTAATATTTATCTTTAACTTTTCAAAAAAAGCTTTTTGCTATAGTTGGGGTTTTTTGGTTTGCTGATCAAGATGTATCTCTAGGTTTTTTCTGATTATTTTTAGTTGTTGCTTGTTGCTACTGAATTATTATTATTATTATTATTTATTTTCGAGACAGGGTTTCTCCGTAGCTTTTGGTTCCTGTCCTGGAACTAGCTCTTGTAGACTAGGCTGGCCTCGAACTCACAGAGATCCACCTGCCTCTGCCTCCCTGAATTATTATTTTAAAAACACTTCTTTGGGAATAGGAGACATGACTCAGCAGTTAATAGCACTGGCTGCTCTTCCAGAGGACCTGGATTTGTTTCCCAGGTCCCATGTGACAACTGAGAACTGTTTGTGAACTCCAGTTCATGGTGTCCGATACCTTAATTTTGGCCTCTTTAGGCCCCAGACATGCAAACGGTATAAACATTCACACAGACAAAACACACTCTCTCTCTCACACACAAAGAAATAAAACCTTGAAATAAAACATTCCTTTTAGTTGGGTTAAGCAGTGTCCTTATCATAAAGGGGTTGGGACTCTATCTTTCCCTGACTGAGGATTTACTTGTGGCTTACAGTTGAAGAAAAGACATCTTGCTTGGTGTTGTAGCTAGTAGTGTTGTGTTCCAGTAGAAATATCCTCACTTGTGCTTGGGGAACCAGCCCTAGAGAAACTCATTGAGTCATACCCATGCATAGAAGCCATGGATGTAGAAGAGGATTGATTGGAAGGGGATCAGCAGCAGTGGGAAGGGGTAGGAGAGTCTAAGGAGGGAGGTAACTATTAATTGGAAGCAAACAAAAATGACCCAGAAACTCATTATTTTGTATAACTGATATATGCCAATAAACATTTCAAAAATACTCTTTTACAATCTTTTTGGGCAATCACAGGGGATATTGCAAGGTTTATAATTTTTAAAAAATTGCAAACATACAGAATAAGAAATGACATACATGTAAACATGCACAGTAATCTCAACATAAAAATGAGTTTAAGGAAAATTTCAATATCCAGGTCTACACTCTGCGCCAGAAATTAGTTATCCTCCCTTTCTCCCCACAGTTTTATGTCAGTAGTTCTCAGGTTTAGAAAATGTTGTAAGGTGACATTATAAGAATCTTCATGTCATCTGCCAAGCTGTAGTTCACTTCTTATTGTCCTTGAGATTTTTATGGTCTTAATATTGTCCAGATTTACATACTTTTCCCCTTGTTTGTGGACATTTGTTTTATTTTCAGAATTTTGTATCTATCTAATATTCCTCTGAATGTTAGGTTTTTAATTTAAAAAGTAGAGAGCTTGTTTCATTTCATGTTATTTTACTTTGTTTTATTTTATGTTCACTGATGTTTTATCTGCATTTATATCTGTGTGAGGGTGTCGGAAGCTCTGGATCTGGAGTTAGTGACAGTTGTGAGCTGCCATGTGGATGCTTGGAACTGAACCCCAGGACCTCTGGAAGGAGCAGCCAGTGCTCATAACAGCTGAGCCATCTCTCCAGTCCCCTTTAACTTAGCTTTTAATTTGCTCAAAAAAGTTTATATTTTAAATGCTGTATTTATATAGGGTATTTTGGACATCAGACAACATCTGATACTAGTTTGATGTGAGTTATTATCTACTATATAGTCTTTGAATTCTATTCAAATACATGCATAAGAAACGTTTTATAAAATCTGACTTCAGGATATGAAGGGTGTTTATTCCCTAAGGGAAAACCAACTGTGTATTAGAAATTAAAACATTTATAAAGTTTTAATTTAATAAAGAAATGACATGATTGAATGTAAAATTCTAAAAAGTTGATATAACTTATCTTGCTCGAATTAATTTCTGAGTATTAAAAAAAAAGTGTAGCTGTCAACATCTGATTAAGAAAAACCTGGCTGCCGTTGCTCTTGTTGCTCCTCAAAGCATGGTGGGTCAGTCCCTATTGCTGAACGATTCTGCACGCTTTGGAAACAGAACATGGAGACACTAAGGCAGTATTATGAAGAAGCTTCCTTCCAGAAGGCTAGCTCTCACACTAAGAGAGTCGTGTGAAAGTCTACTTTTTGGGTGCTGGGGGGAAGAAGTCATCACTAGTCTTAGCGAGCTGTGAGTCCTGAGAGCTATAACCATGATAGGCAGCACAGGAAATGCCCATGGATACAAAAGTGGCATGAATGTTACGAGGTTGACCAACCTGATCGGACTTGATGCCCGTTCCACAGTGATAAACACATTTGGTACTATAAATCTGGCTAAGAATCTATGGTTGCCGGGGGGCGGGGGGGGCTCACTGGCCTTTGGGGTGAATCCACTACTTTTATTCTGCTAAATGGACTTAGAATCACAGTGTCCTTTTCTGTCCATAGACTAGTCTAGATCTCGGACCTCCTCAGAAGAGTTTCTTTGTGCAGTAAATGGTTTGTTAATACAGAAACAACTTACAAGTGGTCCAAGTACATCAAACAAGTGTTAGTGCAGTACTCAGCCATGGGTGGGACTCTATAGCACCCCACTCCAGATCTGAAGAACCAGAGGTTGGGAGCCCTGGAGCAAAACAGTCTCTTCTGAACATAACAGGACGTTTGAGCTCACAAGTTCAGGGCATTTGTGGTTTTCTGTGCAAATCTTTCAGAAGACCAGGTTGGTCAACATTCCTACACAGAGAAAGGAAATTGGAGCATCCACACTAATGGAGAAGCTCTTGACAACTGGTGACTTCTGTGGGGAAAGTTAATTTTCTTTAAATGGGTGCTGGAGTAAGTGGCTCTTGCTCTCGTGGATGGCCCCACAACCATGGTTATAAGGGCAACACAAACTGTCGGGATTAAACAAATCAGAGGACATGAAATGGGGGTGGGATGGAAAACCCATGGTGCAAAATTTCCGGAGACACAATTGTTAAGTAACACCTCCCCGCCCCCAAACCACAGCTCTAGACACTTATGCCAAGAATTGTTTGAAAGCAGAGAGACCTGTGTGCCGGCAGAGGTATCTGGAGCAGAATGGTGACCTGCAATAGGCCATTGCAGGTTTACCCTACGGAACTCTGCAACTATGAATGATGACAATCAAGAAGACAGTGATAAGATGAAAACACTCACAGCAGAAGTGAGAAGAATCAGATAAAAATGTGTGTAGGAATGTGTATGTGTGTGTCACCCGCAGGCACACCCACACACGCTGTATAAAAAAGGATGGACTAGAAGGAAAACACGGTGTCCTGTTGATGTGGTGGCAATGGTAACCACGGACACGGGTTTATCAGAACAGCTTTCTGGCTTAATGTAAAGAATGCTTTGCATGTAAGGACAAACAGGGCGGCTACTCCCAGTGGCCTCCAGTGCGTCTCTCGCCACATTTAGAAGCAGCATGTGGGTATTCCCGAAGGCTTGATTTAGTCCGCATCAACTCCGCGTTATTCTCTCACCCCGCTATTTCAGGAGCTCTGTTCTCTGGGCATTCATCTGCGTATTTCACCGGGCATACAGCTGCAACAAGTTGACCGAACATAAGGTCCCTGGGGGGAAATCTCAAACAAGATGTGCGGCTGTTCCAATGTACTTCCAAACAGTACGGCTTCATAAAGAGATTACAAAGAGATTCTGTCTCAGCTTCAAATCAGCAGCCAGACAAACTAGTTTTTACGTAACAAGATTGATGGCATGACGTGACATGTACAAGCCGGGTTCTTTGCCCCAAACAAACTGAGTTTGCGAGTATATAAAGGCTTGAGCGTGGAGCCCAGCAGGAACTGAAGACTTCTTGCCCTCTCCTCCCCTGCCTTCTTCTCCCTCCCTCCTTCCTTCTCTCTTTTCTTTGTTGCTCCTCTTCCCTTGTCAGCCCCTGGTTCTTTCTTCATGCCCACTGTTGGCTTTCCTCCTCACCTTCCTTTCTTTCCCCATCTCCCTCTCCATCACCTGGACCATGACTGAGCAGAAATTCTCACTCTCCAGTGTCGTGCTTGCTAATGAGCAACGCCCTAGACAATGACTGAGCAGAATGTCTTTGATTTCATTATTCTAGATTTTGTACTTAAACAGTAAAAATGTTTTAAGATGGCCAAATTGTTATTTTCATTTAAAAGTTTTAGTATATAGAATCTGTTTAAATATTCACTTAAAATATATCAGACTTGTGGGAAATAAATGCCTGAGACCAACACGCTAAGACGTACCATGTTCTTGTGACTGAGCTAAGAGCTAGGGGCCGAATAACATTAAGAATATCCTCTGTCTTCAGAGACTACTGTAAGCTACAGTGGCTCTTCTAATTCTAACCTACATTAACGAAATTTTCCTCCAGCAGCTTAGCAAGTGGTTTTAAAAGAGTATTCTAGCCTCTCATTTGTCTGTCCCAACATCCCGTTTCTCCCGGCGCTTCACCTATCTGGAAAGAGAGGGAGCCGTGTAAACAAAGCATTGCACTGGATGCAGATGTGTGCAGACTGAGGGCAGGCAGCGGCGGCGATTTTTTTCTGAGATGTGAAAAGGATAAAGGAAGAGTAACTGGGTGAAATGTGAGCTATCTCAGTTTGCAGGTTATTTGGGATACAGTGTAGAGAAGGGAAATCCACGGTTGGCAGGGCAGCAAAAAAAAATGCAGAATTTTATTGAGGTGTGTTTCTCTGTTGTTGTTTTTGTTTGTTTGTTTTATAACCTCGGAGTCATAAGTAAGGTAGGACTGTGTAAATGGGGATTAGACACTTTGCGTAACCGTAGTTAGCGTACAGCAATGGCTGTGCATATTGCACACACACGTTGTTCTCTCTGTGGTACGAGTGCTTGGGCTGTTTTGAAGGCGTAGACTTCTGAAAGGTTTGGAGGCTTGACGGCTTGGACGCTGCACCCCTCTTACAAGAAATCGCTGTTAGCTTCCAAATTACAAGTGTTATCTATCATTTCATTAGCAGCGAGAGGCGAAGACACATAACAGCTTATATTTAGCCACGACCTACCCCTTGGACTTCTTATCATTTGAGTCTTTTGATAAAAACGGAGTAGTAATTTCAGCCAGCACAGCATTCTCTCTGAAACTCTTTGCCCCATGATGAACGGTTAGTGCAGGTGGGAGTGCCTTAAGGCTTTGCTGGTGCAAGGAAGGCAGACACAATTATTATGTTCTACTTTATGGAGGATCCAGAATAATAGACAGGCTAGGTGATACTGTCTATCAGATATACCCTGGCACAGAAGAAAAATAGACAAAAAATAAGATCCCCATGTTGAATACATCCAGTATATTGGCTACAGGACCCTTGACCTAATTTTCTCTTGGAGTTCCTGATTTATACTAGGGATTCACAGAGTACTGGAAAACTAACTCCAATTAGATTGTAAGATCAGTGTTAAACCAAACATGTGATTCAAGCCCTGAATCACAGCAAATAGCTCTTAAATGTGGCCTGAAGTGGGGAAGCAGAGCAGACCTAGGGGTTACTTCTGTGGGGAAGAGCCCCAAGGTTGGGCTCTTTGTAACCAGGAAGGAGGTTACCTTCTTAGACTTGGCACCATATGGAGGCCTGGATGGGAGGTGGGAACCAGGTGCCTTATTCTGCCCTTCCACTCAGACTGAGTCAGGTGAAACAATGCTTCATTACCTAAGTTAGTTGAAGCCGAATAGCCTTTGCTTGCAATTCGAAAACACACTGATAGACACGCTCACACACACACTAGGTAACACCCTGGGTGAGATCTGGGAAAAGAGATTTAGATGGAAGACAGCTAAGGAGCCTGGATGGTCTTTAACCTCTAAGTAATGCACAGCCTAGTTAGACAAAACTTTCAGATTCTGCCCATGTGATTGCTGTGAGGCGATTCACGTTATCACTCCCCTGCCTTCAAAACGACCCTTGATCAGTTCTCATCCACATACCCGTTATGGAGCCTGCTTTCCTTCTAGTGGAACCAGAGTGAAAGGCTTGGCAGGAACCTATCAGAAGATTCAGGCATCATAGGTAGCAGCTGAACTTCTGTTTTAGGAATGGTATTTTCCTTCCTACTCGAGAAGAAGGGTAGGTATATCACTTTTCAACCTCATCAATCGCTAAATAGCTGCGCTGAGGAGGGACACATCTTCTGACCCTGGAGTCGCTGTTTATTGCAATCCAGCCATCTTGGAATAGCGTTCCCCACTGAAATTGATAATCGGTCTGCAAAGTTTAAACACATAGAACTCCATAGAATAAATCAGCTTATAGAAACAACTTCCCACATCGACGAAAATCACATCTCTGTGGTGGCCCTAAACCCAAATGGATGACTTTATTCTGAAAAAGAGATGCAGCTGGGTAGAAAAGGGGAGTGGAGCCTTCTTCTTCTACTGTAGGAGTAGGAGCTTGGCTGTTAAAGAAGGGAGGCCACACATGCCCTGAGCTGGCTTGGACTGGCTCCAGAACTGACTATGTATGTCATAAAAAGCTCCCATTATCTTCACCTTGGAGGCAGTGCTTCTGAACCCCACATGCTTCTGCAGAGACACCTCTGTTCTCCTTGAGCATGCGTTTGTCCTCTGTGGATGGTGGTGTGTTTTTGCCATGAATCGGATGCTTGCTTTTATTCCTCCAGAGCCAAAGCATATGGGATATGATTCCTAAAAGCATTGCCCATATTTACATTTTATATATGTGATTTTTTTCATACTTTGAAAAGTCAGTATTTTATCCTTTTTTTTTTTCCTTCTTCTTGATTTGTATGAGTGTGAGCAGTGAGGGCTGGATGCAGGGTGATAAATTTCCAAGCTTCATGGTGCCATAGATGGCAGGCCTGGATTCTCAGAAGAGTTTTATTAGTGTCGAAGACTATAAATTATTCTGTGCTGACACCCTGGAAACCATTTCAGGGAATTGCTAGCACGCGGAATATGCTTGCCTCACATTTTTTAACTCTCGCGCTTAAAACCATCAGTAGGACTCTCTGTCCGCTGTTCTGCCTCATGTGTAGGTGGAGGGAGCAGAACAGGACCATGGTTTGAGCTGAAACTCAGCTACTTTGGTATGGAATATCCGGGGAGAGTTAATCTGAGGAAATTGCTATGTCAGCAGCTGTCACAAAACATACAGCTGGCTGTGGAATCCGGAGCAGCTGGCAGACTGAAATACAGCTTCTTCTTCCTGGGAAAAGAAGACTATCGGTGGAATCTATCTCCTTTGAAGAGCCCCAGCTTTTGTATTTCTAATTTCGGACGTCAGCAGCCTCCTTGCGATGCCTAAATGAGGCACAGAATGCTCTACTGAGCCCTTAATACCCACAGAATTTCCCAGTAGCAGGAATGTCTTAAGTAGAGCTGGATGCGGAACATCCATTCGCTGTGCCAAAAGCCATGACGTCCTCCAGGAAGATGTGCTCCTGGCATCCTACAGGTGTGGGTTTTCCCTCAGAAGGTCTTATGGGAGGCTTCTTTATCCCATCACCCCAAACTTTAGAACATCTTTTCTTAAGCTATCCCCTGTTTAAGATAGCACAGCACCTCTTAGGCCAACCTGAGGTTCAACCTGAGGCTCAACCTGTGGTTCACAGCCACTTTGCAGGTCACAAATTAGACATTCTGCAACTCAGATATTTACATTAAGAGTCATAAAACTAGAGAAATTAAAGTTATGAAGTAGCAATGAAATAATTTTATGGTTAGAGGTCATGAAATGCTGAGACTGATATTTTAATTTATTTTAGGTATCTAAGAATTTTTAAACTTAAATTTTGTTTTATGCTTTTGTATGTACCTGGATCTATAAATGTGTCCTGTGTGGATGCCTGGTTCTGGAGGAGGCCAGAATAGCGAACCTGATTTTCTAAAACTGGAGTTGTGAGCTTCTTGATATAGGTTCTGTGAACTGGACCCAGGTTCTCCACAAGAGAAAAAAGTGCTCTTAACTGCTGAGCCAGCCTTCCAGCATCCTTGATTTTTTTATGATTATTATTTTGAGGCATGATCTTGCTTTGTTGACCACAATGCCTTTAGCTCACACAGATGGGCTGCAGCCCCGCCACTGCCTGGGTTCAGGTCCCGAGAAGGGAAAGGGGTGTAGAGGTGAATTGGCCATCTGCCAGATGAGTTTTTCACAAGTGGCTGGCCATCAATACCTCCAGCCATCTTTATTTGTGCATCAAAAAACAAGCATGCTTTTCTGTACTAACAAACAAGTTTCTCCCATTCTCCATTGTTAACCTCCAGCAAAAACAAGTGTGTCAAATATGCTTCCCCCCTCCCCCCAACTGAACTGGAAAATCTAAAAGAAATGGATAATTTTCTGGATAGGTAATCACTTATCAAAGTTAAATCAAGATTAGATGAACAATTTAAATAAACCTATAACCCCCCCATAAAATAGAAGCAGTCATTAAAGTCTCCCAACCAAAAAAAGTCTAAGATCAGATTGTTTTATCATAGAACTCTACCAGACTTTCCAAGAGTTAAAGTCAACACTTCTCAATTTATTTCACAAAATAGAAACAGAAGTAACAGTGCCCAATTCATTTTATGAGGCCACAGTTACCCTGATTCCCAAACCACATAAAGACTTAACAAAGAAAGAATTATAGACAAATTTCTCTAATGAACATAGATGCAAAAATGCTCAATGAAATATTTACAAACTGAATCTAAGAACCAATCAAAAATGTGTTCCCAGTGGTCTAAGTAGGCTTCATCCCAGAAATGGAAGGATGGCTTAATATATGAAAATCATTTAATGTAATCAACCAAATAAACCAGCTCCTAGTAAGGACTCTTAGTTAGGAAAGATACAGAGTCTGAACTGGCCAACAATTGTAGCTAGGCAAGGCTTTCAGGGATGGGGCTAGATTGCTTTGGATTGAGTTGTTGGCTAAGGGGATTCTGTGATGATCCCTAAACAACCCAGGCTGATGCTAGGGCAGAAGGTTTTCCCTGAAAACTGACAGTGGGGCCACATCGGACAAGGACAGTATCCTCATGGCTCATTGAACATAGACAGGCCAAGCAGGTGCCTGCACAGAGCCTTCACCCCTAAGTTTTAGTATTTCTGGTATGTGAAGGAATTCTAAAGATCACCAAAAGAGAAACATGGACACCAACTCAGCAACAAAACCTTTGTCTAGCAACCTGTCCTGCCTGCAACATGTGCTGGACCAATGGTGGTGCAGAGCTTTCAGGGGTGGCCAATCAATGTCTCATTTAATTTGAGGCCTAATCCAAAAGGAGAGTCCATGCTGGACACTGCTTGGATGGTCAGGAATCAAAGACTAGATGGCCTGGAGATATAGGCTAGCACCAAATACAACTGGTCTAAGAAAAAAAACACCAATGAAATTATGCCTAATGATATTCTTATATACATATAGATCATTGTCTTGTCTGGCCATCATCAGAGAGACGTTCTCTGGCAGCAGAAAGGAGCAGATGCAGAGATCCTCACCCAGAAGAAGAGAGTGCCCAAGTTGGAGATCTCCATTGGGTCACTCCCCTTGGAGCTCAGGAAATTTGGTGGGGGCAGAAAGACTGTAAGGGTCAGAGCAGATGGGGGACACCAGAAGAACATGGCCCACTGAAAGAATTAAGCAAGGTGCATATGGATGAGCTCATGGAGACTAAAGCAGCAAGCACAGGGCCTGCATAGGTCTGTACCTGGTCCTCTGCATATTTGTTATGGTAAGTAGCTTGGCCTTTTTGTGGTACATCTAATGGTGAGGACAGGTAGATCTCTGATTCCTTTGCCTGCTCTTGGGACTCTTTTCCTCCTGTTGGGTTGCTTTGTCTGTTAAATATTTTTTTTTGATCTATTTGGTTATTGTTTCTTGGAAGCCTGCTTTTTTTTAATGGGAGATGAGGGGAGCAGATCCAGGGAAGACAGGAGGTGTGTGTGTGTGTGTGTGTGTGTGTGTGTGTGTGTGTGTAGCTGGGGAGAGTGGAGGGAAGGAAAACTGTGGTTGAAATGTATTGTGTAAGAGAAGAATCTATTCTCAATTAAAAAAAGAAGAAATAAGGAAATTGGCAAGACAATACTCTAAAGCAATAAAAAAATGAAAAAAGAAATAATGAGCAATTACTGCTCCCACAGGCATTCAGCAGTCTGAGACAAGAACAGTGACTGGATTATGAACATGCTTGTTCATTCATGTAACATGGTTGCCTAGTCTTTACGGAAGTGGAAAAATACTTCCAAAATGTAAAATGAGAAGGCAAGAAGATGAAGAAAAGAATTCAGTGGGAAGAATGTAAAAAAGAGAAGTTCTTTCTCTCAACAAGTATTTTTAAACATCTGTCAAATGCTAACGCTATGCAAAGAGAAAATGAAAACAGGAATGACAAATGACGTAAAAACCAAATTGGTGTTCCTAGAGTGAATTCCACCTGCTCTGGAGAAGCCTGGGTGGAGAGGGAGGGCAGGGCTGTGCAGTGCTTGCTCCAGGACAGGCCCTGGGTTACCTGTGCTGCCACAGTGGCACCAGCTCCCTGTGAATACACAGAGGAGGAGGGTAACTCTCCCTACCTGGGAGCCTCCCATTGGAATACATCCAAGCTCATTTTCTTTTAAGGACCAAGTATCAGTGAACTTGAGATGAGCGAGTGCTGGTGGAGAATGCATCCAGCTTTTGCTAAAATGGAGGGGCTCTGATTCTAAAGGTTAACATCCTTGCAGAAGTCCCACAATCCCACTCTTTAGTCTTGAGCCAGGAAACATTTGTAAATACAATCAATCTAGGCAAAAATGAATAGAAATATTCAATAGCACACATTTAATTTCTTTCCCCTTGAATTCACACCCTTTCCTCAATGATGATAGGCCCCATAAGTGCATATACGTGAATGTGTTCACAGAAGACCCCTCGACCTTGACCCTGGACTTTTGGTTTGTATCTTCCTGTGATTCCTGTAAAGCAGGGGTTTTCAACGTTCCTGATGCTGTGACCCTTTAGTACAGTTCTTCGTGTCGTGGTGACCCCAAACCATATTATTTCATTGCTACTTCATAACTGTAATTTTACTGTCATTAATTGTAATCTAAATATCTGATGTGCAGGACGTCTGATATGTGACCATTGATTGAGACCCACTTTTTTTTTTAACTTTCTTCTTAATTATTCTTAGTGTTTTCACATGATGCCTCCTGATCTCACCTATCTCTCTACTCCTCAGAATAAAACAAAAAAAAAAAAATTTAAGAGAAAAGGGGGGAGAGAAAGGGGAAACCTTGTCATGGAAGCTACAGTGCGACACAGTGGGTCCTGCAGTAAACCCCTTTTCCATAAATTTTTACATGCAGCCGTTTATCACAAAGAATCATCAGTCTGCTACAAGGCCCCTGGTCTCTGCTACATCAGTGACACTGGGCCCTCAATGAAACTCTTCCCGGACATCCTGTTGCTGCCCTGTGTTGTTGTCATGGAGATCCTCTGGCACTGGGTCCATAGGACCGATCCCCCCACCCCCATCTCCATGCTCCAGCAGATCAAGATGGGGTGAGCTACCATATAACCCTAGTCCTGGGCCTGGGTAGTTGCAGAATTGGTCAGCTCGCCAGCTCCCTGTCTTCACCATCAGGACAAATTCTCTAACACTGCCCTTGGCTAGTTCACCTCTTGCAAGGATTAGTTCTCCAGCTTTCACATCCTTGAAGTCAGAGAACTGATGTTTAAAGGATCAGAAAGTCACAGGTTTTGTCTTCATCTGTATATTATGTTACATGCAAATGCCCTTGCTGTGGAAAAAATTAAAGTGACATAAAAGGAAGATAAAATGATAATGGTATTCTTGTCTAGCTGATGTACTTACAAGAAGCAGTTAGGTGACAAAGGAAGCCTGGTATAGATTGTTGGAAGGTCAATTTCATTGGAGTCTAAGTAATTTAGAGCAAATGTTGATGGTTACGTGTGTAGATGGAGTCCACTCATTCGTTTCCCGCCCACCGAGATCCTAAAAAAATCACACTGAAACTATATTAACCTCAACACTGCTTGGCCAATGACTCTAGCATATTCCTATCTAGCTCTTACATCTTAAATTAACCTATTTCTATTAATCTGTGAATCGCCATGTGGTCATGGCTTACTGGTAAGGTTCCATCCGGCATCTTTCTCCTGTCTCCTGCCATAGCAACATGGCTTCTTTTTGACTCTGCCTACTCTTTCCTTCTCTATCTGTCTGGAATTCCTGCCTTGCCCTATTCTGCACTGTAATAGGCCCAAAGCAGGTTCTTTATTATCCAATGGTATCCACAGCATACAGATGGAAATCCCACATCATATGTACACACAATCATTGTCTCAGGACTTCATTTCTGAAAGAATGGCATAGAAAAGAGTCATTAAATAAAAAACACATTAATTTTCATGGTAAAATTATGATTGTATCTCATCCCAACCCAGGATATTCAGTTTCCAATGACAAGGGAAAAAACTTAGATTACTGATAAACTTAGACTGTAATAAGACCCGTGAGCCTGGGGTCAGCATGGGTTACAAACAAGCAACAATGCCATCAACACAACCACCAAACACCATTTTAAAGGAAGTACGACATTTGGCTCAGTGAATTTGGTGTTTTAAAGAGCTATCCTCTGAAAGACCCATCCTTTCTATTCTACATGTCAGTGGTCATCTTATACTCAGATTGCATTTAAAAATACAAAGATTGAACTTAAACTTATCTGTAGTGTAAAATAAAAGTTAAGAACATTGCTATTCCAAACCTGCCAAAAAATCCTTGTGCACCAGGTTTCCATGGTGCAGGGTTCTTTAAAAAACAAACAACAGAAACAAAAATATAAAACTGTTCGCATTTCTTTTATGTGTTGCCTAGAATCTATGGCTTGATTTTAAGCGCCTTATTCTTACAGTATACTTATGTGTTGTATTTGGGCAAGAAGTCAATATAGAAAGAAAAATTCATCAAAATTGTTATATAAAATATTTCAAGGTCCTATGAAAGTTGATTAGCTATTGTATGGTGAACTCCTTCTATGCCTCTGCATAAATGTGCATTTATGCAAGCTGGCAGGGAAGGTTAGGGCACAATGCTGATGTCTACTTAGGACAGCTTAGGGTAGGATGGGGATCCCCAGCCCTGTGGTGTGTTTGATCTCCTCTAATGACTTTTACACGGTTGTGATAGAAGACTGAAGACTTGTCACAGTCCATCTTTCTCTGCTGTCACCTAGGAGGAAATATATCTTCACTCTGACATTTTCTCCGACTTCCTTGACATTTATTAGTGATTAGGAAACAGAGGGAGATGTGGGGGAGAGGATCGTCAATGGAAAGCTCAAGTCAGTGCCAGCACGCTAACTGTTGCTCTGAGAATTGGAACTCTAAGAATGGGCGTAAGCAGCAAACAAGCAGAAAACACCCAGCAGCAAGAACCGCTGGTATTTTATTCCTAGTGAAGCACAAACATTTTTCAGGGGTGAGGGTGTGTAGAGGGCATGTCGAACCTTCCATTCTCAAAGGAATATTTTGAGCTTAATGGAGTGGGGGAAAGCCTATTCTAAGAGGCAGCAGTCTTTCTCAGCTGCTCACAACAAAAAGCTTCAGAGTCCCATATTATGTCTGGGATTCCTTGAAGGGAGCAAGGCACACCCTGTAAGCAGAATGTAAACAAAAGAACCCCAGCTAAGAAACAGTAAATGACCAGCTTCTGGAGGGAACATATATATGTATGTATATATATACATATATATGTATATATATATATTTTTTTTTTAAAGAGAGCATGTGTTCTATAATATAGTTCCGCTTGTGGGTAATTTTACTCACCAGCTGGACTGTAATAGAATGTGTAGGATTATATGGTTTTACTTGTTCATTTTTAAAAAGAAAAATGGATTCATTACATCTTTGCTGATGGGAATGTTTGGGAAAGGCTGGGTTTAATTGCTTACTGTATTCAAGCCCACAGAAGCCAAGAGGCAGTGAATTAACTTGGAATTTTGTTAGATAGATTTACATGGTGTTTACATGGCTCAAAAGCTATCTTGAAATAGTATAGTTCTCAAGTAATTTGCAATGCTTTTAGCTTATATACTTATTTGTCTTTTTTTGTTAAATAGGAAGAAAAACAAAATGAAAATAAATACTCATTATTGTCCAGTTAGTTTATGTCCACTTGTGAGCATGCAAGAGAGACCAGGGCTTTCAGCCAACAATGCTGCTCTTTTTGTGGAGTTTTGGTGTTAGTCTGGCAGCGCTGCTCACTCCTCTGTTTAGTTTTTGGTGGAGACTTCAGTAGCTCATGATTTCAAATGTTTGGAAAATTGTCAGTGTGTTTGTTATGAGATTACTAAAAAAAATTGTCTGAATCTTTCAAGTTACAGACTTGCAAAGCCTAATGTTTATATACACTCCTAAGTCAATAGGGATGAGGGGCAGGCAGTGCAAAGTTTCAAAGTTGGTTTTAGGTGAAAGCAGTAAGGAAAAAGTCCTTAGAGGAGAGAGTAGGGAAAACACCCAGAATAGCCCCAGGAAAGACTGGTTCATCAGAGTCCCACTAGGGGAGGTGTGGCCATGTGATCTGCCCCAGGTAGACAATCACTCTCATTCCAGGAGGGCTGACAGGCAGGCTGACCTGAGAAGAGCTTACTGGAAGAATTTCCCCTTGGGGACCCAGATCCTAGACAAGCGAACCCGTTAATAATTAGGACCCCAATGAGCATGGCAGCCTGAGGGTGATTCTTTGAGCTTCCTTTGTCCATTCGCTGGTGTAACAAATGCTACCAATGGCTGACCAGGGCAGTGCTGCATGGAGTCCTTCACACATCGGAGGAGGAGGTCACTGGATTCCTGTGCCACAGTTAAGTTTATAGATATTAAGGTGGTGACAGAGATAAGGGCTATTAATAAGGCACAGTGCTAACAATGTTTTGTTGTACAGCCATTGAATCTAGGCACAAGAACAACACTGAGGTAAAACTATCCTTGGAAGAAGGAGAGAAGGGAAAGTAAAGTTTGTTGGATTGTGTAATATTTATATTTATAGAGGAATGTATTCCTCTACCAGATACATATTTAGTATTCACTCAGTGCTTGCTGTGTGACAGGCTGGTAATAAGTACCTTACACGAGTTCTCTCTCTAGACTTCTACAAGAATTCTGTGAGTTAGTTATTCATCTCTTTGTGCATCTAGAAATGTGGTCTCCAAGTTTGTAAAGGGAGTCCAAACAAGGCTGGGCTTTCTGATTCCAAAGTGTGTATTCCAGTTGATGTAGGGGACCTTGTCTTTTCATTTCTTGTGCCTATTTCAGCACCAGGGATTGCTCAGTGGGTGATTGACAGCATTACCAATGTTTATGCAACAGAATAGATTGCATTTGAAAATACAAATAACGTGCCTGAAGAAGGGGAAGTATGTGCTGCCAAGGGATGCAACATTTTGATAAATCCTTGAAGTGGTAGCCCAAAATAGGAGTCAGAGACTAGGTGTAATTTTAAAAAAGAGATGTATGAAGACGCAGTTTATTCTATGGAGATATGACAGATAGATAAAGAGCTCATATGTATTTTAGAAAGTTTCTATTTCTAGCCTTAATTTGGTAAGTTTGTAACGAATAGGAGAATTCAGTTGGTTAAAGATTTATTTCCTCTTTCTGGGGAAGATTTTACTTTATGGATCGTTGAGGTATTTGTTGCTAGTGTATTTGTGTAATTTCTAGTCATAGGTAACGACACCAATATCTACTTTGTACCAGCAGCTTCAGGACAATTCCACAGAAGGCTTAACGGGCATGCTTTTCCTGGGTGTCTGGGAGGCAGGAGGGATAGAGAAGATGGGATCTTACACCACATTTCCCTCCCTGTTTGCTAATCTCAAACCACTGTCTCAAAGATGCTAAACTCTGTGCCTCAGACTTTCACCACATTGGCCCCTCCAAGTCCAGAGTTATTCCTTTGATGATGTCACACCCCTGCTCAGACCTCAGTTCTCTGGGGTTCTGTTCATATGTAGGGAGGTTGTAAGGGCTCCTCTGACTCCCTAAAATACAGAATCCTTTTGCTACTCTACTATTTGCTCCTTTCAATCTTTTGTTTATCTGGTGCTTGTCACCGACTCAAACATACTAACATTGCTTGCACAACTTACACGCATGATCGATTTATTTAAGTTGTTGTCATGCAGCAGACTGAGTTCTTGGAGGGGAAGGATATTGTCCAGTTTGTTTCTACATTTTCAGCAGCTTGAATAACACCAGTAATACAATATAGAGATTTATTATACTCATAGAGATTTATTAAATGAATAGAATATTGGACTAATTAATGAAAATATAGTTAATAAATACCCTACAACATATAATAAAGTTATTATATATTCATGAAGGTATGTTAATGAATGAATATAATGACTAAATATTGAATTATATATAATAAATATGCAAATGCATGAACTGTGCAAGACTCAAATTGTTGACACAGATAACAGTCACTAGAGATATTCATAGAAAATATCTAGTTCTGCACCCATTCCTAGATTTTACTGGGTGAAAAGTGACTGAGGAAAACCAGTCTGCCTCTTAAATATCCTCCCCAGAATCATGTATGCCAGAGTACTTAATGCAGTACACACTCATGTCCTTTTGTAGGGATTGTATATTTATAAGGGGTGTTGTATTTTTGTTGCACGTTGATGTGAGGGTTTAGATGAACGGTAAGCAGAAGAAATGGCACCAACCTCCTACATAAGATGCAGATGGGACATGGTTTCTTGTGGCATAGTGTCAGGGTACGTGCAGAGGCGTAAGGTTATGGAAAATAGTCATATGAGACTCAGCAAAACATAGTTGCCAATATTTCTAGAACTTTTGCGATTCGTAGTTCTCATTAGTTTGTTGTTGTTTTACATTATGATTTAATAGGCACTAATTGTTTGCCAACAATTCTTTTTGATGCTGAGGACCAGGTAGTGAGCAAACAGAATAAATCTCCGTCTGTATCTACCTACCATGATAGCTAGAGGAAGTGAACTGTATGTCACATCCTGTGTAGAAGAGACAAGAGCTGTCCCGAAATCCAACACGGGAGGAAGGCAGGGACTGCCAGCGTGCAGGGCAGGAGGGTGGCAGTCTCAATCACTAGCTGGGGCAACCGTCACTGATAGCAGAGTGACGTCGGAGAGAGGTATAAATGCGAGGCACTGACATCTAGAGGCACCGAGCAGAGGAAGCAGAGAACTGTAGACCTAGATTCCTTCTCCCAGGTTCAAAGATAAGGAAGGAGGCCAGCTTGGCACCCAGGGGGAAATAGAAGAAGGTGTAGAAGGCAGCGTAGTAAGAGATGAAGGGAAGGAAGGACCAGGGGCATCCGTGGACCTCAGAAAGAACCTAGTTAGCTGTGAATAAGAAGGGAAGCTGATGAGCAAGTTGAACCAGAGATAGAAATGAATGTGACTAGGATGTTAAAGGAAACCCTGCATCTGCCTTGTTTTTTTTTTTTTTTACACCATAGGAGTTGGGGGTAGAGATGCGTTTATTGCTTCTCGTCAAAGTCAAAAGGTAGCTTATCCATTTCACCTCTGGACCAGAAAGCTGCACTTAGGAAATATCAGTAATATGGTCCCCTAAACAAATGATGAAAAATGCCAACAACAATTGGCATGCCAATATTATAGGGGGACTTCCACAAGGCCTATCCCTAGATGAAAAGCTATAGGAGATGAATGGGTGCTGGGAGAGGGAGGTTCAGTCTTCTCTAGAAATGAACCACAATAGATTATCCAATTCCATGCAGTTAGCTCTGAACTTATATAAATACGAACACCATGAAATGAATGCAGCAGCTTTTGTGTATATACACATACACACATATATACAATTACAGAGTAAAAGGTCATCGAGCCAAGAAGGAATAGAGGTGAATCATGAGAAGAGTTGGAGAAATGAAACTATGTCAGGACAGTACTCATACATGAAATTCTCAAAAAGAAAATTAGGGTACAAAAGTAGAAATGAAGAAAAAAAAAAAAGAATCACACCCTCTGAATTTCCAAAAATATTCTTTCCAAGTTTGAGGGAAAAGTCTTTTCTCCCATTCCAGCTCGCCTCCTAAAGCCTCAGCGTTTCTTGTCCCCTTGCTCTTGCTAAGGCAGAGTCATCTCCAGGAAGTTTCCTGGATTACATGGAAGACAAGTAGTCGAACTTGCCTGCCTCCCTCTGATCTGTCTTCTTAAATGCAGGTGACCTTGAGTTGTTTGTACTTTTTTTTTTTTTTTTTTTTTTTTTTCGAGACAGGGTTTCTCTGTGGCTTTGGAGCCTGTCCTGGAACTAGCTCTTGTAGACCAGGCTGGTCTTGAACTCACAGAGATCCGCCTGCCTCTGCCTCCCGAGTGCTGGGATTAAAGGCGTGCACCACCATCGCCCGGCTCTTGTTTGTACTTTCTAATGCAGGTGAAGAGAAAACAAATTTAGAAGAAAAAAACCTTTGGCAGTATCTCGGTTTTCTTTTGGTTCTAATAATGGCTTTAATTATCATTTTAGGTTCACACCTACCAAAGAACAAAACATAGATTATATTATTCAAAATTATAACTTAATGCTACTCGAGGAAGCAAGACACTTTAGAAAATTCCAAGAAGAGCTTTTACCATCCATGGTTGTTCTCAAAATTATGAGACAACCCTTCATTTATATTTATAGAAGTCTCATAAGTTGTTTAGTATTCTGACCTTAATTTAGCTTAGGTATTCCAAGTAGTTTGTGAAGTTCTCCGTCTTCAGAATTTCAGGTGTGAAATTAAAATGCATTTCGTCATGGGGAATTGAAACAGGCATGACATTCATACATAAGGCGACGTAGCTGTTCATCACCCTTTAATAAGGTTAGTGGTTGTCAGAGTGCTTGCCTTGCCATTTAGGAAAGGCCACGTGTGCTACTAAATCTCCATAAGGAATTCACAGTACTCTAGAGGGCAGAGGAGCCCAGCACACCTGGGGTGAGTCACAGCTCTCTGATCTCTGATAAACACTTGTTTCAGAAACATCAAAGCTTTTAGCTTCCAATTCAAATACTTTACTATGAATACTGAATGACTAATTTGTAATTTGTTCGGTCAGCCCTTGCCACAGGTATGTCACATTGTCACTGGTCAACACAGTTCATCAAATTGAAGTTAGACAGCCTCTCTGAATATACCCCTTACTTTAGTTTGTTTTGAGACAGAGAATCCAGGCTGGTCCGGATCTCACACTGATCCTGATGATGTCACAGCAGGCATGCACTGCCATGCCCAGCAACCATCTCGACATTGTTGATACAGTTAGTGGAGGTTGGCAATGGAATTGTGGTATCCCTAAAGAAATGGAAAGATTTAATTTAAGCAACTGAGAGGTAACTTTCACTTGTAATATTCTAACTCGAAGTTGTTTTATTTTTTAATTCTAGTATACAGCAAAATCTTCACAAAATTTCCTTTTTCTGAAATTAAAGTTAAAGAAACAACAACAACACCTCTCACTGCTTTCAGGTCCTCCTCCAGGGGCAACCATTTCAAGTAAATTAAAACAGACTTTGGTGGAATATGTTCTCTTTGCTATTTCCACAATTAAATAAAGGGAAGAGGGATGGGGACACACACACACACACACACACACACACACACACACACACACCACTTAAAGTCACAGCAACTTGCTTCTTTGTCAGGAATCCTTTTTGACTATTTAACAGTGTACATCTGTCCAGTGCCCGAGACTCTGAGATTCACAAAAGTTTTGGGATGAAGGGCACAGTCTCAAAAATATGATTTACTATAAAAGTGGCTTTAAAAATGTGGAAAAGTACTAAAATTTTATTGGCAGATGTTTTTCTAATGGGAGTCTTTATGCATGCAGCGAGGATATGCTCATCTCTCTGCCAAGGAGGTGAGGAGCCAGGTCCATTTTTGGCATTGTCCTTTGCTAATCATGCAGATAGGAAATGGAAACATCTTTTTATGATTTAATTTTAATGTTTCCATATTTTTACAATTCTGTAGTCACTCTGCTAACCTATTAAACATCACCAGATAGCCCTTCCAGTAGTGATGTAATACTGTCTATATGTAGGTCTAGGAAAATGTTTGCACATATATTTATACTCTGTTAAATATTGATATTTTAAAATCTTTTGTTCAATAAATCAAAGAGCAAATACAAAGAGGTTGCCTTTTCATCAAAAGGTCATGGATTTGAAGGCCTGGATTCTGAGAAAATTCACTGATATTTTTTTACTGTTCTGAGAAAATGGACATTAAGTTCCACACAGATCGCGGAAAAATAAACTCGACTCCAAAGCTCAGCTATAAACGTCACAGAAAAGGTGAATTATTGTCAGGGGTTTTAAGGCAATGACTCGGCAGCTGTACAACAATCGCCTCTGCAGAAGAAGCAGAAAGGTGCTTGAAGAATACCTCACAATTTGGGTATCCACAAGCCAAGTTTTAATTGAAATATAATAAGAGAACAGAAGCATTGCACTGCTAGTGTGGGACACAGCGAACACGCAATAAGCGTCAACATCTATTGCCTTTGGAGGATGAAAAGATGAATGAAGAAAAATAAAAGCCATTTGCAGATGTATCTGTTTTCGTAGCACAAGAAAGAGAATTGGAAATTAGATATTGCAGATATCTGTAACTCGTTTATCAAATAATTACTGCTTGTGAAGCGTTCTGCTAGGTCCCTGGGAGGAATCAGTGAGTCGGAGGGGCATCATCTCTGATGTCTCAGTGTTTATAGGGAGTTCTGATATCAGGATGAGCATGGGGAATGCTAGCAACTCTGTTAGCATTTGTGTCCAATGAGGCTGTCTGGTTGACCTAGGCCTTGTTGAGAGTGCCATCAGTTCTGAAGTACAGTTAGGCCTAGGGAAGAGCTGGAGAAATTCTAAATACAGATGTACAGATTCTAAGCTGTCTGTGGCCTTATCGTTAGCACTTGGGTCTATAAGTCTACATATGGAAGACACTTTTCAGGTTTGGTTAAGGGAACTAGATTGACATGCAGGGATTCAGGGATTACTCTTGTACATCTTGTGTTTGTGCATCGTCATGAACATCACAACCATCAGTGGCCATCCCTTTAATCCTCAGTTGTGCCTCTTTAAGCTCAGCCTTACTTGAGCATATTCTGTTGGGTATTTTAAGGCATTTTTTGTCTTTATGGGTGTGGGGGACATTATTGTATTCCTTCCCTTAGGCGCTGTCAGAAGTCTATCATTGCTTTGTTTGCTCAATTTTAAACAATTCAGATCAGTATATGAAATCTGGAGTCACAGAAAGATATGCAGCCAAGCTCACTATTATGATTTAAATTCTGATTCTAAACTCAAGTGCTCTTTAATTTTGATCAGAAATTGTGAGTGTGTGCATTTACATGTGTGTGTATTCACGTGTGTGGAAGACAGAGGACAACCTCAGGTGTCATTTGTGATCAGGTCTTCACGTTTGCAAGGCATGCACGTTACAGAAGGGACTCTCTTTCCAACTATGTGGCGAGAAGACTTAAGTTTCCATGGTTCATTCAATCTCCCCAGACAGGAACTATCTCACAGTCCATTCTGTTTCTGATCTCCAGAGAATAACTTTTCAGCCTTGGACAGGGCTGTACAGTGCTTGCTGCCTCTTCTCAGAGATAAGGAAGTAATCAGAAAGGATTTTAAGAGACATTCAATCACACAGTGTCAGGCATAACTGTGTTCTGCTCTCCCTTCTGTTAGAAATGAGAAACCATCCTGTTCCCCGTTAATGTCAATCTCTCGGCAACTCCCAACAGACATTGCTGAAGCAATGGTGTTTCTGTCTAAAATGCTCCATCCTGCAGATAATTATCTGCGCAAAAACTAGTTACTGAAAGATAAATGACAGAATTTGTGATTTTCTTTTTTTGTATTGATACGTCACTTCCCTTGCCCATTTTGAACATTTTGCAAGTTGTTAAGCTGGGGCTGGAGACACAGGCCATGTTCCAGTCCTGCCTAGCATGTATAAGGTCCCAAGTTCAATCCCCAGCACTAGAAAAAACACTGTATGACTAAAGTGTGTGGTTTGGATGTTGCTAACAAAGTTACTTCAGGATAATTCTTGTTTATGTATTTATTTTGGAGGTTTCCGTCTTCATAACTCTTTATGTAGTCTGGATCTGAACATGGTGTGTCACAAATATTATTTTTACTACATTAGTTTACTTGAGGATCAAGATAAACCACCACAGATGCCAATGCATTGATAAATTCCTCCTCAGTGGTGAGGGTCACTCACTAGTAAGCTAGCTCCCATTTCCATGAACATTGCTGTGGATTCGCTACTTTACCAATGTTTACTGAGCAACACTGAAGTGAATAAATAGTCTGTTTATATCATCTTACATAGTCATGACTCTATTTCTAAATGTTGGAGGATGTCAGTGTCAGAGGTATAATCACAAGGAGTAGTGTACATTTCTTCTTTTTAAAATTTTATGTGTATTTAGTGTTCTGCTATGGGAAGTTTCGAGTCCCCTGAAACTGGAATTACAGACATGTGAGTTACCATGTGGGTGCTGGGAGTTGAACCCCGGCCCTCTGGAAGAGCGACCAGTGCTCTTAACTGTGAGTCAACTCTCCAACACCCAGTAGTTTACATTTCAATGGATGTCATCAGATAGTATTTTTTTAAAAA
>NC_022009.1:76198660-76201243 GCF_000317375.1 Microtus ochrogaster
CTTGTTGAGAGTGCCATCAGTTCTGAAGTACAGTTAGGCCTAGGGAAGAGCTGGAGAAATTCTAAATACAGATGTACAGATTCTAAGCTGTCTGTGGCCTTATCGTTAGCACTTGGGTCTATAAGTCTACATATGGAAGACACTTTTCAGGTTTGGTTAAGGGAACTAGATTGACATGCAGGGATTCAGGGATTACTCTTGTACATCTTGTGTTTGTGCATCGTCATGAACATCACAACCATCAGTGGCCATCCCTTTAATCCTCAGTTGTGCCTCTTTAAGCTCAGCCTTACTTGAGCATATTCTGTTGGGTATTTTAAGGCATTTTTTGTCTTTATGGGTGTGGGGGACATTATTGTATTCCTTCCCTTAGGCGCTGTCAGAAGTCTATCATTGCTTTGTTTGCTCAATTTTAAACAATTCAGATCAGTATATGAAATCTGGAGTCACAGAAAGATATGCAGCCAAGCTCACTATTATGATTTAAATTCTGATTCTAAACTCAAGTGCTCTTTAATTTTGATCAGAAATTGTGAGTGTGTGCATTTACATGTGTGTGTATTCACGTGTGTGGAAGACAGAGGACAACCTCAGGTGTCATTTGTGATCAGGTCTTCACGTTTGCAAGGCATGCACGTTACAGAAGGGACTCTCTTTCCAACTATGTGGCGAGAAGACTTAAGTTTCCATGGTTCATTCAATCTCCCCAGACAGGAACTATCTCACAGTCCATTCTGTTTCTGATCTCCAGAGAATAACTTTTCAGCCTTGGACAGGGCTGTACAGTGCTTGCTGCCTCTTCTCAGAGATAAGGAAGTAATCAGAAAGGATTTTAAGAGACATTCAATCACACAGTGTCAGGCATAACTGTGTTCTGCTCTCCCTTCTGTTAGAAATGAGAAACCATCCTGTTCCCCGTTAATGTCAATCTCTCGGCAACTCCCAACAGACATTGCTGAAGCAATGGTGTTTCTGTCTAAAATGCTCCATCCTGCAGATAATTATCTGCGCAAAAACTAGTTACTGAAAGATAAATGACAGAATTTGTGATTTTCTTTTTTTGTATTGATACGTCACTTCCCTTGCCCATTTTGAACATTTTGCAAGTTGTTAAGCTGGGGCTGGAGACACAGGCCATGTTCCAGTCCTGCCTAGCATGTATAAGGTCCCAAGTTCAATCCCCAGCACTAGAAAAAACACTGTATGACTAAAGTGTGTGGTTTGGATGTTGCTAACAAAGTTACTTCAGGATAATTCTTGTTTATGTATTTATTTTGGAGGTTTCCGTCTTCATAACTCTTTATGTAGTCTGGATCTGAACATGGTGTGTCACAAATATTATTTTTACTACATTAGTTTACTTGAGGATCAAGATAAACCACCACAGATGCCAATGCATTGATAAATTCCTCCTCAGTGGTGAGGGTCACTCACTAGTAAGCTAGCTCCCATTTCCATGAACATTGCTGTGGATTCGCTACTTTACCAATGTTTACTGAGCAACACTGAAGTGAATAAATAGTCTGTTTATATCATCTTACATAGTCATGACTCTATTTCTAAATGTTGGAGGATGTCAGTGTCAGAGGTATAATCACAAGGAGTAGTGTACATTTCTTCTTTTTAAAATTTTATGTGTATTTAGTGTTCTGCTATGGGAAGTTTCGAGTCCCCTGAAACTGGAATTACAGACATGTGAGTTACCATGTGGGTGCTGGGAGTTGAACCCCGGCCCTCTGGAAGAGCGACCAGTGCTCTTAACTGTGAGTCAACTCTCCAACACCCAGTAGTTTACATTTCAATGGATGTCATCAGATAGTATTTTTTTAAAAAAGTTGAGCAATTCATTTCTTGTGTTTGAGATTTTTTCTTTTTTAATTGTTTTATTGAGCTATGTATTTTTCCCACTCCCCTTCTGTTCTCCCTTCTTCCCTTCCATCCTCTCTCCTGTCCCCCACGCTCGCAATTCTTTGGAGCTGTGGATTGTAGTCTGGATATCCTTTGCTTTATATCTAGTATCCACTTATGGGTGAGTACATATCATGTTTGTCTTTCTGGGTCTGGGTTACCTCACTCAAGATGGTATTTTCTAGTTCCATTCATTTGCCTGCAAATATGATGTCATTGCTTTTTACAACTGAGTAAAACTCCATTATGTAAATGTATCATATTTTCTTTATCCATTCTTCAGTTGAGGGACATTTAGGTTGTTTCTAGGTTCATAGTACTAGGACACTTGCTTGACAATATTCATATAGCGTTGTTCGTAATAGCCAAAACCCGGAAACAACCTAGATGTTTGAGTTCTTAACCACCAGTGGACGTTATCACCTTGGTTTGTAAATTGCTTCTTTCTTTCTTTACTTACTTATTTAACCATTTATGTAGAGTTCAGAGGACACTTGTAAGATCAGTTCTCTCCTTGCAACAAGGATATGTCTTAGGGATTAAAGACAAGCTGTCAGTCTTGGTAGCATGTGTCTTTAGTCACAGAGCCGTCCTGTAAACGCCCATGGTTGTTAATCAGAATGGGAAGCAGTTATGATCCGTTTCTCTCATTTGCATTTCCCAGACTATAAGTAG
>NC_022009.1:76201884-76222830 GCF_000317375.1 Microtus ochrogaster
TAGTTGTCCCTTTTTCTTTAAATTGCTAGATTCTTTTCTCCCTTTGCTTTTATTTACATTGACACTATTTTGAATTATTTTTTCATAATCTATCATTTGCCTTTTAAAGGATTAGTGATTTTTTTCATTAAAAATTTAAATGTTAAAAATGGATGAGGCAGGGACTGAAGAGATGGCTCAATAGTTAAGAGTGTTTTCTTCCAAACATCCTGAGTTCAACTTCCAACAACCATAAGTTTTGATGATTTGATATACATTAATATATACACTTTTTTGTTTTTCTTTACAATTTTTTTTTCTTTTTGTGACTGAGTTTCTCTGTGCAGTCCTAGCTGTCCTGGAACTCACTCTGTAGACCGGGCTGGCCTCAAACTCACAGAGATCCACCTGCCTCTGCCTCCCGAGTACTGGGATTAAAGGCGTGCGCCACCACCACCTGGCTCCTTTACAATAGTCAATATTGTTATTATGTAAAAAAAGCAGATTTCAGATCCTTTGTGAATCATCATCTAGATGGTGATAATTTTAGCCATGATGTTGTCTAATACATTTCTCATTCCTATGGTCATTAAAAAAAAAAGAAATAGAAAACTTACTACTTTATTAATCATTAAAAATAGCACTTACTGAAAGCTTGCACAGAGTGGTATGTATCTTGGTCTCTGACTGCCAATGAAAAAATTGTAAATGTTCCTTGTTTTCAAATGGGTCTGTAAACTAACTTCAAAATGATGGCGGTTCTGATATTTATCACCTTCTTGAAACCCAGGCTGATTTGTTACTGATTTGTACACTGCGGGCTGTGAATTGTCTCTTTCCCATTATATCAAATGTGGTCTCATCAAAGAGAACTTCTGTTAAAAGACAGTCTAAGCAACCAGCAAAAGGCTAGCACATTGAAACCGATCACTAATCAATGAGGGGACAGCAATTCCTATGTTCATTGGGCTTAGTAACATAATTTGAAATCAGCCTAAACAATTGCTTTTCTTTGCAGCAGTTGTAAATTTTGCAGTTTCCTGTCTTTCTCCAAGGTCAGGACAGTGCCTGGGAAATCATTTTTGATCTTTTGGCTTAAATTGTAGCTGTTTCTATTAATGCTTGGAGTACGCAGAACAGCCAGATGAGGCAGCTTCTCTGCAGCTTTCACCAACATCTTAAATCATCTTTAGGTCGAGACTGTGGGTGCGTCAAGATGCAAGTCTATTAACTGAAATGCTCACACTGGACTGCAACACAGAAAACTGCAGCGGTATTTCTGCACCAAGGCCTTAGGTGACATGAATGCTTGCCTTTTATTTAACTGAGCTCATTTCAAAGGCTACCTCATTTTATAATTTGTGC
This sequence comes from Microtus ochrogaster, assembly GCF_000317375.1. NCBI lineage: Eukaryota > Metazoa > Chordata > Mammalia > Rodentia > Cricetidae > Microtus > Microtus ochrogaster. The sequence continues at coordinate 76,203,229 of NC_022009.1, forward strand.
AACCTACTTTCTTAATTATCTAATTTCCATTCTTCCATCGCCTGGAGCAAACTGCTTACTCAGAGAGTTGCGATTTGTGGTCACAGATGGGCTTAAATTGAAATGAACAGATCACCCGTGATCTCCCTCAATTTCTATTGTCCACTTAAGAGACTCAGGTGCTATGAGGCTGGCCATGCCTTAACCTCTTCTGTCCTCCCTGGACTCTCTAATAAGTCAGGGCGGCTGGTGAAGAACAGTGGTACATCCTTATCCACAAAGGGTAGAGTGAATAGTATCAGCATAAACCATCCCTAAAACAGGAGCTGAAGACTTCCATGAGGTTTGTCACCCCAAAATAGCTGCTTGACCCTGATTCAGGTCAGTTCCCTTGTTAATGAGAGAAATATAAGAAGTATATTTAGTTAATCTTTGTAAATGCAGTTTTTGGTAATTATTCAATCGATGGAATACCCTTCTGTGGAGTAGTGAGTTAGCTTTCTATTTTTACCTTCAGCTTTTATCCTCTTATGTTAAAGCTTAAATTAAAAACTAAGAGAAGACATACACTTAGTTATTAGAAACAAGACGCAAACGGAAAAGCTATTCTGCAAAGGGTAAAGTGTGTTTACCATAATTTAAAAAAATACTTACAATTTCATGTGCAATTTCGACTTACTTCTATGGAGACATGGGCATTAAATATTGCTTTCAGTTTATATCCAAAATCCCTAGCACACAGTTTCAAAAAGGATAAAGGTAGGATTTCCACTGACAACATAATTGATAGGTGATTGACTACATCTCGATGTAGGAGAAAATTTTATGTACACAATGAGATGCAATTCAGCATGAATAAATGTGGAAGCTTATATTTCAACCATCAAAGTCAATCATCCATGTCAAAAAGGGGAGACTAAAGCCAAGCAAAAGTTCATATGCAAATACACTGAAATCTTAAATCATCTCTAAGCATAGTATGATCCAAAGGCACAGAAAAGAACCATTAAAACAGAGTACCGGCCATGATGAGCCAAGAGTTTTGTTTTGGTGTTCATTTGTTCTGCCCTTTTGTATCTTTTTGTCTCTGTTAATTTCTATTCTATTCTATTCGGAAACCAGCATAAAAATATTAGTTTTGTTTTATAACAAGAACTACTTATTTATATTATTTATAAGTATAATTTATTCATGTTCCATTAATATTTGACTTCTTCCTTCAAGACATTGTGTACTGTACACATAAAACTTAGGGCATGCTCTTGACAGCTGCATTTTAAAAGTGGTTTTGTACTTTCACCAAGGGCAAGGGTGTGAAGGAGTCTGCTCATGAAAACACAGCAGAGCCAGCTGAAACAGCTTGGGATAGTTAGCTTGTAGGACAGAAGAGGGAATAGAACAGAGAAGCACGCTGTAGGAAAGGATGGTTTGAGCCACGCTGTAGTGGCGCTTGCCTCTAGTCCCAGCACTCAAGAGGCAGAGGCAGGTGAATCTCTCTGAGTTCAAGGCCAGTGTGGTCTACAGAGCGAGTTCCATGACAAGCTCCAAAAGCTACACAGAGAAATCCTGTCTGGGGTTGGGGGGGGGGGAAGAAAAGGGTGGTGTGATGATAAGCTTCTATTGAAGAAATGACAAGCAGGGGCTTTCAGTTCTTTGAAAGGAATAAAAGTTCCAAAGCTAAAATCAGGAAAAGAGCAATTAGGGGAGCCCTAAACAGTAGAGCGGAAAGCACTGAGTATCAATCAATCATGTGCTGAGGATGCTGCAGAAATTTTAATACTCTTGAGGACCACGTTGCAGTGAGCCGTCAGATTCGGCAGGTACAGGTCGATGAGCTACATTTGTGATCGTGTCAGGAGATGGAAAGGCTAGTGGCAACAAATGCTGGGATTTTTGCCTTAGGAGCAAACATAGATCATAATGTACCTCTCAGTTTTAATGATTCTGTCAATGTATGAAGCTATTACAATTTTCCTTTCCTTAAAAAATATAAAACCTTTATTGTGGAAAAAAAGGGAGAATGCATAGGAAACAATGAGTGTCTTCATGTATGACCTAAATGTGGATTTCTAGGATCTATGTGTGGTATTGGTCCACAATTGTCATTACTTATGCAGGTAGGTTTTTCGAGGCTTATGTTAACCCAGGGCCTTGTGCATGCTAGGCAGATGCTCTACCATTAAGCTAAACCACTGATTTAATATATCTTTGAGTATCGCTTATGCCTACAGACCCTCTTTACCATTTTTCTTGTGCTTACAATGTATCTATTGAGGCATCTGAGCATTGTGCTGGACTTTCCTGCTGTCTAGAGAACAATGTTAACAAACCCAGGCTGCAGTGTGGCAGCCTCCTCTGTCTTCAGCCCTGGAAACTGGCAGCCTTATTCACGAGTGTGATCAGACTCAACTTTGGTCCCTTTGTGGAGGTCACTAAGTGATGAGGTTTTTCATAACTTTGTCCATAATCCCTAGTTATTATTATTTCTGCGGTGATAACCAATACCTTTGGATGCCTGGAGTCATTCATTCATTATTTGGGAGGGAAAAATTGTGATATTCTCGTGTTTTTTCTTCATTTGTGTTCATTGACCTGAGTGATGTTATGAAGGGCTCTGTCATTTCCTCTGCTGCACATTTCTGGTTCCATGAGAACAGCAGAATGCACTTTTTACCTTCTCTTCTTCTTTATTTTCAAAATGTACATTAGGTTTCTAGCATAACGACAGCTTGTATATATATTACATACCATATATAATACATATGATAAATGTAGTACATGTTATGAACTATAGTTTACATATATTAACAGATCATATATAATACATGATATATGTAGTGCATGCTATGAACACTTATTTAATACTTTAAAAAGTCTTATTTTAATATTTTTGAAGAATTTTTTGTATGCATGGGTGTTTGTGCATGTATGTGTGTGTGTGTGTGGCGGGAAGTATGTGCATATGAGTGCAGTTACCCTCAGAGCCCAGAAGAGGGTGCAGGATCTCCTGGAGCTGGGATTGCAGGTGGTTATGGCTGCCAAATATGGGTGGGAGAACCAAGCTTGGGTCTCTACAAGAGCTTTGTTAAGCCGTCTGTCTTTCCAGCCCATGATCTAATGCCTCCTCCATTTTTTTGACTTGATCAATTGCTGTTCTTATTTTTATTGGCTCTCAAACTGCCCACTTTTGGCCAATGGAAATCTGTTCCACTTGCCTCCTAAGCTCATTATATGAGACTACAATGGTCTTTTAGCTTCTTGTTAATGTTCGGTGTGAGATCATTTATAAGAAATTTTAGAATAATTACATTGGTTATAAAAAGAGAGCATTATAGATCCATGTCTGGTCAGGGTCAAAGATGTGCTTTTTGGGTTTTATGTATTTTTCTTGGTTACTTGTGGGGTCTAGTTCTGCAAGTGATCACTAGCAGCATTGTTTGGAGATTGAAGCTTAGGTTACCTTAATCCTTTCAGAAGAACAGACTGTGGGTCCTTTGTGCTCACCTCCCTTACACAGGTTAATCCTCCTCCAGTTTTCCTGGGCTGTGCTCTAGTAGGTCACCTGCCATCTCACGGACACTGTCTGGCTAATTTGAGTTTGTTGGCTCGAATGTCTGACACTCTCCTTTGCTTTTCTTTTCTTCTTCAGCATCAGTGCTGCTGAGTTGCACACTTTACTGCTGTTGACTTGCCCCTGCTTGCTGTTCCGTAAACATACCCAGCAATAAGGGTGATTCATATGCAATGAAATGCATTGATTCTAAGTGCGCAGATGAATGGATGCTGACAGCTGAAGAGCAAATGTCAGTCAGCCCAAAGCTTCCTTTGCTCTTTGGTTTTCATGCTGCATATCTTTGGCCCTGAGCATCCAGGTGGATCTATGATGTTCTGCTTGAGGATTAGTTTCATCATTCTAGACTTTTATAGAAATGATGTCATGCCAATCATTTTCTTTTGGATATAGCTCCTTTTTATCTGTATTAAGAATTTTCAAATGTTGACTTCTATTGACATTACTGTTCTTAGGAGAAATCCACTTCTTTTTAAATCTTAAGTAATTTTTCATTGTATAAATGTATCACAATTTGACTCACTTGCTGTTTGATGGTGTCCAGTTTTTGTCTTGTATTGTCATGTGAAATCTGTGTTCATGCTTGCTCACTGTACTTGTGTTTCTTTTTCATCTGTTAATTTGGATCATTTTCTTTTGACCACTGTAATAATTTAGTTATGATATATGTTAATAAATCAATAAATATCAATTTAGTTATGTATAATAATTTATGAGGTTCTAACTTACAAATGAGTTGGATTATTTGATATTGTCTCATGGATCCATGTGTTTTTAGTACATTTTTCCAATCTCTTTTTTCTTTAGAATTGCATTTGAAAGCCTTCTATTGCTTTCAGTTAACATAAGCTGAATTTTTTCACTCAGCATCTACTATGTTTTAAACTTTATGGAATCATTTTAATTCAGATAGTGTTACTATTTCTATGATCTACATTTTGTTTACAAGAGGTCATAAATCCTTTGTTTCTTTCTCTCATGTGTTTTTGTTTAAGTTTTGAGCATGTTTGGATATTTGCAAATTTTGTTATTTTTGTTCCTCAGAGGAAGTGCATTTTTCCGTCTTTGAGCAGACATTTAGTTGTTGAGTATGTGTAGATATTGTGTTGAGAGTGTATGTAGGCATTGTTTTGAGTGTGTGTAGACATTGTGTTGAGTGTGTGTAGCTATTGTGTTGAGTGTGTGTAGATATTGTATTGAGTGTGTATAGACATTGTGTTGAGTGTGTGTAGATATTGTGTTGAGTGTGTGTAGATATTGTATTGAGTGTGTGTAGACATTGTGTTGAGTGTGTGTAGATATTGTGTTGAGTGTGTGTAGATATTGTATTGAGTGTGTGTAGATATTGTATTAAGGGTTTAAAGGTATTGTGTTGAGTGTGTATTGATATTGTGTTGAGTGTGTATAGATATTGTGTTGAGTGTGTATAGATATTGTGTTGAGTGTGTGTAGACATTGTGTTGAGTGTGTGTAGATACTTTGTTGAGTGTGTGTAGATATTGTGTTGAGTGTGTGTAGATACTCTGTTGAGTGTGTGTAGATGTTGTGTTGAGTGTGTGTGTAGATATTGTGAATGTCACATCACTAAGTATCCTAACCTCATGTTTTGCCTTTAAAGCATTCTGCTGTTAGTTTTGCTAGGGAAGTTGACTGACTTGCCCAGCAGTTTGGTCTTTCTTTTTGTGGCTTGTGTTTTAGCCCTCTTAGGGGAGGTTTATAGGAGCATTTCCCAACACTATCTTGGCTCTACTAAGAACAAACCCAAGGGAATTGAGTGATACATTTTCTGTGTGATGAAGACAGTTTTGGTTTGTAATTGGAATGGAAGCTTCTGCTATCCTATAGAATCGTTCTAGGAATTTAACTTACAGTAGTTCTTTTCTCTTTGCTGGGTTCCATTACACACATAGAGAACTTAGAATTTTTTTTTGAATCAGATAGGAGCAACCAGGATGTTGTCAGGTCCTGGCTACACAGAAATGCTAATCAGCAAGTCATGCAAGCTCCATTCATCATTTTCTATCTGTCCTCCAAAAGGAGGAACAGGAACTTAGAATTTAACAGAAGGTCCAGGTCTGCTATGCAAAACCAAAGAACTCTTGCTCCATGGAGCTTTCTCCACTTGAGAACTCCACCTGCCTCAGCTTGCTTGAACTCTTATGCCACACCCTTAACTCACAGATACCATTGTGTTCCCTATATCATGGTCAGGAACCAGTTACCAGGTAGATATGTAGGATAATTACAAGACTCACTTTATTTCTTTACTTTAGGGATTACAGACCCATGCTGGCTACTGCCTGATATCTACAGCCTCATGTTTCATGTCTGTTCAGTGTTCTAGTTGTGTAGAGTGGAGAGGAAAGTCAGATAGCATATCATACCCTATGATAAAGGTATCGCAGGATGTAAGCAGGAGTTCTGTTAATTGCTATGTTAGTCTCTGCAGAGCATCCATTATCTATTGGATTAATCCTCAGTTTGTACACTCCATCAGGATTTCTATCTCAAATGTAGCATTTTTAAAAGGATGTCTTTACTTTTGACAGGACATGGGAAACTATTTTTTTTCTTAATCGTTGTTCAGAAAGAACTGAACTTCTTTATGCAGATATTTTGAATGAAGTCCTCATACCCAATCAAGGAAGATGCTCTCATTAATTTTAATTCTATTTAATAATCTTAAATGTTTAAAATTAATGGTTTAAAAGATAGCAAAATAATGACATTACTATCTCTTTTTTAAACCATAAAATGACAATGAAAAATGGAAAAGCAATGGAACTGTGAGAAGAAAATGGTGTCTTCCACAAGTCTGGCAGGTGTCTACAACCTTTAGCTTTTAAAAGATTTTTCATATCTTTCTTGATTTGAACTCAGTCAAGAGGAGTATGTGGGTGCAGACATATGATTTTGGAGGTCACAAAGTAGTCTGAGTTCTCTGACAGTGGCTGGCACATGGAGGTAGACAAAATAATCCAATTTAAATCAAGATTTTAAAGAAACGACATTCCATACTTCTGTGCCATGTTTTAAATTGGAGAAGCAGCAGGAAGTGCTGGAAAAGGACAGTAAAATGTACATGAGCTTAAAGAATCAGATGGGGTCAGCCGTATTTGGAAGAAGTCAGGAGCCCTTTACACAAGAGGAACCCAAATTGAGCTTTCAAAGAGTTTGCATGCTGAGAATCCAAGGTTTTTAGAAATGCATACTTTTTTAAAGATATGAAATCACAGAACAACAAAAGTACTATTTTAATAATATGGGAAGCTTAACCTTATATATTTATTAAAGAAGAAAGACTAGCTTTGCGGTGGTGGCGCACACCTTTAATCCCAGCACTTGGGAGGCAGAAGCAGGCAGATCTTTGTTTGCTCAAAGCAATCCTGGACAGCTAGGGCTGTTACAGAAAACCTGTCTCAAAAAGCCAAAATAATGATAATGATAATAATAATAAATAAACAAAATAGAAATACAGAAGGAAATTAGCTATTAAGAGTAAGATAACAGACAAGACAAACTGGACAGAAAGTAAAATTGGAAAGGTAGGACACAACAGCAAGTCAGGAGAGTAATTTTATAAGGCAGCCACAATGGTACAAAGTAGAAGGTGAGAACAGGGAGGATATTTTTATGTTGTCAAGCAATGTTGGCTTTGCCCCATGTTAACTGATGTGTGTGCACACTAGCCCTGTGTCTATTATCTTCTGTGGGTGTGGTATTGTGAAGAATGCTCATGGCTCTACAGTGAACTTACTAATCAGTGAGGCTACATGGCTCTAGTTAGGCATGTTTTTTCAAACCTGTAAGAAATAAATTCATGCATTTATGTTATTAAAACATATATGAGAATAATAGACACAATTATTAATTATAGTAAATAATTTGGTAGTATATATTATTAATTATAGTAAAAATTGTCTGTTACTTTCTTTAAACTACTCCAGACTCGGATGGCTTCTTAGTGGAATTTAGTCAGGTGTTTGAGATAGTTAAAAACACTTTCAAAAGTGTTTGAAATGAAGGCAAAGATGTTTTTTGCTTTATCAGTAGCATAACACTGATATACAGACAAGCATGATACAGAGATGGGCTTATAGTATCCTTTAAGCGTCCCACATAAAATATCAGTCTATAGATGAAACAGTCACATTAAAGCAACATCGTTGTCTGGCCAAGTGAGGTTCACACCAGGAATCCAATGAGAGCTGACTATCAATAAATCTAAACTTTACCAGATAAGAAGTCAACAGGGAAACAATCCTGAAAAGGGAAATGATAAAATTCATACTAACTTCTACTTTAAAAGACTCAATATAAAGAAAGAGATTATTTCAAAGCAGAAAGCACGGTCAGCTCAGCCATGTTTCTATTAAAGATTAGCAGAGGAGATGCAGTACATTGTCATTGCTATCTAACAGTGCTCTATAAATCAGAGGGAGGAAAAAATGTAAATATTCAAAAGAAAACGGAAAACTTATTATTGGCAGTGAAGGTAATATTTATCTAGGAGATAATTAAATTTCAGGTGCTAATGATACGAAAAAAATATTTCAATAAAATCTCAAATTAAAAGTGGATATGAAAATGAGTAACTGGTGGCGTAGGAGGTGGTTCATTCAGTACGTTCTTGCTGTCCATGCATGAGGACCAGAGTTAAGCTCCTAGCACCTACGTTATGGTGTGTGCCTCTGATACCAGCACTGGGAAAGCAGAGACGGGTGTATTCCTACTGGCCTCCCAGAGACCCTGTCTTAGAAACCAAGTGACACAGTGTGAGATGACACTGAAACTGTCTTCCACACACGTGTGAACACATATGCATGTACAACTACACATACCCATGCACAGCATCATATGCACCCGCACACAAACACACCTAGTAGCCAAATAACAACGTGTTCCATAGTTGAAAATTGCTGATCACGCAGTGTGGCAATGCGTAAGTCAATTAGCTTGCCTCGCCTCGCATCCCACAATGCACCAATACATCAGACTATTGGGTTGTGTACACATTTGTCACTGTTGAAAAACAGAAATCAAGGAATTTCCATATTAACAAATGGAATAGTGCATTAGAAAACAAAGATCTCTAATTTCAAACATTCAAAGATAAAAGGTGGTGAAATAGATTAAAGAGGTGTGGACAGGAACTAATAAGGAACATTTTAGCCCTATGTGTAGACTAATAGTAAGGGTTGACTAAATACAAGTTCGCTGCTCCTAGACCGAAAGACTGCCTGAGTGAGAATATCAACCTCCAAATTCATCCTAGAGTTCTCAGAAATATTGACATTTTAAGGGGAAATGGGCACAAATTATTTTAAAAGTTCATTTAAGATACTTTAGTACTTTAAATTTTCATGTTTTTTTTCAAAAAAATAAGAACAGATAGCCGTAGGAAACATTGCAATTCATATGAGATGAGCTTGGACTTTAAATCAGTACTAAAATGTGGTGCTCGGTAGTTGAGAAGAACAATTGCTGCTCTTCCCGAGGACCTGGACTTGGTTCCCAGCATCCACATGGCAGCTCACAAGCATTTGTAACACCGGTTCCAGGGGTTATGACTCCTTCTCTGACCTCTGCGTAACCATAAGATAAAAAGAAATAACTCTTTAAAAAAAATGTTGTCTTGGAGGAAATGCATGTTTCGGGTGGGAAGACTGTATTTCTTTATGGCTCTTAAAATTGAAAAATAAACTGAGGCTGTAGGTAATAAACCCAGGTGATAATGAACAGTGGGGAATAAATTTCACTTACATCACAGAACCTTCAGAATCTAGCACGAAAGGGTTCACTGTCCCAAACAGCCCCCTTTCCTAAATATATCATAACTTATCTAAATAAAGCTTCACATATGAGAATCAAGTTGTTTTTACAATATGGGCAGGGCTAAAATGAATATCCTTTTATAATTGAACAGGAGATGGTGAGGGACAAAGTGTGTGTGTGTGTGTTCCCAGCTCTGCAAATAGCATAAGCAAAAGGGTCATAATCAAATCCATGATTTTGTACAGTGAATTTATATTAACAGATAGAGTGGATAAAGAGAAAATGAGATGCTTATACCTGTGTTCTGGAATATTCAATTTCAACTTCAAATGTTAGTGATTAATTTTAATTGCGCTTGCTTGTTCTTAGGGTAGAAATTGGTTTGGGGAACTGGAATAGATCCATCTTTTTATTACACGGAATGAGTTTTTTAACCTCATGAATATTATTTATCAGGATGGTTAGTAGTTGGTAAGCAGCAGGGTGGAAACGGACTGAACAGCTGGGGAGGCTGCGACCTAAGATTTTATGTTAAAAGAAGCAGCGACACACACGGGCTGACAGGGAGCTCACAGGCCAGAACCAATGCAAGCAAAGCTACAAATCAAAGGAAAAGGGAAATAGAATTATTCTGTTGGGAAGACATCAAAGCTATCTGGATTTATTTCTGGTTATTTTTCTCAATTAGCTCAAATTAGATTCAGACTGAGGAAGCATACCATAACTTCCTTATAACAGCATTATTTAAACTACCAAAACATATGTTTCTCATCACCATGTTAAAGTTAAAAAATCACATCTCTTATATAACATAGCAATTTTCAATTTCTAAGAAAAAAATCTGGTAAGCATACATAAATGGAAAAAATAATAGAAAAAAAACTGAACAAAAATCAAGCAATCAAGAATCTGATTTATGTGACATGGAAAATTAATGAAAAAAAATCAGATTAATTAACTGAGCAAAATGAAGAAGTTGGGTTTTGATTTGTGTAAAACCCATGTTTCAAAGAATATGGTTTAATCTAAAGTTTACCTCAAAAGGGTCAGAAATGCTGTCTGGCTCGGAAGGTCAAGAATTTTTGCTTTTCTAGACTTCCATGAATAGTAACTGAAAAACAAGAACAATGAGTAAGAAATTGCGTTTCTAGCTAATAATCCAAGCACAGGTGTATAAATACATGTGTTTATTTTTATATGCTACTTGTAGTAAAAGTATTTGAAGAAAACTGAGTGTAAGCAATAATTAATATGTTAAAATAAAATGATGGCACCTATATACCGGGATGTTATTCTTCAAGTAGAATTTGACATTATGGCATGCCAATCGATTCTCACAATAAAGTGTAAAAATGTCTAATTTAATCTTCTTCAAAATGCTGCAAAGCCTCTTCAAATGTTTGTTTAGATGATGGTCCAGATTCTCTGGACCATTTCACTTTAAAGCTACTCGTCTCTCTGCTGTTTCTTCTGATTCCTCTTACTCTGTTCCACGTTTCTTTCTCATGGCATGTACTACTTTTGAAAAGTTTACATACCTATTAGTGGTCATAAATGTGTATACCTCCCTTACTGGAGGACAGGAGGGCACAGCTGTGTCTAGCTGGATTGATCTGGCACAAGAGTGTTCAGCAAGAGTGTTTGCATACATGAAGGATCAGAAGACCTGGCCACAATAGCAAAACATCACAGTGAACTATCAGGCTTGGACAGCAGTTCAGTTCTGAAGATTTAAAGGTATTCCTAGTGGGCTCAGCAGAGGAATAGATTAGTTAAAAATTTAGAATCTATAGAAGCACCTCTGTGATAAAATAGGGATAGTGAGGACTGCGTTCCAGGCACTAGGAAAGGTTTGGTCAGCAGGAGACATAACGACAACAACAGAATTACAGGTATATGAGATATTTGTCTTGATCTGCCTTCATTACAATCCCAAAACCTGGACAATGGAACACTCCTCAGAACAGCAGCTGAATGTGTTTGAGGTGGCATGTCTCAAGAGGATTCTAGATGTCACACGAAGAGATAGGCTGCGCAAGGATGACATTAAGAAACATGACCATCTATAGAAGGAAGTAAACTACAGGATATGGCAATGGTGCTTGAGATACTTAGGCTGTGTTATGAAAATGAATGACAGCAGATACCCGAAGAGAGCACTGTTTGGAGGAGTGCACAGGATAAGGCGAAGAGGAAGGGCTCAAAACCGCTGGACAGACAGCATAGAGGAAGACTGGGGAACCTTGGACATGACAATAATGCAAGCGTCTAGGACTGCCCAGGACAGGAACAATTGGAGGACAGCCATAAACAGGCTGTCCACGCACGCTTAAGGATTGCCAGGGCATTAATGATATTGAAATGAAGATGATGATCTCTGTGGTAAAGCACATTAACCCAAGTACATGGTTATATTAATTATTGAAGTTGTAATAAATAAATTTTAGCATTGATATTGCTAATAATTTTAAATCTTTTGATATTATAATACAGTTACATTATTTTTCTATTTCCTTTCCTGTACCCAGGCTCTCCCATATACCACTCCCTGCTTTTCTTCAAGTCCTTGGCCTCTTTATTACCCTTGCTATTGCATGCAGATCTGTATGCTGCTCAGTCCATGTATGCTGTTTCTCATATATGTGCGCTTTCAGGCCTGACCATCTGGTGTTGGGTAGCTCGTTGGTGTGTTCTTCCCCAGGGAACACGACTCTCATCGCTCCTTAGTTGTCTATAGCTCTTTGTGTAAGATTTAGGCTTCCTGGGGCTTTTCCTTGTCCACTGTGGCATGTCCATTGTCCATTGGTGTCATCTTTGTTCAGCTCGCATCTTCATTTTAATTACTATGACATCCATTTCATAGAGAAATCAGAAACTTCTACACATGTGTGACCCTCCCGTCGTATTCAACACTGCCATGGAAACTTTATTTCTTGTCTTACTGAGAGCTGTTTTCTCTAGCTTTCTCTTATAATTAGACCCTACCCTTCCCACTCTTCTGGAAGGTTCCCATCCTCTATGTGACCACTGTCATCCGTACTACCCTTGCTTCTGGGGTTCCTTTTATCTGGTACTCAGTTGCTGCCTTCTTTCTTGGTATTCTAGTAGCTGGCAGGATTCAGCTGTGGTTTTGTTTTTATTCTTATTAGACTTCAGTGCCTTTAGTTTCTGTCATTCATTTCCATGGCTTTAGTCTTGAGTAAAACGTTGTGTGTATTTTCCAGATATCTCATGAGAGATAGGCCAGTTACATCTCTGTTTGAATGGTCTGTAAATGTCTAACAGCAATGTTGAATCCAAATTCCCATTCTTTTCTACAAGCCTAGTCTTACTCTTACGGTTTTGCACCTTAGAGAATTGGAGCAATAACTATCCAACAATGCAAAATAACAACTTTGTAATAGAGCCATTCTAAAGTGTTTCCCCTCAGCCTTGATATCGAATCAGTATTCAACACACTTGATAATTCTACTTCGCATGTCCACCTTAAATCTATCTACTGTTTAAGAAAAATGAATATTTTCTTGGTGTATATAATATTGTCTTTTTTAGTGGAGTTCTGCAACGGCTTCCTAATTGCCCTCTCCTCGTTGACTGACAACTCACATTCCTACCAAGTGGAAAGAGTGCTTTCTCTTCCAAGAGGTCTCAGATTCTCACCCCAGATTGGATCAGGCTCAGCCTTGAGATTCATTTTTTGACATTTCTCCTGCAAGGATGAGACAAGTATGTTTCCTTTTTATCTGAAGAAAGATGCAAGCGCTCCAAACAGCCAACACACAGTGGTGGAGCAAGAACAGAATGGCCACAGGGGGCGCTGTCACTGAATAGGGAGTTTGTGGGAAAGCACCGATTCATTTCTCAAACGCTAGGCACTTAACTACAACTCTACACGGGGCCCAAGTCTAGTCCCCAGGAGCAGATTGCTAGGCCTTGTCTCCTTGCTTTCGGCTCTGTGCTCTGAGAGCCAGACACGGCCTGGCTTGCTGCTGAGTGGCTTGCCAGTCCCCTTCTTTTCTTTCGAGGCTTTTCTGCAGCAGGCCTAACAGTTCTTGATTGTTTTTACCATAAACATTTATTTCAGGTTTTTATTTATTATTATTATTAGTGTCTTGGGGGCTTCTATGGCTATCCCTAGAAGTTCACTCTTGGGGAGAGGATAGAGAGAATGTCCCGGCCCTGTGGACATGTTTCCTGCACTGATGATTTGTGTACACAGTTCCCTGGCTGTCTAAAGAGGGCTTTCTGCTCTGTGTGTGTGTGTGTGTGTGCGCGCGCGCGTGTGTGTTGAGGAAGCAGAAATACTTCCCTCAGCCTAAATTATCCAAAGTAACAATATCCAAATAAATAAATACAAAACAAAATAGGCAATGTATAGGCTTCCATTCCGTTATTTTTATGCTAGCTCACTAATTGCCGTAAAGCTGGAGGGGGTGCGTTTCTCCAGAAAGGAGGCTGTGCTTTTAGCCCTCTCTCCACGAAGTTCCTTTTATAGAATCATTTCATTAGCATCGATTGCTTCTCCAGGAGCCCTGCAAGCAGCCCGTTCAGCCCGTTGCTTTCTCGAAGCGCAGCGGGTCAGTTCCTGCCCTCATGGCTCTGACCAAGGACCTGCCCAGAAGCAGAGTAAAGGAGGAGATCTTTATTTCTTCCTGTGGTCTGAGGGCGTAGTCCATCACGGTAGGCGGTAGGCAAGGGGCATCAGCAGCTAGCCACAAGGCGGAGGCGGCAGGAGCATGGGGCAGCTGTCTTTTTGCATTTCCATAGGTCAGGAAGGAAGCAGAGAGAAATATCAGGTTATAAACCTCAAGCCCCCCTCTTTCCTCATTGACCCATTTCTACCTCCTAAAGCTCCCCACCCAACAAAAGCTACCAACAACAACACCAGCTGTGGACCGAGGCTGCAGGGCGCGCTGTGCGTTCCAATCGCAGCACCCAGTCAGAGCTTCCTAAAATCTTACTGAGAAATTGAAAAGACCTGCAGTTTTCTCCCTGTTAACCTTGACGCTAAGTGAAAATCTCTGAAGGCGAATGACTAAAGCGATCCCAAAGCATTAGCCGTGGGAGTGAAAGCAGCCCTGCGATTCACTTGCCTGAATTACAGCTCCTGGCTCAGCACGCGGACTGACAGCTGATTAGCGCTGGGTTCTGAGGAAGGCGGAAGAGGGCTTGCAGGCCTCTCACGTGCTTTTTCTTCTAATCTTATGCTAATGTCCTGCTGCTCTCCCACGGACTAGCTCTGAGAAGATATGGGCGCATAGTAATAAATAGGAGTGGCTGTACCTTGCCAGGCATTCTGGGGTTCCTCCAACGACCCAGGGAGGGTGGGATTATTTTAAAATACTTCTGCCTCTGGAAGTACCAGTCTTCTAGGCAGAATCTTTACAAAGATTGGCAAATCATGACTGAAATTATGCTCGTCTTGAGGGAAGCCACAATTCTTACTCTTTATCAAACAAGGGAACTGTAAATTCTAAACTCCTCAACATGGAGTCCACATTAAACAAAACTCAAATCTATTCAAACTGTCACCCCTGGAGCTAGGAATTTCTGACTTTCCTCCTCCTCAAACACTGATTTTTTTTTTCTCCCCAAATCACAATCTCTTCCCTTTTTCGTGGGGGGAGTAAGAACATAACAGGTGTATTGGTTTGTACCCTGCCAGCTTGGCTACATGAGAACTGTGTTTCTCCAATGCCTCTTTTCCCCACAACTTCACTTTAGAGTTGAAAGCCGAAAGGGAAGCAGAGGCCATTGTTCTGAGGTGGGTTGTGCGCAGGAGGCAGCGGGGACAGCAGGTCCTTGCTGTCCTAGTCATCCTCCCTAGGGCTGGCCACACTGAACGGCAGCAGCCTCCAGGGCCCACGCCCAGACCTTCGCTCCTGACCCTCAGGAGCGACAGACAGCTCCACGCTCTGTTTCACCAACAGATGGTGAGCTCTCATGGCCAACAGCCTGATAAAGGCTTCTCCAAGACGCTTCGCCAAGCTCCAACTTGTCTACCCAGCAGTAGCCTCTGCAGTGCCAACGCTGTTGGTATGCTGTTTACAGAGAGATAAAAATCTTTGGAGGGAATACTGTGAGATATTAGTTTTAATTAATAAGATTTAGAGAACATTTATCTAGAACCATTGCAGTCACTAACTGGCATAGTTAAGCAACATAATAATAAAAATAGTAATGATAATAATAGTAATAATAATGTGTCTAAGTTGGAAGCTAAAAATAGCTTAAAATATTTTTCTATTAGACCAATTTTCTTGCTGTGGTAATCTTTTACAATAGCATTGCATAATGTTTGTTGTCTGTATTGTAGGGCACAGGTTGTGTGTGTACCTCCCGGCACTGCTGACGTTTGAGGCAGGGTGAGGTGAGTCCTGCCTCCCCTGCATCCTGCAGAATCATAGCAAAGGTCCTTCACAGGTTACTCAGTGTTGCCTATAAAATATGTACCAGGTAATGAAATATTGACTTCGGTTTAAATTATAATTAAGCTCTTTTCTAGTTAAAAAATGCCTCTGGATGCATCTTTTGTGTGTGTACATGTGTGTGTGTGGTTTTTTGAGACAGGGTTTCTCTGTAGCTTTGGAGCCTGTCCTGGAACTAGCTCTTGTACACCAGGCTGGCCTTGAACTCACAGAGATCCATCTGCCTCCGCCTTCTGAGTGCTGGGATTAAAGGCGTGCGCCACCACCCAGCTCTCTGGATGCATCTTTAAAGGATGGTTACTGCTGCTACAGCATTGAATGGAAGATACCATGGCCCAACAAAGCCAGAAATTGATCTTTTGTTTAAAAAATTAAAATATGCTAATGGGGACACCATAAAGAGAAACTTTCAACAAACCCATAGTAAATTTAATAAATCATTTCCTTTTGGCACACAAAAATGCCAACCCTTTGAAATAAAGAATAAAAATTAGAGTTGCTAAAGCCACACTTCAATGTGTAGCCATTTTAAAAATAATTTCTAATTGGGCCCAAGAAATCCTTTCTCAAACAAACAAACATCCTGGGTGATTGTGTTTAGAAGTATTTTTGATTATCTGTGTATTAAAGAAATGTCTTCTCCATAAATCTAGAAAATGAAGAGGATAGAAACCAGCTGTACGTTGAAACCCGGATAGTCATTGCTGGCATATTTATGGTTTTTCTTTGGAGCACAAAATCCCATTTGCACTAAATAAAAACAGAAGTGAATATATGACCAAAAAAATAAAACCAACCAAAAAAAAAAACACATTGAAAAGAAAGATCCACCAAGTACAGCAGGATGACAGTAAATAATTAAAAATTAAAGAAAAGAAAGTGTGTGCAATAAATGTCAAATTTCATGAGTGTGGAAGAGGAAATATTTGGTGACACAAACAAGGGGAAATGTCAGCATGCAGTTATTGTTTAGAGGTAGAACTTTTAAGAATTACCGGTGTGTGCATATGTATGTGCGCACGCGTGCACGCGCATGCACATGAACACGCAGGCACCAGTGTGGAAGTCTTGGAGTAGTTCTCCTCTACTTTGTCCAAGCATCAACCATTTTTGCTGCCTTGCTGTATACTCCAGTCTCGTTGGTCCAGGAGCATCTATATGAGTTTTCTTTCTCTGTCTCCTGTTTGTAGTAAGAGTGCTGGGATCACAGACATGCGTCTCTGTATCTGGATTCTTTTCTTAAACATGGATTCAAGGATTCAATTTAGGTCGTCAGGTAATCTCCTTTCCCTGCCAAGTCATCTTGCTGAAGTAGAGGTAGCTGTTGAGAGCTGAGTTTATAGTTCATCATTTTGTATAAACAGAGTAATAATTGGTGACAGACGTTCAAGTAACTTTGCTGAATCTGAGCTATCAGTTTGGAGACTCATTGCTTCCCCATTGAGGAGCAAATCTCAAACTCTCTTTTGTTGTGACACTCTTTTCCCCCCTATCATTTCCAACGATAATACATTCTTTCTGGAATTGCTTTCTTGTCCGAGTAGCAAGCATCCTTGCAAAATGCATGCACAGCCAAGTCAAAGGCTAGTTCAGCACGCTTGGAATCAGATCTAATTAAATGACTAAACAGCCGCTCTGCAGGCACTTAGACCTGCTCAGCTCCTTCAGGCTATTGCAGTTTTCCCAGAGATGTTCCCCGCAGTCTTAATGACTAGTCAGCAGCTGACCTTAATATTCAGGGATATTGTGTGCAGCTGGAAATGACCCCCTCCCCCTTCTGACATCTTACATCTTCGCAAGGGATTCTCTTAAAGGGGGAATAAAGAAAAGGACTGAAGGGGAAGAGAAGCAAACGTGTTCTGCTCATGTTCTTCAAAAATATTTATCTGGAGAGAGCATCAGGTTAAATAGTAAGGTGAATGTAACAGTCTTAGGGGTGAAGCGACAATGTGTCACTGATGCACATTGGTAAACACCTGTTGCAAGGGGGTCTCCATAGAAAATGCTCAGTCAGAAGCAGCTTTGAGCCTTGAACCTGATTCAGAGTATATTGGCCGTATTTGAATAGTTTAAGTGGAGGACTGTCACTTGTCACAGGAAGTAGTAGCTCCTTGAAAGGGCACGTCTCAGGAACAGTTTGGGGTTTTGTTTGTTGTTTGTTTATTTATTGACAGGAATTCTTCTCGTTCCACCTTCCTAACCTTGTAAAGTAGGGGAAGAAATTCTGAAGGGGTGTTTTCACAGGGAAGCCCTGTGTATCTCCTCCAGCTTAACGTCAGGCTGTGGCATGTGAAGGATGCAGGACTCCCAGAAGGGCAAGCCGCAGGTGTTTCACTCTTCCCAGCAAGACAACAAGAACTGAAAAGTCTGCAAACAGGTCCCTCAGGCCACAAAGTGCAGGAGATACCCTCATTCGGATAAGCCCTCTAGTTCTCCTTGGTGATAGCAAGACGTCCTGGCTCTTGCCTCAAAGCATTCCCTTCAACCTCCACTCTGACCTTATGTCACAGAAGCTCTGTCCCAGGTGCTGATTGATGTCTGTCACCGGGAGAGGGCCTTTCTTTTCCTTAAAGGCTCAATCTGGTCCCAGGGTTCTCACACTCAAGTCGTTCACCTTGGCAGAGGTCTCTTCCGGGCTGATGTGGCTCTTCTTCTGTATTCCTTACTGCTGAACTAAGTGTGCCGGGCTGGAGGACTGGGGCCCTCCAGAGTGTAACACACAAGTGTTAAGTTTCAAACCCAACACAATCGGCTGAGGTGCCTATTTAACATATCTAAGCCAGAACTGGGCTCCAGGTTCCCTTAGCATCCCTCAATCTCCACCTGTTGTAGTTATAGGGTTTGGCTGGTGGTTTGGCTGGCGTATCCTGCCCACTAGCCAGAACTCTCCAGCCCAGTGGCTGGGCTGCACTTCCCCGAGAGGCTGGGCTGTTCTTCTCCCAGAGGCTGTTCCCATATAATCCAGCCATTTTGCTTACCCACCCCCTCCCTTTTGTACCTTTGGCCTCCTGGCTGCTGCACCTGGTTCCTCCGTCTCCTGTCTTCTTTCTCCCTCCACCTCCCTCGCCACATGGCCCAGATCAGTCTGGTCCTGTCCACTCTGGACTCTCTTTGGATGTCCCTGCCATGGACTATTCTCTCCCGCATATCTACAATAAACTTTCCTCTCCACCAAACCTAGGAACAGCCATGTACTTTCCTTTCCTTTTTATTTTATTTTTCATTCAAAAGGAGGTCAATTCCGGGGAGAAGGGCCCACCACCTTGCTCCTCCTCTTACAACAACTCAGATTGAAGGTCCCTCTTGCAACAGCAACCCATATTCCCCAAGTCTGGGGCAGGGATGTGAGGTTCTGTTCAGTGGGGGAAAGGGGACAGAAAGTCTTTGGCTCTGCCTGGGGTAACTAGCATTATCTGGAACAGAGCATGGAAAATTTTTTACTTAAGAAAAAATTTTCAAATAGTGGTTATCTTGACAGAGAACAATTTGCTAAGCTACCAGAAGTTTGAGAGAGGTATCTATAAATAAATGAATAAATAAATAGAAAAGAAAAGAAAAAATGTCCAAGGAGAAACCTTTAGGACCATAACTGATTCTTGTGTTTGGGAAGGAGGTGGACATGTGAAGAACCACCCTGTCTCCCTCTTAGTCTTTTTTTTTAAATAAATTTATTTATTTATTGAGGATTTCTGCCTCCTCCCTGCCACCGCCTCCCATTTCCCTCCCCCTCCCCCGATCAAGTCCCTCTCCCTCATTAGCTTGAAGAGACATCAGGGTTCCCTGACCTGTGGGAAGTCCAAGGACGGCCCACCTCCATCCAGGTTTAGTAAGTTGAGCATCCAAACTGCC
>NC_022009.1:76237765-76266207 GCF_000317375.1 Microtus ochrogaster
ACTGGGATTGGCCTGGACTTTGGAAACCCCAAAGCACCCAGCTCCCCCAGTACTATGCCTCCTCCAACAAAGAGTCCACAAATTGGAAGCCAAGCTTCCAAATACGTGAGCCTATAGGGGCCATTCTCATTCAAAGCACCATAGGTAGATAAAGACACATGATGTAAGGAGTGGGACAGATAGAGCCACAGGAGAGCAACTAATAGCATCTGAAACAGACAAGGCAAGCACATTTACTAGAGACACAAGAAGCTACTTTACAATGGTAAGGATGAGAAAGATAACTGAGTTATATAACAGTCATATAAATGTACATGTTCATTATAATTTATTATAGAAGCTGTTAGCATGGAAGAGAAAATTAGACAGTCAATCATGCTGGCAAGGTACAAGGACTGGGATGGTATACAGAACAACTAGGAAGGAAGTCCACCAGGAAGAGTATCTAAGACCCCCACAAACTGCCGACATCTACCTCCCCTCATAGAGTTCTTATCTCGTGCATAAGAAACAGATGTAATACAAGCCTCACCACCTTTAAAAGCACTGAGATTTTCCCAGGTGTGTTCTCCAACCACAGTGAAATGTAAATGGAAAGTCAATAAGAAAAGGAACACTTGAAAATTTATGAAAATATAGAGTCAATTTATAGTCCAAATACGTATATTTGAAAGGAAAAAAATGTCAGGTCTATAAGCTCCCTTGTTATCTTAAGATATTGAAAAAACAAAAGCAAATTAAATCTAGTGCAGGAAGGATAGAAACAGTAGTAGCTTGCATGGGATAAATGAGATGAGGGGGGAAAAACAATAGAGAAAAAATTAAAAGCCAAAACTGGATTTCTAAAGAATTGCTAAGCTTACAACTTTAATTAAAGAGATGTAAAAGTAGAAAAGGAATGAAACTTATATTACTGAAATCATGAATGAAAAGGAAGGTTTTGTTTGTTTTTGTTTTTGAGGCAAGGTTTCTCTGTAGCTTTGGAGCCTGTCTTAGAACTCACTCTGTAGGCCAGGCTGACCTCAAACTCACAGAGATCTACTTACTTCTGCTTCCCAAGTGCTGGGATTGAAGGCATGCACTACCACAGCCCAGCAGTTACTCTTAACAACTTTACAAATATATAAAAATGACTATAAGTGGACAAGCCTAACTGATACATAAAATGGCTTATAAATGAGTCTATAAACAACTTTAGGCAAACAACTGAGATATATATGAAAATTCCAATAAGAACACGAATGACCAGTGACTCATGGTAAAAAGAACATCTGCATTGTATGGTCTTATCATGCCATAGTTATTTATCTGTTGGTAGACATGTGGACTGTTTACATTTTTGTCTATTATGAATAATGTTATTACAATAATATTCCATCAAAGATTGCTGCTGAGCTATCTTGTATTGGTTTACTCTCACAAAAGGACATTTTTTAGTGTGGATTTAGTTTGATCATCAATTGTGCATTTAAGAAAAAGTCAAGCTAGTGGTGTTCATGAAACTGATAGGAAAATTTGTGTTTCCCTTTTTTTTAGCCAGTTGAATACCAGCTGTGATAACATGATTCTGTTTTAGGTAGGTATCACAAAGCATGCTTTTGCAGAAGTAGTTCAGTGTTTGATGCATGGACATTTACATTTAATTTACCTTCCTTTGAATTGTGAGTTGCTTCCCCTGTGAATTCAAGGATTGAGTCTGTTAAGGGAGAGTCCTGAGACACATTAATTAAGGAGGGATATGGACAAATATCTATTCATGCAAAATAAGAAACCAGTGACAAACCAAAGAAACAAGTCCTTACAGATCTGGCTGTTGAACAAATGAATTTATTGAACTTCAGAGTAGAATGGGAGATTCTTCTATGTGTTGATTTTATTGGTTAGTGAATAAAGAAAACTGGCTTAGCCTATAGCATGGGAGGAGGAAGGCAGAGTTAGGACAGATGCTGGAAACTTAAGACACATCCACATAGTGATATACAGAATAATAGAGATGGGTTAGTTTAGGATATGAGTTTAGCCAGAAATACGCTTAAGCTATTGGCCAACCAATATTGTAAATAATATAGTTTTCTGAGTGATTATTTCAGGGTTGAGCAGCTGGAAACTAACAAACAGCCCCTCCTCCAACAAATTCTCTCCCTCCAACATCAAGGAACACAAACGAGAGGTTGCTCACAGGAGCGTAGGTGACCCCAAACATCTCTACCACTAGAGACCCACTCCAGCACAGGTATTGTAGTGCTTTGCATGAGAATGGCTCCATAAATCCATACATTTGAATACTTGTTGGTGGAACTGTTTGGGAAGGATTAAGAAGTATGACCTTGTTGGGGGAGGTGTATCATTGGGGTGGGCTTTGTGGTTTAAAACTCCCATGACATGCCCAGTTAGTCTACCTCTCTCCCCTTCATGATTGTGATTGGTGTCTCAACACATAAGCTCTCAGCTTCTTCTTTGGTGCCACGCCTGCGTGCCTACTGCTGTGTTCCCTGCTGCAAGAGTCACTCATCTTCTGGAACTGTGAGACTCAAATTAAATGCTTTCCCTTAGAAGTTGCCGTAATAATAGTGCCTTTTTTACAACAGTAGAAAAGTAGCTAAGACAGGTGAAAGCCTCCCAAAGCTGCATAGATGGAGGCATCCTTCCAGCTATCCTTCCTCATCTCATTTAACCCAGCGGCTCATACAACAATGTGTAGCTGTCAGAATTACGTACGTCTAGGAGTAAGCAGAATGCTTATGAGGGTGTGAGTAGCTGGACTGCCTGGTGAGAGTCTACTGACTTTACCTACCCCTCCTATGAGGGAAAGTCAATAGGTCAGACAGAGTCTTGTACAAATAGTCACAGGTTTTCTAAGACTGTAACAGCTAGGTTATAGCCAGGGAACAATATTTTACAGCAGGGAGAGACTGAATCATATAGGTGCTTGCTTGGCAGTAAAGCAACTTTGTGGGAGTGGTGGGAGTAGGCTGCCCAGACCTCTCCTTTTGATTCCATAGCCCACAGGCTTATGCTATCTGCCTACAGAAAATGGTAAGTGCAAAGAACCCCACTGTAGCTCAGCTCTCAGTGGTTGAGATCTGCATGGTCTAAGTAATGCTGAGAGAATGGCGCTCTATAAACAAAGCCACATCCCATGCTTTTATCGTCATGGCTGTGCCATCTGGAACACAAGTTCTTTTTTATTTCATTCTTTGCTATTCTGCCAATGGTTCCCTCTTTTCCTTTGCTTTGCGGCAGGCAAAATGTTTGTAACTGGAGCAAAACAAATAAACATTAGGTTTTGCTTCCTTTTTTTTTTTTTTTTTTTTTTTTTTGGGGGGGAATTTTTAGCTGTCCAAGGCTTCATTGAATTGTGCAAACCTGAATTTTTCCAAGTGATTTCATGAGAAATTAGTCCTGAGTCAGGTGCTGTTAGAGCATTTCCCATCTCTTTAAGTCATGGCTATCAGGAAGCCAGCCTTGCTCTTCTGTTTGGAGAGTGGGAAGCGTAGGTCTGGAGTTTTGTGAGCACTCAGGTTAACTTCCATCTCTGTATTTCAAGAAGTTTGCAGGCAAATTGATTGACATGGAGTCCTTTATGTTAAATACTTGTTCAAATCCTTCTGAATAGACAGACACATGTGTTTTTTCTTGTTGCACTGATGAAATCAAGGAATGGCTACAGTCTTACAGTATCGTTTATGATATTAACACTTATTCCTTGTCTCTGCTGCCAATGTGAACATTACCACAGGCCTTGACTCAAAACTGTTAGGAAAAAAATTTGCTAACTAAGCTAACAAATTCCTTCCTTTGCCTTTGTTGCCAATAGAATGAGCTGTGGTGTTTAAAACAAACAAGTGAGAACCTTCCATTCAGCCACAGAAGGTTGTCATGTTTGGCGGACCAACTATCTGAATTTACAAGGCATTCACAAATTATTTTAAGGACATTTGTGGCAAAAGATTATTAAAAGAAAGATGCAAATTTATCAATACCCAGGAGAGGAGGGGAAAGAGGAAAGAGGAGAGAGAAAGAGAGAGGGATGAACAGAGAGGGAGAGAGAGAGAAAGAGGGAGAGGCAGGGAGAGAGAACACTATGACGTTAACCTAAAGTTCTAAACCTGATGGTTTTAGAAGGAAACTATAGAGTTCTGTGACTCTTGTACCTGACAGCATATTTGCTTAGAAGAAAAAAATAAATACCCTGGAAGTTAGAAATTGAAATTATTTGCTTACATTTTCCCAAAATGTATTATGACCTGTGAGCATCTATCACATTAAAATTGGAGCTGAGATCACAAAATGCTATAAAATATTTATAATAGCAGAAGTGAAGCTATTGCATTAACAAAAATAATATTTATGTTTTCCAACAAAAATAAAAGGAACAAGTGATCCCCCCCCCTTTAATACATTTGTGTCTGCTGGATTCTACTATGTGCTTCAGTATTTAATATGTTGCAATTTCACTTGTCACAAGCCTCTGGAAGTTTTCACCCCACACTCATAAGAAAATGAATGTCAAAAGGAAGATAAGATCCTTGCATTTTTATGAAAGAGTCTGGACCTCATAGACCCCGGAAAGTCTTTCATGGCTGGCAGAGGCCTGCACCACAGTTAGAAAACCTCTAAGTTAATATGCCGAGTGGATGTGGTATTTGCACTCAATATGAATTGAAAAATGCTTTTGACGGTATTGGTGCTGAATTCCACCCTTGGTATTGAGATCTACTTTTTAAAAGTGATACTGAACTATTGACCTCGTGTTAGAAAAGGATTTCACATTTAAAGGCAGTGTCAATAAACTCTTTTTAATGTACATGAAGATCCATAAAAATCTCCATAATTTAATCTCCATTTAAATTTTAGATCCTCTTTGCAAAACAGCTGTTATTTGCTTTCTGGTGTCTTCCTGTACCATACAGCTTCAATTTCAGGAAATAGCTACTTGCCATTTTGTTTATTGTATTTTAGGTATTGGTTTCTGAATTTGTCTGCCTGAAAGATTTTCTTCATAGGTTAGTAATATTGAGCATCAAAAACAGCTATGATTAGTAGGCAATCGTTACTTTAGGAGAGAATGGACTCTCCAGACAGAATGTCTTAAGTTGCAGCAATGAAAGTGGCCATGGGTCTGCAGAGTCTACAGAGATATCCAAAAGAAGATATTATTTGTTTATTTTTGCCTCTTCACATCTTATTATACATTACTAGTATTATTTTCAATAAGCAAAGATTAATATTATAAATAATTTATTATTATTAATTTTATAGATTATTGAAGAATCAAATTTCCTCGTATGGGGACACAATGTATCACTTCATCCTTCCCCCGGAATGCAGGAACAGAATGACAAGTTCTATACTGTTTGACTGTTTATGCTTTGGGTTTTTGTAAGCTTGTCTTTAGTAAAGGTGGAAAATATACTTCCGTGGTATTGAAGAAAGCAAGAGCTGCTGATATTTAAAGAACAGAAACAATCCAAATATGATTGCCTCTTCTTTCCCTCCTGTCTCATTTCTCCCCTCAACCTGATGAAACCCCTCCACATTTGCAGAAGGAAATCATTCAATTCTGAAAGAGCTGGATAACGAAATGCCCATTTTGAGGTTGGTCCTTCTGAACAAGGCTCTGGGGTTGTTGTAAGGAGCAACACAGTGGGCCCACAGGAAACGGAGAGCCTTTGGATAGGAGGAAAGACAGTAGTAGTGCAATCAGAAGATGATTCATGTCCAGTGCGCAGGCAACCCTGTTCAGCTGCGGCTGTGGTGGCTAGACCCCTAGTCACACCCGGTGGTCCGTCTATGGCTCTCTATACATGAATCGCAGACCCCTAGTCACACCCGGTGGTCCGTCTATGGCTCTCTATACGTGAATGGCAAGCCCCTTTCAGCCTGTGTTTGAAATGTTATGTTAAAAAGATAATGCTCGCAAGAAAGAACTAGCTTCCAGCCCACAGGAAAGATGCCCTTTGTCTGTCTTCCTTTTCTTTAAAATGCAATTCCTGGAACTTTCTAGAAACCCTGTTACCACAGAGCCGGAAACAGGCATTGTTGAGGAGGATGGGCTGCTGAGGCTATTGTCTAGTTCCTAGAATCCTGACTGCCATCCACCCTCTAGACAGGTCCTCATTGAAGTCGGAGCTGCCCAGCCCAGCAGCTGCCACATACACGGGACTGCTGTCCTGACGACGGGGAGAGAAGAAACTTAAAATTCACATAGCGTGTGTTTGTTACTATAAACCTAGCTGTCCCCACAGCAAGGCTTGCATATAATAGCTGAAGTTCTGTCATGGTCACTATGATAATTAATAGTTACCTAGTAAGTTTGAAAAGCATATATTTTGGCTAAAATTTCAATATCCTCATTATACTAACAAGGTGGTAGAAATAAAATTAAGAGAAAAATGATTGCATTCTAATCACAGTTTCCTTGGAAAACACTCATTGACGGATCATTCCTCGGTTAGACGCTCATCTTGACTTAATCTTCATTTCCAGACCGTTTTCCACGGAACTGTGAGGTGTCACACAACTCTGCTGTCTTAGAATCTGCGTCGACAATTGATTTTCTCGCCAACACTTCGTTAGCATATACATATATATTTATGCACACACTCACACATAGACGCACAGGTGTGACAGATACTAAAGGACACGATTGGGAAACCAGGAATGTAAAGATGAGTCAGTCGGTAGTTGTACAGATTACCCGGTTTAATTTGCATAAATGTTTCAGCCCTGCGATTTTTGTGACTGTTTTCAGTAACGATAGTAACACATTTAAACCTCACCTGGTAACATGAAAACAGGCTTTTTGATATTGCACATTATTATTCCATTGTATAGACAGCTAATGTAAAAAAAAAATAATAATATTTAAAGTCCTCAGCAAGAGTGAGCCCTCCCACCACCGGGCTCTCTTTCCTGGGAGCCTCAGCCTCCTCCAGTGCACAAAGGTCACCTCAGGCCTGCAGAGGGTGGGAGGCTTTGGATACTGGGGGAGCAGACTCATCAATTTGCTTCTGCAGAGTTGAAAGGAGGGCAGAGAAGTGAGCGCTTTTGAAGTTTTTTCCTTTGAGGGTCTGAGTCACACACAGCTGTAGGTTCAGGCTGTTTGTCTTCAAATTAAGGGAAAGCATTGGAGACTGTTTATTTTCCCTTGCTAGTTTGTGAGAAAGTCAAAGAGGACACAAATCTCAGTGTGGAGGCTTTGTGTTTTTGCCCCCAAGGCAAGACACCCACAAGCTTTATCTTAGTAGGCAGTGGCACACCTAGTGTGTGGAATTGCACAAGATAATGTTTACCACCCCAAATGAAACCAGTGTCCCCTCCGAGCTCCCTTTCTCCCCTTACTGGAGGATAATTACAGAAACAAGTGTGCTGCCTTCCCTTTCCTTTCCTTTCTGGCTTTCCCAGTCCCCCCCCCCCCCCACCTCTTTTCTGTCCCTTGTCAAACAACGTGGCTGTAGAGACTTCAGGGCAGGGATGGGCTTTCTTTCCCCTCCCTTCTTTGTATTGTTTGACCAACTTGTAAAGTCACAAAGGATTAACCCACACTTAATTTCTGAGCTCAGAAGTTCTGTGTCTTGCTGGAGAAAGGAGCACTCTGAAGCTGGTTTGCCAGTTTTCTTTCTTCCACATTCTGAAATGGAGCTCTTTTTTTTAAGGGGAGAATTTTACGACTCATTATTTTTTTTTCCTGCTTGCTAAGGACTTTAACCATTATTATAATTTTTTACTTTTGTTGTCTATATAATGGAATAACAATGTGTAATATCGAAAAGCCTGTTTTCATGTTACCAGATGTTTAAATGTGTTACCGTCGTGACTGAAATCCACAAGGTATATGAAGTCATTTTATTATTTATCATGATTTGTTAGAGAATTACTCTAAGATTGTTTCTTCTATGTAGTCCAAATCAAAGACTGACCCAGGGTTAAAATGTAGACTAACAGATGTGTTAGTTTATGGAAAATGTTCTCAAATTGGCCCAATGAGACAAAGCTCAAAATTCCTGTATTTCATACCTGAAAATTAGCTATCTAATTATTTACTGATTTTACTTGAAAATAAAAGGCTAAACAAAACATTCCAAGGCATCTTTTTAATTCAAAGAACAAATAACACATTTTGAGCACAATAGAATATTTTTCCAATAAATACAAAACTAAAATGAATTTAATATCCTTTTTTGTTTTAAACTAGTTTTTGAAGTACAAGAAATAGTTATGTACAAAACAAGGCAAATCAACCAAACAGAAAAAAATGAAATGAAGGCAAATTGTGAATCTGGTAGGAAAAAAATCAGAAGACAAACGTGAGAAACTTATCATTTTCATGTTTCTCATTCATTTGCGTTTTTAGTGTCAGCATTTCTTATGTCTGGCAAGGAAAAGATTCTGACCACGTCTGCCTTAGAGTGAAAGCAGTTCAAAATTGGTCTTTCTCCTACGTTAGTGGTGGCCAGTGTATTTTAGCTTAACCAATATGGGTCTGAGTCAGGCGTGAACACGTGATCTCTTTTAGGCTTTCTGCACGCTCATGCCGGAGCCACCTAGCGTTGCTTTCAGGGAGTGTGCTCAGGTGGGGGAGGATATAAAGAATTTCAGCTGATTTTTCCCCCTTCCTGGAGATCGAAAACAAGGGATTGTGGTTTATGCCTAAAATCCCAGCATGCAGGAGGTTTAGGCGGAGGGCGGAGGTGGTGGGGGACTGGTTGGCTTGGAGTTGAGATCAGTCTCACTACACAGCAGGATCTTGTCTTGAAAGCAAAAACAAAACAAACAGAAGTAGCAACAGATGTGACTTGCCCCTGTGCCACCTTGGCCTGAAGCTTCTACATCACGTTTATCATGTTTATGAAGTCCCACTTCGGAATTGCTGACAGAGGAACACCAACACCGGCGGATGACAAATCTATTGCCTAAGCTTTCCGCTGGCTTTGTAAAAGCTGGGTGTTTACGACAGCAGACCTTTCTTGCTTCCCTGAAATGTATGCATAGTACAGACTTTTCAACTTGTTTTCTGACTTATGTAATCAAAGTCTTTTACTAAGAAAAAAACGTCCCTTAAACCCAAGAAGAAACAAAACCAAAAGCATTTATTATATTGTTTTATTCTCATATATTCCCAGATAAAATTATTGTTTGAACTTTGCTGTCCATCTATATATTATCATTTCTTAATGAATTGCCTAATTTTACTAAAATTAGGATCTTATTATTGCTTTATAGTATGTTTTTTATCTACGTGAACATTTCTATATCGCCAGATTATGTACTAGTTGACATTTTAATGGTTTATATATAAGCGGCGGTACAGTTTTATGAGGGCGGCAGCGGGCCACGATGGGTAGCAGGTCCCACAAGGAATCGCGGGTACCAGGCGGGAGACAGAGAAAGGGAGGGAGAGGAAGAAAGAGGGGGGGGGGAGAGGAAAGGCAGCTGTGACCTCTTCCAAAGAGATGTGGCAGACACAGAAAGCCTGGGCAGGAGGCAGAAAATCAGCTTGCCTCCTCGGTGGAAGGGAGGAGTAGGCGGGGTTTGTCTCTTAAAAGGACAGGGCAAGCCAGCAGCAGATCATAACATATGCGATACATATTTATGTCGTGTTTTGCTTCATTTGCTTTTCATAAATACACCGAGGATAAATCTGTGTATAGATACATGTTTATATATCATTTAATATTTTATTTCAGTAGATTTTTGGAAAGAGGCATTCTTTTATCAAATGAAATCCACATTTTAAGTATTTTCCCATAACTGTTGCCATTCCTCCAGGGTACTTGTTTTGAAGGCTTGTTAAGATGCTAGCAACCACTCCGGGATCCTGGTGATGTGTCTGTGAAAAAAACCCCAACATTCTGTTCCAGGGACCAAACCAGGAGGGAAGCAAAGGACACAGGGACCAAGGAATCCAAGCAGAGGACGCGACGCACGTAGGGAGTGTGACAGAGGAAGGGCAGGACTGGGTTGTAACTATAGCTGTAGCAGCTAGAGATATCCGTGCTTTGAGTTTTAAGATGAGGATATTTGGTAAAAAACAGCTTTTTAAGATGAGGAATTGAACCCTCTGTGGTGAAGAGCCCGGAAGTCACACACATTTAAGGTGCCTCAGTGCAGAATGCTCATAGTCCCTGAAATAAACCCGGGAAGGGCAACGTAGCTCAGGGGAAAGAAACAAGTGGGGGATAAGCAGAGAGACGGGGCATGTAACCATGAACACGTGACTTCACTCCGGTCACATGGAATGGCACCGGGTGTGTGTGTGGGGGGGTGGGGGCATGGCATGTTTGCATTTACCGTCCTGTCTGCTTCATAATGACTAAGTCATAGATGTAGGAACCTAGGTAGTGACTCTGGTTAAGAGGTTGTGCAATGCTGTGGGAAGAAATCATCCCAGCTGGACACTGGTAACGAATCTAAGACGATAAAAATTACTCACATCTTGAAAAAAGAGCTGACTGAAAGATAGGTAGTAGGAAGTAGAGGA
The DNA here is from genome assembly GCF_000317375.1 of Microtus ochrogaster. Lineage (NCBI taxonomy): Eukaryota > Metazoa > Chordata > Mammalia > Rodentia > Cricetidae > Microtus > Microtus ochrogaster. Next base: position 76,248,249 of record NC_022009.1, read on the forward strand.
AAAAATAAAGAGAACTCCCACTTCCCTTTGTGTCAAGTAGCCAGTCGGAATTCTGTTACCGTGAACCAGAAAGACAATGAGGAACGACACTGGGGGTCAGTGTCAGACAGGATGGATTTGAAATGTTAGAAATACTGAGTGTGCAGTTGGCGTTTAGAGAAAAATCAGGCACAGCGGAGTATTTCAGGACTCCTCAGAGTTGCACCGTTTATTATAGTATGAGAAATCACCACAGAATCCCGGTGTAACGAAATAACGACATCTTCTTTCTCACATCTGCAAACTGACTGAAGTTGGCTTGGGTACCCTGCCCTTAGCCAGGTGGTTCTGCTTAAGCAAACGTTCACACTGGGCCTTGTTCCTCCAGGCTCTGACCTTCTCTGTGTGGCTCCTGGGACTCTGGTGTCTTCCTCCACGATTGGCAGAAGCTTGAAAGGGGGAGTTCTGCTGCTCAAACACATTTCATGTCTAATACTATCTTATCAACTAAACGAGGAAGCAGGGACTTCCTTACAACTTTTGCAGAAAATGCAACCAGACCCAGAGAAGCCTAGGAATGCAGTTGGCAGCGATGAAATGAGGATGAGCCTGTAGCCTGTCAGGGATGCTCTGGCCCTATGCATAGACCATAGACAAGGGCCATAAACCTGGAGGGGATTCCCCTTGATTGTACCAATTGACTTCTCAGCAGCAGGGAGGGAGAGTTGCTGGCTCCTCTGCTTCCTCCTGCCATTGTTACTGCTCTAAATGGACTCACCAACTCCAGGAGTGAAAAGCCATTTCCTTGGCTTACACTAACTGGATCTAACTCCTCTGAATATAGAAACACTTGCAGTGACTGTGCAACTCTGCTTTTCTTCCAGCCTCTTGAGGTCTTGTTGCCAGAAAACAAAGTTTCTCCATAGAGATTTTGTTCCCGTTTGTATCTTTAATCATCTTCCCCCTTCTGCTTAGCAACTAAATATGCACGAGACAAGGTTTCAAATAACTGTGGTTTGTCACTCTAACCCAGCACTGGGAGTTTGCTGTCCTTGGAGCCTTTTCATTTACCTAAGGAGATAAACCCAGGGATGCAATGGTGTTGACTATGACCTGAAGGAAAGGCACTGAGGCTTGCACTCACACAAACGATGTTGATGGTATGATAAGCTGTAAAGCTGGCATAGAGAACTCATCATGCCTCTCCACAGATGCGAAACCCTCTCAGTCTCAAGTCTATATTGTGAGAAAGTGACCTGTCTGCTCTCTGTGACTGAAGCATCACATATGCCTGGTCCCTTCATAACAAATGGCACTACGTCCTACTTACAATGCACAATCTGTTTGAGCCTGTGGAGATTCATTGCGCGTGGGCTGCGTAAATCCTCAGAGAGTTGTCTGAGGCATGGTAAAAATACATATGCGGAGGAACCAAGGTACTTGTCTTCGGACAGGGATGCAAATGTGTGAGTCACACATTGAACCTAGGCCCATCATCTTAGACACAAGTGGATGCGGGGGTGGCTGCGGTACAGCTTCAAACAGGAAAGAAAAATTTCATTTTCAGTAATTGCACAGGTGATGCAGGGCACAGGACTGCAGACTGTAGAAACGGGAACACCGCTAAGAAATAAAAGCACCCGTGAGTTCTGTTGCTTGGGGAAAATCTTTCTCTATTCATTCACAGTAGGTTTCCTCTCTCCAAACTAGACACTTTGTACGACTTCAGATTTGATCCAGAGAAATATGAATGCTGAGGCCTAATTAACTAAAGCATCGTGTGGAGTTTAGCATCCAGGATGTTGGAGATTTACGACGACTCCGCATTGCGTGCCTGACTAGACTGTCAAACAGATCTCATCAGTGCACACTTGCTGCTTGTGATTAGTTTGTCATCTTTTTACAGTGAGAGGCATAGATTTTCCTTCTCTTAGTGACTGACTAATATGTTAGGTTCTGAAATGTTTGGAGGAGAGTTAAATAAATGGTAATGGTGACCCTTCTTAGACTTGGGGAGGTCAGCAGGGGAAGTCCAACATGGCTAGACAGGTAAGAGAAAAGAGATCTAGTGCTATATAAGAAGGAACTTCTGATAACAGACTTTTGTTTGTTTGTTTGTTTGTTTGTTTTTGAGACAGGGTTTCTCTCTGTAGCCTTTGACTGTCCTGAAATTGGCTCTGGTCTTGAACTCACAGAGACCCACCTGCCTCTGTTTCCCAAGTGCTGGCATTAAAGGCGTGCAGGACTATCACCGACACAAGGTTAGAAGAGGAAAGAAGCAAAAAGATGAGAGGGGGGTGTAGCTAATTTAGAGTATGCTAAATACTAAAAATATTTCTGCCCAAGTAAAAGGTGTTGGAAGGGCCTCATTGTCTAATGTCACTGTGCGTGCATCTTTTTCAGTCAACTACCTGCATCAGTTAGTTCCTCAGCATTTTTTAAATGCTGCCTACCTGAAAGAGTTGTGCTGTCTGAAACATGAGACATACTAAGCAGCCAGTCTGACTTTGCCACTTCATCTTGCCGCATATAGCATGGCGGTCCATTCGGTATGGTATGAGAATACATCTCATAAGTGCCTATTTTTTAGCGCCTACGCTGTCGGGTTACAGAGTGCCTAGTGTCTAGTGCCTAGGCTCTCGGGTGGCAGAAGTGTATTGAAGTGTGTATTAAAGTGTATTTTTAGTAGCCAAGGTGCTCTATGGTCAAAGGTCAATATCCTCACAAATATTTTAAATATTTACACATTTTTTGAAAATTCAAGGTGACATGAAAAGTCTCTAAATGCCTACTTTTATATGAGGATTATTCAGGGTGAGTAGGAGAAAAAAGACCATATTGGTAACAACCTAAGACCAGTTATGAACATAGCAGCTTGAAAAGAAAATATATACATAGGTATATGTATAACTGTATGTATATGTAAACACAGCTAAAGAAAAAGACAGGGAAGAGAGAGAGCAAGGGAATAGCTGTTTATTGTTACATTTATGCAGCTATTATATTGAATACTAGGTATAGACAGGACAAAAATTTAAAAAGCTTCCTCTACTGTGATGGCATGTTACACACATACTCGTGTTTAGCATCTTTTTTTTTTTTTTTTTTGCTAAGGTATATCTGTAAATAATACATTATACATTAGTCACACTCTAGAAGTATATGGCTTGGAGGTATTTTAGAGCTGTATCTTTAGTACTACCTCGCCAGTCCCTCTCGGGATGAGAGCGCCATGTTTGATGTGGGTGTTGAAGCAGTTAATTCATCTCTACCAGCTCCACCAACAGAGACACCCACTTGCCTTGAATAAATGTGGGGATTAAGCCTTGCGACTTACATTGCGCCCTGCCAATGGGTGGTATCTCACACAGGATTTCATTATCCCAGTGTTAAATGAACTTTGTGATTTTTCTCTATTTGTTTCTGTGAGAGGATGGGGTACAAGTTCTCCCAGCTGCCAGACAAAGAAGGACTCTATTTCAAGAGTGGTTCGAAGCACAAACGTCGATTATCTGAATGAAAGAATTTAATTAAGTTTCCTAAAGAACAGGGAGGGTACTAGTGACATCCTCATGGCAAGATGAAGCCAGGAAATACAGTATTTACCATTATGATATTTTTCACTTAATGATCCCAGTATTAAATCTTGGCTGGAGTCCTGGAATGTGCACAATGGCTTGGCAGCAAATTAATTATTTTGCAATTGCAGATGTGGAGCTTTGGGGTGTGAAAATCTCTTTGCCAAGATGATTTTGGGAAAAGTACCAAAACAATCATTTTATTTCTTCACTGTGTGCATATCCTTGTTCATGAATATGGCTGAGATCCTCCACAGCAAATGGTCACAAAATCACAGACAGTATTTAGCCAAATTCCCAAACAGCTTCTTTAACAGTAAGGATACAAAAACTCAGCCAGTCTCCATAATAGTCCACAACAATATTTTGAAATGTGTACAAAATTCCCTCAAATTATTCATATCTCCATGAAGCTTATTTCTACACTTCTTGATAGTTATGATTTTAGTGATTACATTTGAGGACTTACGAAGCTACAACTGAAATTTTTATGGTGTCAGATAATAATGGCAGTTGTAGGTCCTTCTCGCCACAATAAGGATCACAAAGACAAGGATACGGCTCTACTTGGGTGGCTCTGCAGTTGGCCTTGCATTGAGTCATTTCCTCTTTATAAAAGTACACACACCAGTTGTTGCTAAGAATTGCTTGTTTATCTTTGTATGAGTTGAAAGTGAGTGAAATCACCTCATAGATGTGCCATTAGCTATTCGAGGGATTGGCGGCAGATTCCAGGTGTTACTAATCTGACTTGGAAGATTATTGTGTATGTCCAACAAATGGATAACCCCTGAAGGTAAATTTCCTAAAGCCATACAAGTATCGACTGTATAAATGGGTAGATAGAACAAAATACAATGCAGAACATGCATGGAACCAAATTTTGTGTTATTCTAGAACAATGGAATATTTAGTAGTGGAACAATACTTTAATAAGTAGAATAAATGAAGTAATATATTTAAAGCATTTTATATATTTCCAAAATGAAGCAAACGTTTTTGGTGCCTGTAAAACAATGTTATTCAGAGGCTTGAGGATGGGGCGGGCTAGAGAGATCCATGCAATCAGATCCTGCAGGTCAGGTCTTCATGGCTTCCCTGTTGCTAAAATCCAAAGTGAACATTGCTACAAATGCTACCATCAGGGGTTGGAGAGACAGCTCGGTGGTTAAGAGTACTGACTATTCTTCCCAACCTGGGTTCTGTTCCCAGCACCCATATGGCAGCTAGCAACCGTCTATCTCTCACGTTCCACAGGGTCTGACACCCTTTTCTAAAATCCAAAGGTACCAGGCAGCATGTGCTGCACATATATAATTCAAGAAAACACTCACACACATAAAATAAATAGATAAATAAATAATAAAGAGATGTTCATGACTTTACATAGCGTATTCCTCCATTCACATGTGTATACATATCTACTAATTTGCATAATATGTTAATACAATTAAACGTGTATTTATTGTTAAACATACAGATGTCAATATAACCCAAATTATTTTAGATTTCTTATCGATCAAGAAGGTATACATCAAAAAACTATAAAATGTACTAATAAATGGGCCATTGTTTTCCTATACTCAATCACCTACCCTCAAAGCCTCTACATTCAACACATGTAGCCATTTGTCCAATATTATAAATTCAGTGAAAGCTATCTTTCAAAATATTTCAAGGGATGGAGAGATGGCTCCATGGGTGAAGGTGCTTGCCGCCAAGCTTGGCCACCAAGCTTGGTTCCTGGACCCACAGGTATTCTCTATTGGCGTACTGGGCCTTGGTGAATATTCATATTTGAATCTCATAGTTGGAGATGTGCAGGAACTAGCTTTTCCAGAAACATTTTGAGTAGAATTTGCATGAAAGTAAAGCTAAATAGATACTTTAAATTTAGCTAGTATGTTACTGATTATGGATTTGGGAAGAAAGTCCACCTCTGTGATAACTATGCTAGCAATCTGGTAGCTTACTTTTTATACTGACCACTGTTCTGAATTTAAACTCAGGAATACTGTGATATAAATATGGAAATGAAGATCATAAGCTGTTGCTAAAATTCCGTCCTTAGGGAAGTAAAGTACTTCTACTTGTAGTCACATTTCATTTGTTATAATAAATAAAGCTTGTCTGAAGATCAGAGAGTAAAACAGCCCCACCGCTCAGCCTTACAGACCCAGGCCCTTATAATACACACCTTTAACCCCAGTAGCTACATTAGTTGTCATAGAAACCAGGTGGTGCGTGCCTTTAATCCCAGTCCTAGAGAGGATTATCAAAATGGGAGGAGACAGCTCTCAGACACAGTCTCACTCTGCGAGATTCCTGGAGATAGTATGGCTATTTCAGATTGAGGTCAAAGTAGGAGGTAGTGGTTGGCTGCTTTGCTTTTCTAACCTTCAGATTGAACCCTATTTTTTCTGAGATTTTTATGACTTGTACATCATCTACTCCCTCCTCCTAAGTGGAAACCAGTGGAATTCCATCAAAGTTCACTCAGGAGAACCGGGAAGTATATTAGACTGACCCAGAGAGGGTTGGGTAAGAGCATATAGGGTCTTATAGCAGCAGCCACTCTGGGAGGGCTATGCCCAGCAGGAGCGAACACTCACCTTGGCTTTGTAGGTGAAGCCCATCTCTTTGTTCTTCCCACCTATATCCTCTGGCCTTTTCCCCAAAAGATAGAATTGCACAGAACTGGGTTGGGAGGGGCGTTGCATACTCAGGTGTGGGTCCCCTGACTGTCCTCTTGCTTGCTACTCTGAGGTATTGTCACAGTCCCGTCTGTGATGGATGATTGTACGAGTAGGCCCAGCAGAACTCCTAATGCGGCCATTCTACTGGGAGGACAGACCTGTGTTACACAGCCGATCTCCCTGAGGTCAAGCCAACTTCAGCTACAACTGCCACTGTCTGTTTGTCTCTTGTGTATGCTAGAGACTGTTGAAATGGTTTGAAATCTTGCTCAAACTTGGTGGCTTTTTTTTTCTTTTGAAAATGAAAAAAAAGATTCTCTCAATCTCCTTCTCTTTCCTATATCCTGAACCCAAAACATTTTTCAACTAGTATAAATTTAACTATACAAAAATTGCTTTATTCATTGACTACGGATAATAAACAGGGCTCCACTGTGAACTTGAAACACAGCATGCTACTAACCAGTGTGGATTTAAGCCCTTAGCTACAGACAGACTTTTCAGTTCAGTTTTCTGTATGATGCCAGAAGTTCTAAAATATTAAATATGGTGTCCGAAGGCTCTGTGAAACCGAGGTAAACTGCAATGTTTCGAAACCCAAATCTCCCGAGGCCGATCTCAACAATTCTTTGAGTAATTCTTTCTTTGGTCATTCCAATAGAATTCCACAGAATGACCTTTAAGTTTTGATCCTCTCAAGTATAATTTTGTCAGGAATTATCCTGGGTTAGGGGCCAGGAGAGGGAGCAAGGGAGCTATGTACTGGGGCTGCCAGGACATTGAGGAACATTACATCTGGTTGTGTTTAATGTTTTTGCTATTGATATGGAAGAAGCACTTAAAAGCACAATAAATTAGTGTCAGGGGAGAGGCTGTAGACTCCAAAGGCATGCGGAAATCAGCACAAACAGGATAACGGGAAGAGCAGTCTATTTTCTTTGGTCAATCATCTCCAGCCTAGGTTTTTTTTTCCTTTTTTTTTTTTTTTACAGGAAAATGAAACAAAAACACTCCCTTCCTACCCCATCCCTAACTGCCAAGTATGGAACATTATTAACTACATTAAAGGAACATTATGCTGCCAATAAGCACAGTTCTAAGTTTCTTCTCATGTAACACTTTGAGGAGGTAGCACTGGGCTCATATTAAGAGAGAAAGTTAAAGCCAGTGATTTGTTTAGGTACAGGAGATGGCAACAGACTCGAAACTTGAACTCGAGGGTTAAGTTGTAAGACATTATTCTTTCCCTATGTGCAGCCAGGAATAATAATTACAGATAAACAATCCATTGCTGTTTGAGTGATAGAAGTTAATGCACAGTACACTGGTTTGAACCGGAATTCAGCTAAACCAGCTGACTACCATGAAAAAATGCTCATTATTGTTAGGATTAATGTATGTGCTTTCTAAAATTAATGAGATCATTATGACATCCAAATTATATTTGAGAAATGGCAACTATGTTTTCCTTGACAAGCATCTTGCTGTCTTTTTCACTGGTGTGTTTAAAATGAAGTGGGCTCAGTCAGTGCTAAGGCCACATTATGCCAAGCAAATCCTTGATATCACCAAGGAAGTTCTTGGTACTTTCTGCAATCTTTAGAAAATGTAAATCTCAAAGATGAGGTGACTGTTTGGCTGGAAACTCTGGCTCTGCTCCACCCCTCCCTCTCTAGGCCTGGCACTAAGGGAAAGATCTGCCTGAATGTCCAGATTCCTCCCCTAAAGCTCAAGTCTGCAGCCTACAGGGTATTTAAGCTCCCTCCTCTAGACCATGTGATTTCTCCTGCTCCCTTTCCCTGCCTTACCTCAGGAGGCTGGAAAAGTCACCCAGAGTGCTTTGCTCAATAAATCTGGTCTTTTTAATTTGACTTGATTGGGTTTACTGCCTCAGTGGAGAAACATACTATCTCTGGATAAGGAAAACGTCTCAGTAACTTTCAAAGTAACCCCACTCTAGGAAATACAAGTTCATTCTCTCAAAGGTGCTCCCTTTAAGGGCAAATATTTCTGAGCTATTCTTCTGGAATTTGCCAGAAGCATTCACAAATATATCCACAGTGAGTCAGTAATAAAAAATCGACACACATCAAGCAAGTACTCAATTTAGGAAAACAGGCATTTGGAGCCAAGCTTCATGAATGATGGGATTGATTAAGACTGGGTTAATTGAGGTGCTGAGTCTGACTTTGTGAGTGACTCATTATAGTTCTGAAAACAATTCTAGCATTTTGGGTAACGGCAGCAATTCATGTATGCCGAGGGCTTTTCCAGGGACTTTTCATGTTGACTCTCACAGGTTCCCGTGGGGATTTCATGGCCTAGGCACACTTTAATTTTCACATATTTTTGCATTGGTAGCTTTTGAATTATTAATGGGAAAATCAATATTCACCAATTTAAAACATCTTTTTAAAGTTATTACTTAATTAACATTTTTCATTTATTTTACATGTCGGTCAGTTTCCCCTCCCTCTTCTACATCTATCCGTTCCTCAGCCACATCCCACCTACTCCCCTCCCCCTCCCTATCTACTCCTCCTCCATCTCCATTCCAAAAGGGCAGGCCTTCCATGGGCTTGAACAAGTATGGCATATCAAGTTGAGGCACTGACCTAGGCCCTGTCCCTGCATTAAGGCTGGGTGAGGTAATCCAGCATGGAGAACAAGTTCTCAAAAGCCAGCTAAGCAACAGAGACAGGTCCTGATCTCACTGCTAGGAGCCTTACAAACAGACCAGGCTACATAACTGTCACACACTTGCAGAAGGCCTAGGTCTGTCCCATGCAGATTCCCTAATGGTTGATCCAGAGTCCATGAGCTCCTAAGGGCTCTCAGGTCAGCTGTCTCTGTGGGTTTCCCTGTCAAGACTTTGACTCCCTGGCTCTTACAATCCCTCCTCCTGCTTTTCAGCAGGACTTCTGGACCGGACCTCATCCCGGTTCTTGTCTGGGGATTTCTGCATCTGCTTCTATAAGTTACGTTACAAATGTCATCTCTGATTACAATCAGGGTAGTCACCAGTCTGATGACAGGGGAAGGCCAGTGCAGGCTCCCTCTCTTCTATTGCTAGGAGTCTTAGCTGGGGTCATCTTTATGGATTCCAGGGAGTTTCTCTGGCACCAGGTTTCTCCCTAACCCTGAAGTGTGCTCCCCATCAAGATGGCTCTTTTGTTACTCTCCCCCTCCATCCTGCCCCCAACCTACCTCCCATGCCCAGCCTTCCCAACCCCCTCCCTCAAATTCCCACCTCCCCATGCCCCCACCCCACCTCCCAGTTTTATAGGAGATCTCTTCACTTTTCCTTTCCCAGGGAAAGTCTCTCTGGGTCCTGGCTGTTTGGAACTCACTGTATAGACCAGGCTGGCCTTGAACTCACAGAGATCCCCTTGCCTCTGCTTCCAGATTGTGGAAATAAAGGCATGGGTAACAGCGCTTGGCTACATTTATGGTCTTTGATTATAGATATTTAGACTTACTGGAAAGCGACAGTAGCTGAATAATCCTGTATTCACGTGACTGCTTCTTGGTCAGAGAGCCTTTTAGCCGCACCTTCGAAGCTCCATCACCACAGACACGATGCTGGTAGGAGGTGGTTTGCCTAACTCCAATGGAACTGGAACGCCTTGCAGGATGAGATCTGTGGTCAGGAGTCCGGGCGGTTCCAGAGGATGCTACAGCTACTAGAAGGCTCTTCAGATTTGTCTCCAGTCAGCTACGTGGGGGCTCTCAGTTCTCTCCTTCATGCTTCACTTGATCTCTCTCATTCTCCAGACATCCTTCCTCATGCACTATGCCATGGAAAGTGGGCTCTTCTTTAATTCTTAAAGCTGTAACTTCAGCTAAGCAGTAAGCTGAAAAATGAAATGTGGTTTAAAAATAGCTCCAACCATCAAGAAAGAGTCGCGAGCATATCAAGCACTCTCTTACTTTATGACCTGATTTCCATTGTACCACTCTGTCTTCTGTGACGACATTTGTAATTACCCTCCCAGTGACCTTCTTCACTGTGGCTCCAATAATAGTACCTTTTTCATGGGAATTGGGTAAAGCTATTAATTTCCAGATGGCTGAAAGGAAGTCCTTTTGCCACTTGCTGAGGAGCAGTTAGTAGTGCCTCTGCTGTCTGCAGAGTCTTAGGTGATTGTAAATGAGCCTTCTCTGTGGTCTTTGCGGGCAGAGCAAGCCTCTCTGTGATGCACTACAGTGCTTTGTTCTCCCAGAGGATCAAAGTTTCCTTCTACGTTGTTGTCTCCATAGCCAGACTCAAGCCCGCGGTTTGGATGTTCACCTTCCAAGATATGGACGGAGGGGGAGGACCTAGGACTTACCACAGGGCAGGGCACCCTGACTGCTCTTTAGACTGGAGAGGGAGGGGGAGAGGAGTGCGGGGAGGGGGAGAAGGGTGGGAGGAGGGGGAGGGGAATGGGAGGCTGGGAGGAGGCGGAAACTTGTTTTTTTTTCTTCCTTTTCTCAATAAAAAGAAATATATATATGTTCATTTCCATAGAAAAAAGATGACCTCAGTTCCCAACAGGTGATTTAGAACTAATCTCTCAAATATATATTACATCAGTTGGCATTTGTCTCGACAAAATACAAAGAACTTGGCTTCAAACAGTTTTCTTAAGTATAAATGATCATATGCATACTTCTTTCTCTGTGTGGTAGGTAAGCCCACCTGAAGCTAGGGAGGGCCTGAATTCACATGACTCATTGCAGAGAACATTCCCTGCCACATGCTTTTGCCCTCCTAGCCACGGAACCTAAAGGAAACCACCTAATGCAAGTTTGTGGAAACAGGAATTTCATGTGGAACAAAAGTTACCTAAAGAAATAATAACCTGGGCTGGAGAGATGGCTCAGAGGTTAAGAGCATTGTCTGCTCTTCCGAAGGTCCTGAGTTCAATTCCCAACAACCACATGGTGGCTCATAACCATCTGTAATGGGGTCTGGTGCCCTCTTCTGGCCTGCAGGCATGCACACGGACAGATTATTGTATACATAATAAATAAATATTAAAAAAAGAAATAATAACCTTGGAAGAGCTTTTATTTTGAAACCAAAGATACAAAACTGGAGCAATACCTGGAAGGGTCTTATCATTTTTATAGCACCTATAACAGTTTGCTGTCCGGGAGCTGTTCCCAGAGGGAACAGTAGCTGTGTAATTTATAAATGCTTAGCTCTCCTCTTGGGTCGAATCTGTAGACTCAAAGAGAATGCACTTCAGTTACGTGGGCATTGGCTGCATGGAAACTTCAGAGCAACCAAGGTCACACTGGACTAGAGTGAAAAGTTATTAAGAGCTTCAAAACATCTGAATTAAAAGAAAAGAAATCTGTCCTCAGTCTTAGGATTGAGTCTCCGGATCAGGCAGGCCTTATTTCCAGTCGGTCTTGCCGCCCTTCTTTGCGGTTGAATTCCTACACTGTCTTTCCTTTCCTTCTTATTGGGTTAGGTAATTCCAGTGCTCAGTTATTACATTGGCCATTGCTAGTTAGCACTTAATAAATGATGTAGAAGGGTCTTTATCTATCTGTTGTTTCATTGTTTGGTTAATAAAGAAAACTGCTTGGCCTGATATGTCATAATATTGGTAGGTGGGGAAGACAGAGGAGAATGCTGGGAGGAAGAAGGCATTGAGGTAAGACGCCTCAGAGTGATGCAATGAAGCTCCGGCCCAAGATGGAGGCAGGTCAGACATGCTGAATATTTCCCGGTAAGACACTACCTCATGGTGCTACACAGATTATTAGAAATGGGTTAAATCAAGATATGAGAGTTAGCCAGTAAGAGATTAGAGCTAATGGGCCAACCAGTGTTTAAATGAATACAGTTGTGTGTTGTTATTTCAGGGCATAAGCTAGCCAGGCGGCCAGGAGCCGGGTGGCAGGAACACAGTCCGCAGCTCCTTCTACAAATAAACATTGATTTAATTTTCTTTCATCTTAACACCTGACACATTGCTTTTCCTCAGAACATCTGGCTTAGCTGGATTCTACCATAAACTACTGTGATTTGTTTACTGAAGAAAGATGTGTGTGTGTGTGTGTGTGTGTGTGTGTGTGTGTGTGTGGTTAGTAGTGGTGGCAAGGATCTAACCCATGGAATTGTATGTAACAGGCAAGCTGTGGCTCTCCCACTGCCCTAATGCCCAGCCAGCCCTTGCGTTCTGTTTTAAATAGTGTCAAAGCCTAGCTGAGGCAAAGAACATCAAATTCTAGTAAAGCCTAAGTACTTCATCCTAAAAGTCTCTACATCCAGGCATTAAGCATTTGTTTGATGTCTACTGGGTACAAAGCATTATGTCAATGGTTTTTAATATAGGGCAAAGATGACCTTAAGTCATAAATACGGTAGTCTGCAAATATCCATTCAGAAGAATAAACAACGTTTAATTAAAATGTCTTCCTCAAAAATTTGGTTAATGGAGAGCAATTACTGAGTCCCGAGGAGATGTGGCCTTCCGGAGTGCACACCGTGGTGTTTGCTGTCTCTGTCTTTAAGCCGAATGCTCTTGAGTCAACTGTCTTTCTCTGAGGAGGCAACGGGTATTAGTAATGAAGAGTAGGTGGAGATGGTTAAGTTTCTCGTCACTAGGGGTGGTCAGGTGGTCCTGGGTTGCAGGAAAAAGCAAATTGAAGGAGCCATAAAAGCAAGGCAGACTGTCGCAGTCCTCAATGGCCTCTGTGTCAGTTCTTGCTTTGAATTCACTCCTGACTTCCTTTCTGGTGTACTTGTGTCTTGGCATGTAAACTAAATGGACCTCCCCTCTCCAAGTTGTTTCTGGTCATGGTGTTTTTTTTTTTTTTTTCTTCTTTCCCAGTATTAGAAAGCAAACTAGGACACAAGCTAACTTCAAAATCAGTTTCTATTGTTTGGCTTTTATTCCATTTACTTCTCAAGTAAGTGTTTTTACGACACTCATAAGTTTTGCTGAAAGCTGGACGCTTCCATGTGATCCATGTAAAGACTTTGCAGTTTGATTTATTACATTTTTTTTTTATAGTTTGCAGCCTGCTTTAATTTGAACAGTGAAATTGGCTTTGTCGTGATAGATTTGTGGTACAGAGAGATTTTCTGATGTGTACTTGAAATTGCAGTTAAGGGGAAGGTTGCCTCTCGTTGACAACATGTAAATCAAGAAATTAACTGGAAAGTTAAATATTAAATTAGAATCCCTTTAAAAACAAAAGGACTATTGATGTACTATAGTTTCTTCAATGTTTATATAATGTTTAAACTAGGGAAAGTCAAAAGAAACACCAAAGTACAAGTTCAAAAAAGTTCAAAGACAAATTTAGAAATTAGCTATTCTTAATTCTAATCGATAAACAATTAGATTATCAAATTATCTAGTCTGCAGTTTGATCCATTCATTACCTAGCATGTACCAGGCATTTTATTAGAAGCTGGTAACACAGATATACACAACATGACTTAATCAAAAAGGATCTCAAAGGCGAGAAGCAGAGTCCTCAATGCTTGCTGAAGTGATATGTCTGAGACTGTACACATTACATTCTTTATTTCCACTAAAAATAAAACCAGACCAAGGATATTCTACACTCCAGGGAATCTCATCCAAGTTGATGATGTATGAATGAAGCTAAAACAACAACCAAAATTTTAAATTAAATAATGATTTTCAATTCTTTTCAACTCAGGTCATTCTGATGTTGATAATATGATAGTTCATAGTACATGTGCAATAATTGAAGTCCAAAGGGTCCAATGGACATGGGATTATCCAGACAATGTAGAGAGAAGCATAAAAGGTAAAGCAATATGGCTTTTTTTTTTGACAAAAATGTGGCAGGAGGGAAAGTACATGATAGATAGCTAGGGTTTGACAAAGGAAAGAGTGGGTGGCCGTTTGGTCACCAGTTGGATCGTTAACGCGGACGGGTTAGTCTGTATCTCATCCCCCAAGAATCAGGGAACATCTTAGAAGACGAGGTGGAAGCATGCTGGAGCTGGAGGGTGGGAAGGAGGGTTTTGATTAGCTGCTATCTGCGCATGGTATGGCTATTGTATTCATGAACTCAAGGCAGCAATGGCTACCTGCTCAAGACATAATAGGAGACTGAACCCTTTAACATGCCACCCTGGAGGCAGGAACAGTGGGACTAACTCATAGGGTCCCAACCCTCCCTGAGGACCCACAGTAAGTTAAGGGTTGATGCTGGTGGGGGGTGGGGTGGGGAAGGCTGGGAGGAGTCGTAGTTCTCAATGGTAGCCACTGGTAAATTGCTCTCGATCAAGCAAATAATTCCCTACCCATCCGCATAGCGACAACTCTAATCAAATGCAGTTGCTTAGAAACAAAGAGGAAGGACGTGAACATGGGAGGGGGACTTGTTGGGAAGGAGGGGTTTGGTGGCAAGGAGAGGGCAATAAGAGAGGCTAATGAAGGAGGGATATGATCAAAGTATATGATATATGTATATGTAGAAATGTGTCTATATGCATGTATAAAATAAAATAACTAAAGAATAAAAAATGAATTGAAGGAGTGAATTGTGCAGAAATCTAGGTAAGAAGCTTTCCAAGCAAAGCAAAGACTAAGCAGAAAGGGTAGGCCAAGGAAACTGAAACAAAGCAAGCATGGAAGACAGACGAAGCCAGGGAAGTTGGCGGGTTGTTCAGAACTCGGCTAGCCATCTTTGAAACTTCTGTTTTCCTTTAAAGAGAAAGGAAGCCTGTGGGATATTGGAGAGGAAAGTGACGCGATAACCAATGTAATGCCAAATAAGGAATGTTAGAAGGCCATGGATTTTCTCTGGGTATGAAAAGCATGGAGAGAAGCCTGAGCATTGATTGTACCTTCTGTGTAATCACCTGTTTCTCTCCTCTGGGATGCTGAGAACCTTTTACCGCATGCACACCCCCAGCCCTGTCACTAAATCACAGACCTGGGCTCTGCTTCTCCGAGACTGTGTTTAAAACTTGATTATAAGACGTTAGATGGTAAGATGGCTGTAATAACATCCTAGCACCATTAACCATCAAAGCAGAGGGTAATTACTATCCCCTCTTGGCATATGCTGTATCATTTTCTGCAAAATATCCATTTACTGCTTGCTGCTTTAGGCACCTAAATGTATTGGATTTTGGAAGTCATCATCAAGATGCTATTTTTGGAGTTTGCATATCCTATGCTTCATGACCGGCAAAGAAACCAGGCATTAAATTCCATTTTGCAAAGTATTTTGAGGTATACTTGACTATGCTGACTATGGTAATTTCGGTCTTATTTTCTGTCATATGTGATAAAAGGGACACAAACAGTAGTGGTGTGTATGTACAAGGCACCGACCCTTATGATGTCTGTTTAAATAGCAGCTGTGTAGTTCCGACTGTCATGGAATGCATGTGACATTGTAGCCAGTGGTGGGGCAGATCAGGTGTTTATGAATGCATGTGGAAGGCAGGAAGAGGATTCAGAATGGAAGTAGGTTTTCCACATAGGCGCCGGAAAAAGCAGCTCCAAACTCAGAAATTTCTGCATATTCTTTATTTATTTTTATCTAGCTTCAACTGTTCTTTCTGGAAAACGACAAAGAGAAAATGAAATCCATGCACACAGAATTATTTTTAAAATAATAAGTTTTAGGTGTTTAGCCATTTAATACAATTAGAATTTCAAAGTAGAGAGCCTAGGGTCAAAATAGGATATTTTCTTCTCTTCATCTTTCTCCTGTCACAGGTTTGAGAAATAGCACCATTATTTCCCTCATGATAAGAAGCACTCTAGAATGATTGGGTTGGAGAGTTGATATACTTTGATCTATTAGATCTATTTAAAATTCGATATAAAAAACAGGCACAACGATATATCCACAGGTAACATTGTCTTTCATTCTTTGCTTTCCTCCTATTGTTTGTAGGAAGACCATGTCTGGCAAAGAAGCTCCAAGAACAAAGGAGTGCCAACAGTGAGTCTCACTTCTCTCTTCAGTAGCTGCATGGCTCTCCCAAATACAAAGCATCTTAGCAGGCCTTGGGATGTCTGTGCTGAGAATAGTCACAATAACTGGCAGGAAAATGGAAATGCACTTGTGGTTTTGTCATTTTTGGTAACCATGGCGATGAAGACCTGCAGCGCATTTTAGTGACCCTGCTCAGGAACTTGGGAGAGGTCTTATTTGTTGTAAAGCTTGACTCCTATTATGAAGCTGCACTTGGAGTATCGACGCTTCGCTGCTGAGCACGGATACCTTACCAGATTGGCTATTTGCTTTTTTCACTTTATTTTTCTAAAAGTATAAGCAGTTACCTGAAACATAGGTAAAAATTTTAAGAGAGTACAGCAGTTAAAATTGAGCACTTAAAAATATTGGAAAAGAAGGACTGAAATATACTGACGTAAGTGTACAGAATTAAAACAAATTTCTGAACTTCTTGGTAATCAAATATAAATATAAAATTATTCTTTAGTCTAAAATTATATAGAAACTTGAGAATAGTATTTTGAAAATAGAATTGACGAAATCATCTCATTTTTATAAAGGTTTTTTCTTTTGTGAAAAATATGCAGTTTGTTTCCTAATGAGAGATAGAGAGGATATGGATTCAGTTAAGAGTGTTGTTTTCCTGATTTCTTTCTCAGTGCATTTTCATTTGTATATAGGAAGGCTTCTAGTTTTTTGTTTGTTTGTTTTTGAGTTAATCTTGTATCCAGACACTTTGCTGTAGGTGTTTATTCGCTGTAGAATTTCCCTGTAGAATTTATTTAATTGCTTATGTATGCTATCATATCAACTGCAAATAAAGGTACTTCCTCTACAATTTGTATCCCCTGATTGCCTTCAGTTGTCTTATCGCTTTTGTTAAGTAGGATCTTAAGTGCCATATTGAAAAGATATGGAGAGACTGTATAGCCTTGTCTTATTCTCAATTTTAGGGGAATTACTTTGAGTTTTCCTCGATTTAATTTGATTTTGGCTATGGGCTTGCTCTGTATTACCTTTATTATGTTTAGGTATATTCTTCATATTTCTGATCTCTCCAAGACCTTTATTATGAAGTGGTGTTGGATTTTGTCAAAGGTGTTTAAGGATCTAATGAGATGACCATGTACTTATTATCTTTCAGTTTGTTGTATGGTGGATTATTAGACTGACAGATTTTTGTATTTTGAACCATCTCTGCATCTGTGGGATGAAGACTACTTGATCATGATGTTTTGATATATTCTTGCACTTGGTTTGCGTGTATTTTATTGAGTATTCCTTTCATCAATGTTCATGAGGTCGATAGGTAATCCTCTTTCTTTGTTAGGTCTTTTGTTTTTGCTGGTGTGAGTTTATTTATTGCCAGTGTTTTCATGGGTATAGTTAAACTTCTTGGGTTGGGTTTTTCTTCTATGACCTTCTGTAGGGCTGGATTTCTGGATAAATATCGCTTAAATTTGGCTTTGTCCTGGGATTTCTTGTTTTCTCTTTGGTGATTGAAAGTTTTGTTGAGTAGTGAAGTCTGGGCTAAAATCTGTGGCATCAGAGTCTGCAGGACATCTGTCCAGGTTCGTTTGGCTTTTAGAATCTCCATTGCAAAGCAGGTTATAATTTTAATAGCTCTATATTCATAAGTTACTGCTCTTTTTCCATTATAGCTTTTAGTATTCTTTCTTTGTTCTGAATAGTTAGTGTTTTGATTATTATGTGGCAGGGGGACTTCTTTTTCTAGGTCCAATCTATTTG
>NC_022009.1:76266347-76269507 GCF_000317375.1 Microtus ochrogaster
TTTTTTTCCTTTTCTCAATAAAAAAAAAACAAAAAAAAAACAAAAAAAAAAACAAAATTCCTTATTTGGACTTTTCTTTGTGTGCTTGTATGTGTGTGTCTGTACTGGCATGTATAAGTGAATTATGACTTTTTTATATTAGTATTTCAGGTCAATTTTCACCAAACAAGAACTCAGGCTGTCCTTCATTAAGGACTCAAAGCATTGTGGGCTTTGAGAATGTTAGTTAAGTAGTCACTAAACTGTTTGTTCTTTCAGTCTCCCTGGTGTCTTCAAGTTAACCTTTCTATTTAAACAACTGTAGCTTTTCACACATGAGAGATTTGCAAACATATTATCCCAGCCTGTGTCTTGATTTTTCTTTCTCTCTTAAAAACAAGAACACTTTTATTGTGTTGTGGTTATTAATTTTATGCCAACTTGAATGAGTTAAGAAATACCCAGGTAGTCTCTAAAACACTGTCCAGGCATATGCCCAGCACAGTATTTCCAGGAGAGATTACATCTGTATACATGTATGAAGATGTTCCCACAGCAATGTGGTGGGCACCATCCATCCATTCAGTTTGGATATAATAAAAAGGCAGAATGGCAGAGAACTACTCTTTCTTTTTTATTATGGCCATCTCTTTCTGTCTTGGACACATAAACTTGTGGTTCTTGGTTCTTGGGACTGAGATAGAGTAATGCAGTTGTGGAATAGGCTTCCTGGTATTTCAGCCTTTAAGCTTGGGCTGGATAATAATACCGTCTTCCCAGGCACTTCAGTTTATAGGTAGCACCCATGGGTATCTCACGGATAAGAGCAGGGACTAGAAACTGACCAGGCAGTGTTAGAAGATCCCAAAGGTAAAGAGTTCTTCCTTGGCCAAAAACTGGATATCTGGATATTTCTCTAGCCCAGTTGCCAGTTCAGTCCTTGCGGAAGTCTGTTTTGTTGTTGTTGTTGTTATTTTTTGTCCCCTAAATGAACACCCCTTCTTGGAGCCTATGATTCACGTCCTGCCTTAGTCCATGAGGGGTCACCTGGACCAACCTACTCCTCTGCCTCCCGTGTCTCACCTGTTTGTTACAAAGACAACATGAAATAATCCTCTTTTCTTTCTTCTCTTGTCGAATATTTTCACATACGAAAGTTAGTCTATTCCGAATGTCAGTGACATTATAGAACAAGAACTATATTTTTAAAGTTAGTCTTTTGTAGTTCCTTTTCAAGACCGAACTTACAGCAAAAAGAAAATAGTGTTGTTGGCGTTGGGGTTGTGCAGTCACGCTGAGCTCACTACTCAAGGCACAGTACCCTACACCTGTGTTTAACTGCCTTCTCCCTTTCGGGAGTAGCAATTTGGAAAGAGGCATCACCAGCCAAATGCCCTTTTCCCCCACTTTAAAAGAAACAAACAGGAATCACCCTTGGACTAGAAATAGAAGCACACATCGACATTGCAAAACATGCCCTGAAGGGGCATCTTTCGGTGCCCTTAGCAAATGCTTGTTTTGAATGCGAAAAGTAACATCAAAGGTAATTTCCAAGTTAGTATATTTAGCCCATTTAACTGCCCGCTACCCCTGTTTCTGCTTAGAGTCATTTATGCCCTAGTCTTCCTTGTTATTGGCACCTGCTTCTTGGGCTATCTCTCTTCCACACAATTAATATTCATTATCGTCCGTACTGCTTTCTGTAATATTCTTACCCTAAGTCAATGTGGGAAAGATAAAGTGTGTTTGTGTCGAAAACGCTAGTAAGTAGTGAGGGTGTTAAGCCTGATTTTCTTCACCTGTGAGAAGAGGCATTTGATCACGACTGAGCCATGTTCTGATTCTAAGGACCAAGACTGATTTTAGGCAGGAAGAAACAGAACTTTAATCTCTTTCATGGGACCTGCTACCCTGTGTCCAGTCTGTTGTGAATCTTGTAGGCTGTCTGACCCAAGGCCTACCTGGTTTGCTTGTATGTATCATATCCCCAGAACTGATGTCTGTCTTGTGTGTCTAGCTCTCCTGTGTGCTGGGGAGTGGAAGTCTGAGCAGCTGTTTGAGGACATTATTGTCTTCCAGGGACTCTTGATCTCTGAGAAACTTTTGTCGTGTGACTTAATTTACTGTCATGACCTGCACTCTTTATATTCAAGTGCTTACACAACTGTTCTGTTAGTAGTTATTGGTTACTGGTTAGTATATCTACATGTGGGGAGTAGCCACACCCCTTCCTCATGCCTTTCCCCAAGGGTCAAGCTCCAGATCTGGTCCATTCACCTTCCCAACTCATGTTTCAAAGTTCCTTGTGAAGTGGGCTCTGGAAGAGGATTCTGTTCAGAAGACATGCTGTTTTCATTATTATCTGTAAAAATGACCCATATCTTTGCCTGTTATCTCAAATGGGGCATACATTTTTTAAATCTATTTTTACAATTGTGCTATTGAAATCAATACAGCCCCTAAACTGGTCTTTCTCCTCAAAGACATTGTGGAATATTGTTGAATTTTGTTTACATATTTTAATTTTGTTAGAGAAAGCTTGGCATCATTGTAGTGCTAATAGTTCTTGAAATGTAGATTGACTATGGTATGTACTTTTAAGATCTAATCTGGTTTTCTCTAGCACTGGAGAAATGAGCCCAGAAAAATCTCATTTTGTTTTTTCTAATTCTCATAGCTTTGATCATGTAAAGTCAGAAATTATATGATGATTTTCTTCTGTGGGAAGTTAGAAAAACAAACAAACAAATGAAATAGAAATATTAAATTGGAATATGATCATAAGGAGAGGGTATCTTAGGATAATTCCTTAGAACATGAAGAAGTTAACAACAAAATAATCGAATAAGCTCCAAACCTGCATATTCATGTCTGATCTTGAAACTCTCTTCAGATCTCCAACTCTGTTGAGCTTGGCTGACTGCAGCCCACTTCTTTCTCTTGAGCTGCTTCCACTCTCTTGTAGCAGCTCTCTTTGACAGGCACCCCAAGGCTCTAGCATCTCCAACATCTTTTGTTTTCCAAGGCAATCCAGGTTCAACTTTACAACTTCATGCAATGGCCTTTCTAGGCCTCCAATCAGGAACACCCTTGTCATGCCTGGCCTCAGCAGCTTTTTCCCATAACTCCTCTCTTCTCTCTCTCTCTCTCTCTCTCTCTCTCTCTCTCTCTCTCTCTCTCT
>NC_022009.1:76276987-76278031 GCF_000317375.1 Microtus ochrogaster
ATTATTGTTTCTATGTCCATTTTCAGATCATGAGCATTTTTATTCATTTTGTTTTTTTCTTGGCTTTCTTTACTGGATTTTCTCATTTCCTCTAATTATTTCCCAAATTTCCTTAAGGAATTTATTCATTTCCTCCTTAAGAACCTCAAGCAACTTTATAAGGTTGGTTTTAAGCTCTTTTTTTTTGTTGGGCTTCTGTTGTGTTGGAATATTCGGGGTTTGTTTTAGTATGATAGCTGGGTTCTGGTAGTGACATATTGCTCTGACTGTTGTTTCTTGTGTTCTTATGGCAGCTTCTAGACACTTGTGTTTGGGTGGTTAATGGTCTGGGTATCTATTTCTGAGTTTGTCTTTGGTGGATGGGTGTTCCTTCACTTCATTTCTCTTTCCTCTCTGGTCTTCTGGTCTGTGTGGCCGGAGTTTCTCCCAGTCTGTGTGGTCTCTGGGAGAGCAGGGAATCCTTGCCCTAGTTGGGGGCTGGGGAAAGGCAACTAGAAAGTGGAGGCCTGTGCTAGGGTGAAATAGTGAAAGAGTGGGGAGGTTTGGTGGGCAGGTAGCCTACTTGGACTTCCCCTAGTCTGCTTGATCTGGTAGAGTAGGGAGTCTCTGCCCCAGTAGGAGTCTGGGACAGACTAGGACTGTAGCTTGGGACTAGGCGTGGGGTGGGACACTGATATAGTGAGAGAGTGGGCAAATTTGGGTGGCAGATAGCCTACCTGGACTTTCTCCTAGTCTGCTTGGTCTCTGGTAAAGTATGGGAGTCTATACCCTCTCCATATGTTTTTACTAGTAACATTTTATAGGAAAAATAGCATTGATTTTGATAGACAAATATGTGCTTTTCCTATAGGTTTCTGGTTGTATTAAATATTTCTAATACTAATATAGGATGAGAGTTTGAAAACAGTAAGTACGTATCAATCTTATTTCTTTATTCAAAATTCCTTATTTGGTCCCGAATTTCCTGAGAAACCGAAACACTGCTTTCCAAAGTGGTTGCACAAGTTTGCATTCCCACCAGCAATGGATGAGGGAACCCCTTCC
>NC_022009.1:76278131-76293269 GCF_000317375.1 Microtus ochrogaster
TTGGCTGTCCTGAAACTTGCTCTGTAGACCAGGTAGTCCTCAAAATCAGAGATCTGCCCCCTCTGCCTCTGGAGTACAGAGATTAAAGGTGTGCATCACTACAACTTGCTTTAAGCTTTCTTTAATTCCTTTTTGCAAATTGAAAATTTAGTTGGATAGGATCTTGTCTTGTGATCACCATTCCCTTTATTCCATTTCTTAATCTGATTATCTTCTCAAACACAGAAGAGAGAGAGAGAGGAAGAGAGAGGGAGGCAGGTAGGGAGGGAGGAAGAGAGAAAGAGATAGGTAGATAGATAGATAGATAGATAGATAGATAGAGAGAGAGAGAGAGAGAGAGAGAGAGAGAGAGAGAGAGAGATGTTAGAGACTAAAACAAAAGCAAATAGCATTCAATTGTGTTTAAACCCTAATCAAGGTTACACAGAAAGAAAGTTTGTATCACAGTGGAACTCCATGCTGGTAGACTCTCTAGCCACTGTTTCTTTTGTATGCTTCCTGATGAAGCCTCTGGATGAAAGCTTGTTAGTCACAGAACAAGAACTGGACATCATAGGAAAACTGACAGTTGTCAGATAGAGAAAGACAGGAGTTTGAAGGGGGTTGATACTATGATTCAGTGGGCATGAGATCTTGCTGCCAGGCCTGATTACTGGATTTCTATTCTGGCACTCAGGTGGTAGAGAGAACCAACTGGAAGTACTTTGATTCATTAGGTAAAGAACTGTAGAAACCAGACTGTAACCCATCTGAAGTAGCACTTAAAAACCAGACTCTAACATGTTAGCTCAGATGCTCACCGACTCTGTTATTCATTTAATTGTAAGCTCTAAACATGGAAGTACATATGTCTATCAAGAAGGAACAAAAAAAGGAAGGCTTTATAAAAGTTACAAACTTCTGAGAGAGTTAGAATTTTCTTTTTCTGTTTTCCCCTAGGTAGTACTTATAGTGAATAGCAAAAAAGCAAAAGAGGATTAAAATACAGTTTTAAGTTGTAAGAAAACATTTTCTAAAACTGATCAGTTCTCTAATTTTGAGTGCTTTGTGATGAAGTACTGTAAATATCTTATTTGTAGTTTATTGATTGGGAGATTTAACATGGTTCACATTCCTAATCCTGTGAATATGATTATCTTACAGTGACAGTGAGATGAGTCTGTGTTGATGGAGGTTTCTGTCCCACGTGGTCCCACAGCCATTTAATCTCAATGAAGCACACAGAGGCCCACATTAATTATAAACTGGTTGGCCTATTAGCTCAGGCTTCTTGTTAAGTAACTCTTATATCTTAAATTAACCTATAATTCTTGTCTGTGTTACTTATGTGGCTCTGTACCTTAAATCAGTGAGGCATTCTCATCTTGCTTCCTCTGTGTCTGGGTGACAACTGCAGACTGAATTCTCCAGAATTCTCCTGTTTTGGTTGCCCCACCTATACTTCCTGTATAGTATTGGCCTGGCTACTGACCAATCAGTGTTTTATTAAACCATTACAAATGACAAATCTTTACGGGTACAGGACCATTGTCCCACAGTAGGTCTGTCCTAGTTTGAGCTTTTGTTGCTGTGACCTGTGGAGGAAAGGGCTGATGTGACTTACACTTCCAGGTAACAGTCCACTACTGAGAAGCTCAATCAAGAACCTGGACACAGGGACTGAAGCAGAACCATAGAGGAAGGTGCTTGTATGAATTGCTTTCTTATATAACCCAGGATCACTTCCCCAGGTATGGCATCACCTGCAGTGGACTGAGGCCTTCCTTTTCAACTATTAATCAGTAATATGCTCCCACAACCATGCTCACAGGCTAATGTGAGGAAGGCAATTCCTTAATTGAGGCTTTCTCTTCCCATGTGACTTGAGCTTATGTCAAGTAGACATAAACTAGTATGGGATAATTATATAATTTCTAAAATTCTTCCCATTGTGTTCTTAAGAAACTAAAACAGAATTGAAGGCCCTCAGCTTTACACATCACATTTTTCATTATGTCAGTATATTTGGTTTGACTAAAATCTGTATAGACACTTACTTGCTTGGGATTACAAGGACCAAGAGAAATATTGTTAAGTGTTCTGGAACTAGATGTTGGTAGTCACAATTATATTGGCGTACATCAGTGATCTGGTGCCTCTGGATTTTTTCTCAATTTTAAGATGTAAAAGAAGTAAAGAAAAACATTCTCAACACATTAAAAATCAGGAACAGTGGACATTTCATAGCGAGATCTTAGATTCATGGGAGTTAGTTATCAAAGTGGTATAATTTAACCTATTTTTATTTTTTTTTCCAAAATTTCCTCAGTAAATAGTGTTTTCTATCCTGGGATGGTTCTTTTTAGAAATAATTCATTTCACCACAATCGTTCCCTTATTCTTTAAAATAATCACTATATGGCATAAAACAAGAATCCAGGAAAAGACAAGCCATTAAAATGACAGTTATGAGTAAAGATGCTTGCATTAAATTAAAATCTTGCCAACATAAAAAAAAATCTGCCCCAAATTAAAGACTCCATATGTCTGCCCAGTCTGGTTCCATCTGAGGTGAGACTCACTGTGTGGTCACAGCTGCAGTGCTCTTATCTTTGCTTCAGGATTATTTCCTCATGCATATTTAGAAATTTGTGATCATCTTATTTTTACGACACAGAATGTAGGGTTGGAATTGAGATAAAATCATAATGTGTTCCTTAGGATCTTTATCTGTGTCAAATGGACTATCAGAATGAAGACCAACAGAACAATACACATTGTGGAATGTAATTGGGGTAGTGCTCTGTTTGTAATTTGAGGTAAAATTTGTCCATGTACCAAATTGTGACATCATAGTCTTATGTTCTCACATCTCAACTCTGAATTATGACAAAATAATATTCCATTGTGACATCACAGTGCACCATAATATCACCACCATACTGAATCATTGCATTAAAATGCTTCATTGCACAGTCTAAAATCAACTTTGACATTGTAATATTCCATTGTGACAAAACAGCACTTCATAATGACATCACCTTCTTGCATTTTGATATCATAGGTCTCCACTGTGATATCATAATGCCATAGTGTGGTACCCAATACTCCATTTGTGTGTTACAATGCTCCCCTGATATGCCACAAACTCCATTGTGTCATCACAGTGCTTGATTTTTGTCATGATGCAATCCTTGACACCATCACTGTGGTCTATTGTGATGTGAAAGTACTGCATTATGACATCACAAAGGTGTGTGTTTATACTTCCCAGCATTTGAGTGTGACGTAAGACACCACTGTCATCAAAGTATTGCATTGTGTGACCCCATCCCGTACTGTGTCATCATAGTATATAATGGTTCTATTTTGTGACCTTGAACTGCTCTAGTTGGGACACATCAATGCTCCATAGTAATAACACAATACCACCTTGGGACCTCATGATGCTGAGTCATGTATCACAATGTTTCATTGCCACACCGCAAATGGCTCGAGACTCATAGCACTGCACTGATGAGACAAAACACTTCATTTTTTCATCACAGTGCACCATTCTGTATCCAAATGTCCCACCTAACAAGAGCACATAGCAATAGGCTAAGCTAGGTGCTCTTCAGCATCTGACCCAATCCACTCTGCAGAGCAGCAACGAGGACAGACAGCAGTCCTGAGAGTGAATATGTGAATTGCTGACAGCATCATCCTTCAGTTAATGTGGAGGTCCTCTGGCTACCCTAAAGCATTTTCATATCAGTGTATGAAATCTAAGGTAAATAAATAAGGTAGAATGATTTCCTTAGAAGTCTCTTCCATTCTGAACACCTGGAGCACTAGTTCTTTCATGGGTCTCTGGTAATAACTTGTGGAAATTAGCTGGATTTGTTATTTGTTTATTTGAAAATTATATATATGTATACTTCATGTTTCCTATATATATATATATGTATATATGTATATATCTACATATACATATACACACACATATTCTGATTATGGTTTTCCCTGCCTCTACTCTTCCCAGATCCTCCCCACCTTCCATCTCGTTTGAATCCACCCCCTTTCTGTCTCTCATAAGAAAACAAATAGGCATGGAAAGAATGATAACAAAATAAAATAGAATAGAGTAAGGTAAAAAGAAATAAGCCATGATAGGACCAAACAAATAAACAAACAAAAGAGCTCAAGAAAAGGAGCAAGAAACAGATATAGACCCAGAGGACCATCCATTCACACATTTAGACATCTCGTAAAACCACTAAACTGGAAGCCATGATACGTATGCAAAGCAACTGTGGGGTAAAAATTTAAAACATGAGCCGGGCGGTGGTGATGCACGCCTTTAATCCCAGCACTCGGGAGGCAGAGGCAGGCGGATCTCTGGGAGTTCGAGGCCAGCCTGGTCTACAAGAGCTAGTTCCGGGACGGGCACCAAAGCTACAGAGAAACCCTGTCTCGAAAAACCAAATAAATAAATAAATAAATAAAATATGATAAAAATTTAACACACATATATACAATTTAACATATGTGTGTGTGTGTGTGTGTGTGTGTGTGTGTGTGTGTATATATATATATACACATATATATCTTATCATGGAGGCTGCAGTGTGACAGTTTTACCCTTTAGTTTATACAACTTTACTCGGTCAGCTGACCAGTTCTTCCTTGTCCTTAACACCGGGATGACTTCTTCAGTATTGCATGGGTTAGTTCACCCCTTGCAGCAAAGAGCAAGAGGGAAGGCCAGTTCTTCAGCTCTCTGGTCCTCAAGGTTGGCTCTTCCACACCTGTATCACCAGGGCCAGCTCTACTGTGTTGCCCAGGTGAGGTGAAGGGCCCACTCTCTGTGCTGAAGTTGGTGAGGGGTAGTAAGGCCAGTTCTCCTGTTCACCTGACCTTAGCACCAGCTCTTCTGCACTGCAAAAGGCAGTGAGGGGGCAGGAAGGGAGGGCATCCCTCCCTTGCCCATACCACCACATGTCAGATGAAGGGCAGAACCAGACCTTCCATGCTTACATTCTCAGGGCCAGCTCACCTGTGTCCCCCATCTACAGGGTCAGCTCTGCTGTGCTGCCCAGGTAAGGTGTAGGGCACGCTCTTCCTAGTACTGCAGCCTGTGAGGGACAGGACCAATTCTCCCCGGTGTTGCATCCAGTAAGGGGCTGGGCCAGCTCAGTGCAGCCCTATTCTACAGGCTTTTGGTGATAGCAAGAGACAGGGCTGCAGCAGGGCCATGGGATCCAGACATGAGCCTTGGCAGTAACCCAGACCCGGATATCACCATGGCTCCAGGAAAAAGCAAGTAACCCACTTCAGGTGTCTCCTCAGTGCCTTCACCTTTTCAGATCTGACTCTGGCCACACAACACGAGCCATTGTTTCTCTTGCTTTCTCTCACACGCAGTTGGACCTCTGTGAGTTCAAGATCACCCTGGACTAAACAAGATCAACGCGTGGACAGATCCAGGTAGTGGTGACTCACACCTTTAATCCCATTACTAGGGAGTCGCATGCCTTTTATCCAAGTACTAGAGAGGGATGAGACAGAAACTCGCTTTCTTTTAGTCTGAGGATTTCTTAGAGATAAATGCTCTCTAGTGGCTTAGCTGCTTTGCTTTTCTGATTTTCAGGTTGAATATCTGTCTCTGGGTTTTTATTATTCGTGATATGTACTGTAGTAGGGTTGAGCACTCTAGTGGAGACATATTGTTCCAACTGTTATTAGTTGTGTTTTGATGCTGGTGTCTAGGCATCTGTGTATGGGATCATTGTACTTTTAGGTGTTGCTATCTGGTCTTGTCATTGTTTGGTAGGTGTTTTGTCTCTTGATTTTGATTATCCTCTCTAGTTTTTAAGAGAGCGGTACAGTGTCTATATGTTTCCTGGTATGGAGGGCTCCGACTCATGCCAGGTGTGGCCACTGGGGGTTCCAGAAAGAATATATTTCTTGGTGTCAGGAGCGGACACCAGGGTGGAGATGGGCTAGAGGCCAGGGGTGAGGGGTCCACAAATGAGGGAAACAGAGTTTGCTATTGGGATCTGCTTAGTCCTGGGAATGAGGGCAGAGAGTGGGAAGAGGCTCCAGGAGGCTGTCTGATACACAGATGGGTATGAGAGTGATGGGTTGATTGGGAGGAATGGAGGGAAAGTGGCTTTCAGAATCTCAAGTACCTGCTTCACTGGTCCACTTACTTCTCTGCCAGGCTCGCCCAAAATATTCCCAGGGGATGCCTGCTGGAGCTGGAGGTTGGGACAATGGGATGAGTGGGGAGAGAAGTGGGTGGGGGGAGATCTCCCTGCTCTGGTGGGGATGAGGGAGCCCAGCAGGTGGTCTGCTACGGAGATTGGACTAGGGAACTGGATTTGGAGGAGATGAGAACAAGGGGATAAACGGGACAAGAGGTTGGAGGAAATAATCTTCCTGCATTTGTTTTTTTATTTTTGACTTAAAAGCCTTTATAAAGGAGTTTTTGAAATTTACACAAAACAAAAACGAATTGATAGAAAAAAGCCCAGATGTTCACATACCTTTATTAAATTTGTTTTTTTGTGTAGTTTAGGCCTCTTTCTAATAATGTATATCTCTTAGACTTTTTCCTCTCTGCACTAAATCAAAAGCAAATTTCATTTTTGTAAGCTCAGCATTTGCATCAGAAACTCGCTGCAAGCTTACATCTTGCTATCCTGACCCTTCTTTAGGTGTTCAAGAATTACAGTCTCTGATTTTGGACCTTTCATTCTGCACTAAAACTTGGGTGATCATGATGGGAAAAAGATGTCAACTCCACTAAGAAAATTCTTCCTCACAGAACAATATTTATCATCTCACGAGCTGGAACTCTTGCATAAGTAAACCTTGGGGCTGTGTGGCGGCCCACAGAAATGGGTCTGCTCCACCTTGACCGAATATGTGGGGCCCCACAGAAGGGGGTCTGCTCTGCCTTAGCTGAAGGGCAGAGAGTTGAGCCTCTCTTGCTCAAGGTTATGGGTGAGTTCTGACTTAAGGTGTGGCTGCAAACAGGAGGTCTTGACCTAGGATGTGGTTAGTTGGTGTTTGGGGTATTAAGATGGTCCACAGAGGCGGATCTGTTTCACTCTGACTCGAGGCCAGAGAACTCAAGCCTATTCCTGCTCCTTCAAGGACCTGACAGGGGGTCTGACCCAAGGAGTGACTGCCTACAGGATAGTTGGTCTAAGCATGGCGACTGTATGTCCTGCCTAAACAACAGAATGCTTAACTTAGGATATAGTGGCTTGATGCTTTCAAGTATTGAAACAAGTACTGCTCTGTTTGATCTTTGTGTGTGTTAAAGCAGTCTTTTGCCTTCTCCCCCCTTTAGGGTTGGGGTGTATAAGCCTATGGAAAACAAGCACGGACATATTCAGTATTCACTGGATGGCCCTCCCAGGTCTATTCTATGTCTTTGTATTTCTTTCATGTCCCTGTTCCTCCTACCTAATGTTTCTAATCCACATGCCCCTACCCTGGAACATGTGAAAGCCATGGAGGCTGGACTCGGACAGGGCTGTCCAGAGGGAAGGTGGTGAGGTGAATGGGAATCTGAGCTCAGGTGTTTTGTGCTCACATCTCCACCCTCCACCACAGTTAATACCAGACTGCATCTGAAGGGTGAACCGACCTTCTCTTGAAGCTTTTGCTCACGTAAAGCCTCGAAGTCTTCTTGGTCTTCCTTGCTGTTTCTGGGAAAGATTAGCACTTCTTTTATTTTTGTTCTTGTTAAATCCACTAAGACACTTAAATTTGAAGAATATAGAGAACACGAGACATTGCACTTTACAAAGGACAGATTGAAGAATTTATTAAATTAGATATTTTCAAGTAGCTGCATAAATTTGTTTGTATCTTGGCTGGAAATCGTGTTCTTGCCATGTTCTGTCTTTTTTGGGAAAATAAGCATATTTTGACCCAGAATATGAGAATAATCTTTCTGGCTGTTTAACACTTTTTGCTCAAATCACAGAGTTGCTTACTCTGCTGTTTCCTAAAAATGCATCTCAGTTTCTATTAATATTTCCCCAGACACGTCTAATTGAACATAGTTATGTTCAGGCACCAGAACTATATCAGAAACCTGTGCATATGTTCACACACTTAGACATGTGTGCACTTGACAATAATTTACTACCTGCAGGTTTAATCTAATGATGGGAAATAAAAAAATCACCTTTTTATTTCTCATGCTTCAAGTTAGTAAAATGCCAGGTCTTTGTTTTAATATTCTACCTTCTGTGTTGAAATGGGTATTTTCTAGTTGTATAATAGTTATTATTGTTGGTTTGTAATTGACTTTTGCCTTTATTTTTTGAAGATAATTTCCCTGGTAGAACTGCAGGTTGGCAGATTTTTTTTTTGTATGTGACTTCCAATTGTTTTTGTGTTTGCTTTTATTTAAAGTGCTTTAGAGAGATTCTTCTGTAAATCTGCTTAAGTTTCACTACCTCAGGATTTCCCCCTTTGACTTTTTTTGCACTGACTGTAATATACTGCTTTTTCTGGATATTTTCTCTTCTTAAATTACATTTGGCATAATATGTCTGTAAATAGTTTTGCTTCCCTCACCTTCTTTATATTTCCAAACTTTACTTGTGCTAGGTACTATAACATTTCTCACCTTTTAATTTACTTAATATTTTCTTCTCCCTCAATATGGCTTGGCTTTCTGATTTTGATCAGCTATCAACTTTATTGTCTATTGCTTTTGTCTTCACAACTCTATTATGAAATTTAAATTAAGATATTACATTTTGATTTCCAAATTTTCATCTGGGTCTATTTATTAATAAAAACTTATTTAATATGCATGAGTGTTTTGCCTGTGTGTACATATGTGAACCACATAGGGGTCTGATGGCTGCAGAAGTGAGAAGAGGCATCCAGGTGCTTGGAGCTGGAATTATGGATGGTGAGCTACCTCGTGGTTGCTGGAACAGAACTCGGTTCCTCTGCAAGAGCAAATGCTCTCAACCCATTGAGCTATCTTTCCAGCATCATTCTTTTAGCTCTTATTTCTACACTACACTATACTATATTAACTTTTCCTATCTTTTGTGACCATGCGTTTATTTGTTTCTAACAAGTTTAAAAGTGGATGCTCTACAGTGCGTGCTTGCTTACCCTGGGAGGTCTTTCTAGCCACTCTTTTAAAATAAGAACATAAGTCATATTCTTCATATCTCATAATTTTGACTAAATTATTGACACTGACTCTGCATTCTGGTTTTCGGATTTTCTTGTAGAGTGTACATAGTGTTTTAGTATTCAGTTACACAAATCTGTGGAGCTATAGTTAAATACTTTGTATAGTCAGACACATTTAAGCATTGCTATAAGGCAAGGAAGAATATACATTCCCAGTGCCTAGCCTTGATTAAAAGGTATGGCTTGTTACCTGAGGCCAGGTGGTTTTCTGAGGGTCATGCTGCAGCTGGGGCTGTACAGATCTATATGACCTATGGTGCCACGAGGTGTCATTGTGATGTCCCAGCCAGGCTACTGCCTAGGACCATGTCTGGGTCCATGACCTTACAATGGCCAGAGTCTGAGTTAATGTCTGTGGATCCTGTTACCACTGAGGGCTAGTCAGGTGCCCAGGGTCTCTCCAGTCACCTGAGATCATGTTGGGGTCTGAAGGCCATTTTTCCACCAGGGCTGTACTAATCTGGGTGACCTGTGCTGCACTGGGGCCATGGTGATGTCCAGACCCAAGATACTGCCAAAGGCCATGTCTGGGTCTGTGGTCTCACTGCAGCTGGAGTCTGTGTTGATGTCCAGGGCCTGTGTTACCACAGGGAGCCACAGGAACCATGTGTGTTGAAATCTAAGGGCCATGCAAAGATGACCCAGTCCTTCACTGGCCCTAGAAAGCTGGCCTAGCCTCTCCCTGACCCCACTCCTTATGGAAGAACTGTTCTCTGCACTCAGGAAAAATGGTTCTCACCACTCATCATAGGCATAGGAGAGCTGGCACAGATGGCATAGGCCTAGGAGAGCTCAAGACTTAAAGATGGTACCATATTAGAGCATCTGCATCTGCATCAAACCTTGGCTTCTTCCTGTTTGTCTATATCCCCTAGTTACTATGGGGTCTGCTCCTTCCAGTGCACATAACGAGCAAGTGTGAGCATGTATGTACGGAACCTCGCACTGTTCGAATTTGTTCTGCTTTCAGTTCATCTCAGTAAGTCTGCATGCATTCACCAATCATGCTAGCCCAAATAAAGCATGGGTTGCAGTTCATGTATTTCTTCTGTAAGACTAAAGTTATTTAAAGACTAAAATATTCTCATTCTATGTTCCATCTAGAAATAGAAATAATTTCTCTTCATTTTAAAGAACATTCTTTCTGGATATAGAAGTACAGTTTCGCAGTTATTTTTGCTTAACATTTTAAAGAAATAGTCTATCCTCTTTAGATTTCTAGACTCTGTGAACAGTCAGTTGCAACCCTCATTACTGTTTTATTGTAGGGAATATTTCTTACACTTCCTCCTTTACATTTTTCTTCCTGTACTCCATCCTCTTTTTTCCTTTATTTCCACTTATCACTGTTTCCAAGAGTACCTTTTTCCTTTGTGGCTTCTAGAGGTTTTACTACGAAGTACTTAGGAAGGTCTTTCTCTGTTCTTACTAATTTTGAGTTTTGGTAACATTATTTGAACTCATGGTTCAGTGTCCTCCATGAGTGTAAATCCTTGACTCTTGTCTCATTCTTTACTGTCTTAATGTACTTCCAGTTGTGAAATTTAGTTCCACATTTATTGGGCTTAATGTCTATCATAGTACATCTCTTATATCCTCATCCGTTACCTCCTTGGTTTGTCTTTTATTACATGTTTGTGTGCACATAATTACGTGTAGCTATACATGCATGTGAAGACCAGAGGTTGGCATTTTCTTTGATCATTCTCTACATTATTAATTTTGAGACGGGCTTGCCACATAATCTAGATCACTAATTTAGCAAGACCGATTATCCAGTGAATTCTTGGGATTTGCCCATGTCTACTCCCCATGGTGGGTTACAAACGTGTCCTGCCATACCCAGCTTTTGTATGGATGTTAGGTTCTGAACTCAGGTAATCTAGCAACTGAGCCATCTCCTGAGACTCTCTTCGAATTTTTCTATTTCTTTTTTTCTTTTCATGTTGTCATGTGGCTAGAAATGAAATGTTTCTTTTAGATCTACAATAGATCTATAATATAGTCAGATCTATAATGCTTAAAAATATGTTTGTGTATAGTCTGGGAACTCCTTTCTTGATCTCAATTCTGTTTGTGTGATTCAGGCCCTAATTCTTCAAAGTATTCAAGTTCTGGATTTAAAGATATTTATTCTTCCTGTCTGGTTCACTGGTTTGTATATCTTCTTTTCTCATCTCTCTCTTTCGACTATTCCTTCTTTATGGTTTTCAGATCTTTTTCTTTACCAAAGATATCAATTTTAAATACTTAGGATAAAAATAGTCAAGTAAGTATTTTTAATTCAGAACAATATTCTCATTACTACAACCCTTGCATGGGTTATAAGGTGTGAGAATGTGCTCCTAATCCACTGAAGATTTTTCAGATTTTTCAGTATGGGTTTTCAAGCCATGCATATACCTTTGTTGAAGAACTGCTTGTAAATGAGATCAATACATAAAATAGATGAATGCAATATCATGGAGTTAGGCCTCCAGGGATTTTCTTTAACTTTGGGGGCTGTGAAATTACTCATACTCAGTTATCTCAACTAGAACACAGTTCTGCCATACAGTTTTATATTATCTACAATTTCTTATAAGCTGCATGGTGGTTAGTCTTGCTTGCCAACTCAACTGTATCTGGAATTAATTAAAATGCAAGATTCTGGGCACTCTATTTATTTGTTTATTTGTTTATTTATTTATTTATTAAAGATTTCTTTCTCCTCCCCGCCACCGCCTCCCATTTTCCTCCCCCTCCCCAAATCAAGTCCCCATCCCTTATCAGCCCAAAGAGCAATCAGGGTTCCCTGCTCTGTAGGAAGTCCAAGGACCACCCACCTCCTTCCAGGTCTAGTAAGGCGAGCACCCAAACTGCCTAGGCTCCCACAAAGCCAGTACGTGCAGTAGGATCAAAACCCAGTGCCATTGTTCTTGAGTTCTCAGTAGTCCTCATTGTCCGCTATGTTCAGCGAGTCCGGCTTTATCTGGGCACTCGTTTGAGAGATTTATTGCTTAAGTATTTTAAAGCAGGAAGATCTACCCTAAAAGTGGGCATCTTCCAGTGGCAACCCTGATAAAAGGACACGGAAGAAGAAGGAACTTTGTGTTTTGTCTGTTTGCTTTTAGTCTTGCTGTAAACTTCATCTTTCTTGTTTCTGGGACATCCCCTTACTGATTTGGAGCCAGAACCTTCAGTGTTCTAAGGTAAACCAAAGACTAGACGCTCACTAGGAATTCCCCAGGTCTTTGCTGCTGGATTGAGAAAGGGGAGATATGCAGCACATGGATTGAACAACTACTGCATTCTCTGTCTCTACTGTGAGAAAAGCCTTTGTTGGACTACCTGGATCCCATCCTGCAAGCCAATTTAATAAACACCACTTTAACCTTTCCATATAACTGTACTATACTATAATACTTTTTACTGTAGTCATTCTTTACCTTTAGAGAATCCTGAATTATTTCCCTGTCAAGCATAATTAGCTTTCTCTGGGAACTCTTACAAATTGAAATTCTACAATTTCATGGTTATATATAAGGGATGTCACACATAGCCTCAGATGGTGACTATAAAGGTTTCTTCATATTTTCTAAGCCCTTGTTTGCTTTTCTTAATATGTATTTTCTTCTGTTTATTTATTTTATTTACTTTCTTCCAAGTTCAAACTTCGTTCATCTGTTTATTTGTATTCTGCGTGGTTTAAGCGTTCTTCTGCTTTTCTCCAGCCCTTGGTTTACATCGCATTCATAGCTGCCATGACAGCTTCCATTTTGACCAGGTGTATGCATCTCACAGCTGCTAGACTGTGAGCTTCTAAAACTCACAACTGCTTCCTTTACAAGTTATTCTTACCAAGTGTCCAAAGTGAGTTCTTCATTAAGGGTTTGCTCCATATTTCTGAGTAATGAAACGCTGCTTGGGTTCAAAGTTGGAATTTAAAAGAGTTCCTATTATTTGTAACCCAATTATATATTATGTCAGCAGTCTGCATAAAGGAACAAAACATGGTTTTTGTTTGCATCAGGAAGCTCTTGGACAAGGCACACTATACTGAGAAGAGAAAGTGGACTAGAGAAGCTAACTGTGATCGCTAAACATCACCCACTACTGGCTGGATTTTCAGTGTGTGGTAAATGCTTGCTAGAGTTCCTTTAGGCATGCCCACTTTCCCCTGGTTAATTTCAATATGTGGTGTCCTGCAGGGCAGAGTTGTGTGTGTTAGCATCAGGGGAAGGTTTATAATGCTAGGACAAGAACACCAGCAGCCAATCAGCCAATATTAACGCCGCCCCTGTGAAATTAACCTTGAACTCCCATGCTGTAGCTTCTCTTTGAAAAAAGAGAATTAGTATCAATTATAAGCAAATTTATCAGGGGAATTTATTAAATAATATGTTCTCTTCAATAAACTGTAGCTAATTACGCGATTGCTGGGGAGTGCTCATGATATTGCTCATTTAGGGGAAGTGGAAGGTACCACAGAAAAGGAAGGATGAGAGCTCCCTGCTGGAGAGCTCCCTGCTGCCCTCCCCTCTGTGGTGCTGGCCGGTGCAGCATAGGCTGCCCTGGAAGACTGAGTCACGATGGCTGGTGGAATGCTGTTTAATTATTGGCTAACCTCCTTGCTATGCAATTTTCTTCTTTCTCTTTGCCCGAATATAATTTCTCTAATGTATCTTTAATTCTTCTTGTTTCTAAACCTTCAAAATGGGATGTTATTTTTATTTCTCTGGGAGATAAACTTGCTGATGTGCCCGCAGGTTTTTCTTCTGTTGCTCTTAGAAGCTTCCACCCGTTCTTACCATGTCAGTTTAGGTGCTTTTTGCTTAAAGTCACAAAAATCCCAACTTACCTTTAATAATTAACCCATCCTTATCAGCATCACAAAGGAAGGGGACCTAATAGTGGTACTGAAGTTCCAAGCTTACTCCACTTTTGTGTTCCTAAATTCTTTCTGTATTGTGCTTTCTCCTCGGAATTTAACCCAGACAGTGGGGCTGAAGCAGCTGCAAGCTATAAATGAGAGAGAGAGAGAGAGAAAGAGAGAGAGAGAGAAAGAGAGAGAGAGAAAGAGAGAGAGAGAAAGAGAGAGAGAGTTTTTCCCCACTTATTTCATTTTGAAAATGTGATTTTTCACCAGAAGTCACCTGACTTGCAGTTGGCAGCCCAGCCTCCTCTGTGCCCCTTAGCTCCTATTTCTTATCTCTTTGTAATTTTTCTGTATTTTCTGATGAGTAATTGTCTTCCTGTGCTCAGTAGACTGTAAGTGTGAAGAGGTCAGAGGTCACATTTCCTTGGCTATTGCTATTTTCCCTTAGATTTTGTGCCCCAGGCATCCTATGGTCTTGCAATCCCTGCCTGTGGCACCCAAAGTTTTGCTTTCTTTGTGTTTGACTTTTTCTCTTGGTTTCTGAAGTGACAGTACACTTTCGTCAATTTCCTCTTACTTCTAGGTGCTGTCTCCACTGCCTCGACTTCCTTCAGCCGTAGCAGGGCCAGAGGAAGAGCATTGTGTCCTCTAGTTCAGCTAGCTGGGTCAGCCGAATTGATACTGAAAAGTTGAATGAAATAAGCACTGGTCATGGGCTGCGTCTAATCAACAAAGAGAAGAAGATATGAAAATTGTCTGCCACCGCATGTTTTGTTGCTTTCCCTGAGCCTGAGTCTCCAGACACATTGTTCCTAGAGTCTAACAATTTCTTTAAAAAACATTGCAATAAACACAAGTAAAGATGTGTGAGCCAAAGGACATACTGTGTCACACTGCAGCTTGCACGCCAGAGATATTTCTTCTTTTTCTTTGTTTGTCTTTCTGCTTTACTTTTAAATTTTGCTTTGTTTTAGGTAGGGGTTGCAAGGGTCAGAGGGTAGAGGGTGGCATCAGGGTGCATGATGTAAAATCCATAAAGAATAAATAAAAAGTTTAAAAAAATCTATTATCTATCTATC
>NC_022009.1:76293510-76329620 GCF_000317375.1 Microtus ochrogaster
AAAAAGTAGAGGTATTTATTCATTGAAAGAGAGCCCAAGATTCCAGAAGATAAATAAGCACTTATTCAGGGTCTATTTTAACAGCTCTGTTTGTAGAGGATTCATTGCTGTAAGAATTTCTTAAATTACTGAACAAAATGCAAGACTGTAATTATGGTCTCAAGTATGTTTGTGCAGATCTGAAGCATGGGGAGCCATGCAGGCTCTGTCAGCAGTAAGATAATCACAAGCAGCATGCGGAATATAATTGTGGGTATGAATGCCAAGAGCCAAATGAAGCACGA
This sequence comes from Microtus ochrogaster, assembly GCF_000317375.1. Lineage (NCBI taxonomy): Eukaryota > Metazoa > Chordata > Mammalia > Rodentia > Cricetidae > Microtus > Microtus ochrogaster. The sequence goes on from NC_022009.1 coordinate 76,293,795, forward strand.
ACAAATGGGGAAGGGGAGAAGAAAATTAAGTTAAAGGATTCAAGAACCTACAAATGGCAGATAGGTAGGAGGATTTGAACTACCCAGGGGCATGTTCTTAGTGGAATCCTAGTGAGTTATTGATTGTATTTGAAAACTCTGGATTAAAATATTGATAAAACGTACATAATTTTCTTGGATTGGAGTCATTTGTACCTCTCTAAACCTATTTCTTGCGGTTAGCATCAGGAGTAGCAAAATGTTCACATAATTGTAATCAGAAGTGTAACAGTATACAGTTTATAGTACAGGCTAACAACAAATTGGTAATGACCATCATTAGTAAACTGGTTCAAAAATATTATCACAAATGTAAAAACTGCTTACTTTTAGATGTGATATTCCTCTTTTACCCAGCACCCTCTTGTGTTGTGTGTACCAAGGACTGAACTTAGTATCTTGCACTTGTTTGGAAAGCACCCTATTACTTTGATGTATGATTTCACCCCCCCCCCCCATATTTCCATTCCTTCTCCTCTGTGCTCTTCCCTCTACTCTTCCACCTCATCTACCCTTCCTCACTTTTCTCCAACTCTGTCTTCTTCTTTTTGCTCTGTCTACCCCTCCATTTCTTTCACCCTTTCTGTTTCTCTTCTTTCCCTCCTTTCTTTTGATCCTTCCTTCCTTCCTTCCTTCCTTCCTTCCTTCCTTCCTTCCTTCCTTCCTTCCTAACTTCCTCTCTTCCCTCTCTTTCCTTCCTTTCTTTCTTTCTTTCTTTCTTTCTTTCTTTCTTTCTTTCTTTCTTTCTTTTTCACTTTCTTTTTTCCTCCCTTCTTTCTTCCCTCCATCCTTGCTTCCTTCCCTTCCTCCTTTCACTCTGTAGGCTGTTCCAAACATCAGATGGCCCAGATTAGAGTGGGTGTAGGTAAGCAAGGCTGGAAAGAATAACCACAGCAAAGCTCAAGTGGAGGGTTTTGTGATCTGATGGAGGTGGGTCTTGTATCTATCTGTTGCTTTCATCGGTTAATTAATAAAGAAAATGCTTGGCCTTTGATAGGACAGAAAATTAGGTAAGCGGAGTAGACAGAACAGAATGCTGGGAGAAAGAAGCAGTTCAAGCAGATGCTATAGCTCCCCTCTCCAAGATGGACGCAGGTTAAGATCCTTCCTGGTAAGCTACCACCTCGTGGTGCTACACTCATTATTAGAAATGGATTTATCAAGATGTGAAAGTTAGCCAGTAAGAGGATAGAGCTAATGGGCCAAGCAGTGTTTAAAAGAATACAGTTTCCATGTAATTATTTCGGGTAAAGCTAGCCAGTGCGGGAGCTGGGTGGTGGGAAGCGGCCAACTGTTGCTCCTCCAACAGTGATCTAATGACTGTTCCTTCTCATCACATTTATTCTTCCACAGCCATTAGCCTTGTGTTGACAAAGAACTTACTTCTCTTTCCAAAGGCTTACAATCCAAAATTTGAAGACTTCTGAAGAAGTGGACATAGACATAGTGAGGTCAACTGACAGTTGCTCCTCAGCTCTGGGTATTGGGCTCCCCTCTCCTCTACACAGCAAAGTGCTGAGTGCATCTTGATTTAGCGGTTGCAGTTCTCCTGGGGTCAACAGTCTTCAGCACATTTGTCAACAAGCTAACAAAAAACAGGATTCATTTTTCTGTCAGCATCCAGGGCACAGCACTGTGTCTGATACCTAGAGAGAGAGGGACCTAGCAGCTGGTAGGTCAAGGACACACATATGCTGAGAGCTGGACAAAGGCCTGCAGTGCCTGTGACCATCATCATAGTCTCAGCAAGTGAACAGAAAATATTGTGACATTATGAGAGATGGTGGAAAAGGTGTCTTTACTGGGGCTCTTCCCTGGATTTCAAACAAGAAGTTTTATATTTTCATTTTGTACTTGAGGTCACAAATTTCAAAGCTGGCAATAGGCATGAGTGATAAGCTTCAAGCACGGTTCTACATTGAGTTTATTTTCTCGTTGTTTCTTACTCAATGCAAAGTACATAAAAGGGTTGTTAGGCGTGTGAGAAAAACAGGCAATCAAACTGAAGGGAGGATCGCATCCTGATGCCAAGTGAGGAGATGGCTGGAACTGGACTGCCAGGCAGCTCACCTTTTACAGCATTGATCAACAAAGCTATAAAGCCGATGACGATTTCTCCATGAATTATCTATTAGATAATTCACAATGATCTGTCAGATATAACTTATGACTTGCCAAGGGCAGGCTGTTCCTTGGACAATAATTGTCCACCACAGGACGAAGAGAATTAGTTTCCTGAGTGTGGGAGTACCCTAGCATCAAAAGAACAGATTGCATAAATACGTGCCCTGCTCAAAAATAATGCATTACAATGCTCATAAGAATTCTGAGCCAAAAAAAGGGTGATCCATTCTTTGGCTAATACTTTTGAATTTTGTTAAGTCATCTTTGAGTTGAAGTTTCATATTTACTGTGACAAAAAATTATAGGATTGAAGACTGCAATTGATGGCTGGGTTGAGTTATTGGTTAGACTTGTTGACTGGGGTGATGTGAAATCCTTAAGGCCTTTTAATTTCATAAATTCCTTTCAAAATAGTGGTTGTAAGGGCACTTGAAAGGGAAGACATTATGTTAGATTCTTTACAGTGCTACCCAACACAAATGCAGAGGGACTGCTTTTAAAATCAGTAAGAGTTGAAAGACCCTCCCCTCATGGTGCTGACAGCTTTATTGACCTCTTTTAGGGGAAGAGACAATCCTTCACTCTTGGTCTGCCCTCTGCTTATTTGTACACTGATTGCATTGTTCTCTATCTTTCTGCCATGAGTGTCTTGGGTAATCTTATTTTTATTTAACTAGTATTTGAATAATTTTATCAGAATTGGCTTCTGCTTTCTCTAAGCACTTCAATTATAACATTATACAAACAACAATTTTTTAAAATACCAAATTTAAGTGCTTATAAAAAAATCTATGCTGTTAAATTCAAACAACAGAGAAGCCAAAAATTTTCTATTCTAAGAAAATAAGACAACAATTTAAAAAGTACACTTTGAGCAAAGGATGTTGAATAGATAACATCGGAGATGGACATTAATTTTTAACAAGCTTAATAGAGACAAAAGGGAGCTAGTTTGTACCAGGAACACACTGAGACTTAGCCACACCACACTGATGTAGAATAGCTTTCTAGAAGCAATACATAATTTACACTGTTTGTCAGGACCTGATGTAAATAGCCGGCTCAAGAAGGGGCTTCATGGTTCCAAAATGTTCCCTCACATTGCTCTTTAAGCTTAAACTCTCAGTGTGGTGAGATTAAAATTAATTTAATTCCATGTTGGGTCTTTTTTCATTGAACAGTGGATGCTGGAATTGTACACATTATTTGAGTTCACGTCCTCTACATACAACTGACATATTTTGGTAGGAAGAAGTAAACAATAAACATTTGGTTCAAAAGGAAGAAAGAGGAAAAGGAGACAGCCAAGGAGATTGAAGACCAGTTGTCTACCTCAGAAATTCCCCTTCGTACTCTAAACTCTGAAAGTCAAGTGCCAAGGCTTTAATGGAGCAATCATTTTCATCCTTACAAGAGAAAGCATTAGAACCCACCAAGGGAGCTCTTAATGACTGTCTGATATACTTTATGAAGCATATCTTCTAATCTCTCTCCAAAGGGTGAGAAGAAATAAAACAACCCACCAAGTCCACTTTGAGATCAGCAGTATATTTTTTTAATTAAAAATGTCTTGTGGAGTGAGATTATTATGAATCTCCTTGTCAATTAAAATGTACAAACATTGCCTTATTAGGTTATGAATGACTTTAATATCCCACAGGTCATTGATATATTAGAATCCATGGACTGCAATATGAACCTCTGACTTTCCAGTGTAATAACAGCACTCCCAGAACATGTCTTAGAGTGATTGACAACCGCTCAGAGTGAGGGGCTATAACACCGAGGCCAGTTCAGATCAAGTCTTCAGGGTCTTGCACTTTCTTCCTGCAGACTTCAGTTTTTCTCTCTGGTCTCTATGGCCATGTTCTCCCTCGCAAGTCAGTAAACAATGGGAATGTGTGTGTAGGATCTGCATGCACATGCATGCATTTATTTGAGTGATTGTGTAGACTTCAGCGGCTTCTCAAAATGCTGCATCACTTTGACCCTTAGGAGTGCTTCAACAGGATTGTTCAAGGTAGATACACTAGCCACGTGGCCAGAAAGCTCTTTGTAGTAGGAGCCATCGTGTGTACTATAAAGCACTAAAAAGAAAAAGAAACAAGGAAAAGGAAATGTCTCCATAGGCGTAGCCAAACATTTCTTTGGGAAATCCAAGCATCTCAGGAGAACTGACATTGAGTGAGAAATTTTATCCTGTTCTCACTGTCCCTGCTGACACATGTGATTCCAATATGCGGCTGTCTTTGCCTCCAAAATAGTGAGTGAGCAGCTTTCTATTATCTTCTGTCTTAGAGTGGAAGAAAAAGTGCAGACAGTCACATGACTGGCAGTCACATAACCTGCACAGGCAAGCCTTGAAATAGTCAACTGTGAGGTAAGAGGCCTGGATTTTAGTAACAGCTTCATCATTGAAACATATATCACGTTGAACAAGTACTTATTATCCTGACACAAGAGGGTTTTTTAGGATAAATACGATCGATATAAAAATGCTCTGCAGCCTCCAGGACACATCTGAGACATAGGCAGAGTTATTAAGATATTATGGGTAATGTCGGGGGGAGTGAACTGCATTCTTTGAGAAACAGAAATGGCGATTTGAAGTGAAGCATTCCTTCTTCTCATCCACAACTAAATTTAGGTATCAGACCCTGTAAAACTCCTCCTTGTTTTTGTTTTCTGATGCCAATTTCTTATGATCAGAGATTTACTCCTGTATAACTGATAATAAGTCAAATCCCACATTGGTGGTATATGATTAATTGTGTTTTAACATTAGGAACATGAGAAGCATTTTGGAGACTCTAGTCTGGGGTGCTCTAGAGACCATGGCAACTTGTGTTTAGGGGAACACTTTTTAAGAAATGATTACGTTACTGAGTTAGCTCATGAGGAGTTCCCAGTCTGGCTGGGCACCACCATTACCCGAGGAAGATTTTGAACCTTGGCTGTCAAAGTCATCCCAGCCTGGATATGCTTAATTGAAACTTCCAGAATCTCCATGCAGCTTGACACTCAGGGTAGATTCTTACACTGTCATGTCTCGACAACTGTAATTAATATATTTATGAAATTAGCAAAATAAGCAAGGATTGATAAATTTCCCAGAACAGAGAAAAGAGATACTGAGGATTATCTCAGGGGAGAATGTTTCTGTTTTTTGCAACTTTTCCAGGACAAGCTCCAACTCCTGTAGCTATAATTTCAACCTCCATGGTATGGATTTCTAAATATCGAAGCATTAGACACTGTGACTCATACAGTTTCTACTTCACTATTCCTTGTAACCTTTTGTCTTTACTCAGAACCATTTTCCAGGTTTACTATTTCCAGTTGGGACTCTGCTGAGGCAGGGGTCAAATTAACACAAAGCTTTCCATCCTAGCCGTTTATCTCTCTACCGCTTATTTATTCTTCTCTGAGTAGGAATTCAACATTCGAACGTAGCATTTCCGAAAGGGATGATGGAAGCCAGCAGCTGACTGCTGAGGAAACCGAGTATGACCAAAGCATAAGACTGAGTCCAGCCATCCCCAGAGATGAGCAGCTCGCTGCAAACGTAAAGTAGAGATTGACTTATCTCTACTTTAAACTTTACGTTTCATTTTAAACAGTCATTGCTTGGGCTTCAGGATACTGAGTCATGAGTTAAGGTAGGGCCCAGGCATTTCCACAAGTAAATTTGCAAATCGGCGGGTAGCACTTAAACCATGGAACTCTGGCCCTTGCCACATACAAGTGAAGCCAGTCACTTAAACCTAGCACCGTATGTTCTCCCTCCTCCAATGCATGTCATAGGAGCAGCTACCGACTGAAATATTATAAAGCTTAAATGAGCAACACATGAAAAGATCTTAGTACAAAGTCAGGCATACTACAAGGGCTTTATGCTGGGCCTGCAAGTTGTTACTTTATCTTTTTATGTGGGGAACTTGGATTAGAAAAATGTCAGATCATTGCTCTATACAAAGAGGTTCCCAACAACCTAGCCAGGAGGAAAAAAAAATCATAGGACAACTTTTCTGCACTAAGATTAAGGCACACACAGGATAGGTACACTGTCAGGACAGAAGAACAGGACTCGCCTCAATATGAAGTCAGAGATTTCCTATCTAATCATGAAAACCCAGAAGTCGATCATCAGGAGACTGAAAGGAGATTCCTTGAGCAATAACACAGGGCCTTGCAACTAGCTGTGACCCAACATGGCAGACCTCCAGAGGAAGCGCTGGACTTTGACTTGAAAACATCCTCCAAAGGCCTGTAATAAAGATTTCGGTATCAGCTGATGGGATGTTGGGAGGTGATTGCACCAATGGGTTCTGACTTCATCATTAGACCAATATGCTGACAGAGATATAATTTGATGATGTTACTGAGAAAGGATGGGAACCAGAAGGTAGGGCCTGAGACTAAGAAGCACAAATGGAATCCTTGTCAGGCTGGTAGTGAGGAGGGTCTGCGGATGCGCATTGCCATGAGCGTTTTTCTTTGTAACATCCAGGGCACATAAAGGTATAAGGGAAGAGCTCGTCACATTCCCTATCATTTACATGAGATCAGGTTGAACCCACATAAGTATGATTCAGTGCAGGAAAATTGTTTCATACTAACAAAAGGCATCGTTTATGTTGGTGTAAACTCCATTGTGAATCATGTTCACTTTTTTATATATATCTTCCATTTTATTCATAAGAAATGGTGACTCACTTTGTCTCAAGATTATTTTAGTTGCTCTTAGATTTGTCTATGAATTTCTCACTTTTACCACGCTATATGGAGAGCTCAATTTAATCTAACCACTCCCTTTAAAATGAATATACAGTAAATTAAATCCAACATATTTCAGAGATACTTATTCTTTACCAGATGCTGAAAGAAATAGTATACAATGAAACATAAACATTTAAATCATTAGTTCCTATTAAATTAAATGTCTCTTTCCGCCTAGCATTCTATCTACGCACAGTCATGAACAGTCCAATCCAGTTCATTGCAGGAGGATTAATGGTCCCCCCATCATCGAAGTTTGGCTGTTACAGAAGTTGGAAAGTGAAAATGGTGATGTCTGTTGTTTTCCTTTTCTTCCCCCCCTGGAGTCTGAGATAGGAGGGAGAGAACTGGGATGCCAGGGTTTTGCAACCCAGCTGGTTTCTGTTTCCTAAGCCTCAATGCGCATTTGTTTCCCCCTGACTTGCTGTGTTTCAGTCTTCTGTTAGGTCTTGTTAATAAGGTGCTGGTATGTGGCCATGACTCTTGAAGAACATTCGTCCTTCTGTGGTGTAGCCACGCCTTCCTTCAGCCTCTGGAAATCTCTGATTGGCTAAGACACTTGGTTTCTTGCGTATTTGGAGTTTGCGTCATAGACACATTGGGCCCTCTGTTTCTGAGAACTCACAGATATGTACCCAGTACCAGCCCTGTGTGTATATACGTCTGCAGATGGAAGGGGAACCCTGACAGGGCTCCCAATAACAACCTCACTGCTGCTCCGTTTGTTCTTCATGACTCAGTGATAAAAAGTGAAAGTTCAGTTTGTGGAGCCGCCAGCCGGAGTAAAAGAACACCATTCTCTTTTCGTAGTCCCTGATTCAATTCAGAACAACAGTCTCAGAACGGGCTGTCAGTTTGATTTTGTGGGGAAATGATACTTTAGTTACTGTACTATGAATGTGGCAGTATAGTCAGGTCTCAGCTGCCTCACCTCACCTCAAAGTCCGTGTAAGCTCTTTTGTTTAATCCTTATGCCCTGATAGCAGTGGTGGTGATTTAAGATTATAGCCTTTTCAATACAAGGTCCCCAGGGCCACCACGGGCTGCTTCCTTTAATCTGCAGGGCGTTCTCTTCAAAAAGAATGCTTCTTTTTAAGATCTTAAGTTTTGAGTCTCCACAAGTCCAGGATAACAGTGAATGTTCCGCTGAGCTCTCTCTCAGCAAATTTGTCTAGAAAGAAAGCGATGTGATCTGAGGTAAAGGCCCCTGGATGACAGAAGATGCAATTCCCGCATTTGTGTTTCTATTTCTTACCTCTTCTTTATAAATTCTGAGATAGGGAGGCAACCCCCAACCAAAAAGCTGATCTCTTGACTCCTTAGTGAATTGGGGATAAAACTAAAGCTCACGTACAAAAGCATAATAATTAGTCTGTGAGCAAGATGTATCTCTGGGCTGCTAACTTCCTTTGGAGCGAGACTCTCCTTAGGGAATGCTGGGGCTACTGAGGGGCAGTTCGTGCAAACACAGGCGTGTCTCAACTCTTCTGTGCCGTTGATGTAGTAAGGCAAAGTCTGTGTCTTCATCCACATGGTTTGACGTCTAAAGCAGTAATCTTTCTAAGCATCAGAAGAGAGTCAATTTATGTAACAATCCCGTCATCCTTAGGGCTCTTCTTGGAAGGGTGAGAATAGAGAGAGAGGCTTAAAAAACTCACCACATGACATAACCGCATGTCTTCCATCAAGAGACTTCCTAGAGAGTCAAGGACAGCAGCATAGCAAGAGAGAAAATTTTCTTTGCTTTTTTCTTTCAAAGAGAATATAATTATTTTCAATGGGCCAGTGCTGTTATCTAAGTAGCGCCAGAGGTCAGAATGCAGACTATAATGTGTGAGATTTGTGTTCCCCAGAATTCGTGTGAAATAAAGTCTGCTGGAGAGAAGATGAAGTTGGTTGGAATGGAGGAAACGTCCATCTCTGTCACACACCCACAAACACAAGAATATCCAGGGAGCTGAAGCATTTGGGAAATTCAACTGCCTGGGATTATGGGCACTAGCTCCCTGCTCTTAATCACAGCCCTCACCTCAGAAGCATGATTGTCGGGAGCTATTTCAGGGATTTCCCTTTCTTACATCTCACAGGGCCTTGAAGTAAAAATCTGGAGACAGAAAACTTCAAAGTTAGCCAAAACATTACGTGCTGCCCGTGGAGACTCAAGCTCTGGAAAGCACCACAGAGTGTCTTCATTGCTTGCTGCTTATCACTAACAGCAGGTGTTCTAGCCACTGACCTTGCGACTGCCCTGCTTAGCTGCCAAACTGCCTCACTTAGTTGCCTAGCTACCGAGCCCCTTCCCCCTTCCCCCTTCCCCCTTCCTCAGTTCCCCCTTTCCCAAGCTCCTCACTGAGGAGTATCTAAGACATGAAACTTGCTTCAATAAACGGATGCCTTGACAAGGAATACTGCTTGGCGTCCGTTGCTCTTTCCTCCCATGTCTTTCAGATAGTGCCTCTTCAAGACCCTGGAGTAACTTAGGACCTGCTGGGCGGGTCACATGGTAGTTGTAAGGCTAAAGTTATATGAAGCAGCTGTGGAAACTACTAGCAGAAAAAGTGGAGAAACAGGCCGCTGAATTTTTAAAGAATTCCCAGCTGCCAATGATTTACTTCTTTTATGAAAATTAAAATCTCACCACAGTATTTTGATGCATAAAACTTATAGAAGTGGCAAGACACATTAAACATTGAAGATTTTCATTTAGCTATGGCTGTACTCCTGCTTACCAATGCTGAGTCATTAATTCTTTAATAATTCCAGCATGATTACCTATGCATTAAGTGTCTAAAAGTCACCATTGTGATGAAATGAAAGTGTATGTGGGAAGATGGAAAATTCGCTTTTTTCTTTCCATTTGCACATGGAATAGAGAGGATCAGGAGAGGAAATAGAGCACGTATGTGGAACATAGTGATGCCCGGAGAGCCGTGACCACATGTTAACCACAACGGATTCATGGTTATACTTGAAATACTGCACATCTATTGCCACGCTTTGGACTTGCTGAATAGTTTCTTTTATAATAAACTGTAGGGACATTTCATTTATATTTTAATAAATAAATCTTGCCTGAAGATCAAAGAGTAAAACAGCCCCACTATTGAGCCTTACAGACCAGGCAGTGGTAACACATACCATTAATCCCAGTACCACACTGGTTGTCCTAGAAACTGGGTGGTGCATGCCTTTAATCCCAGTGGTGCACGCCTTTAATCCCAGCCCTAGAGAGGAATATAAGACAGGAGGAGACAGCTCTCAGTCTCAGTCTCATTCTGAGATTCCTGGAGGCAGGATCGTCATTTCGGTCTGAGGTTGAGGTAAGAGCTAGTGGGCTGGCTGCTTTGTTTTTCTGACCTTCAAATTGAACCCCAATTTCTCTCTTTGAGTTTTTATTAATCAGGCTTCAGTAAACCATGCAGATCCTTTCATTATACAAAGTAGCAATAGGAAAACCCTGGTGTAAAGTCTGCGATTCCCTTGTTTTCATAGTCCTGCCTGTAACTATGATCTTTGACAATACGAGAGTCTTACTATGGTATTGGAAGAAGGTTGCAAGTTGTGAAGTTTATATTAAGTAGCATTCTCGGCATCTATTTCTATAATCATAATCTACTTTAACTGTCATAGATGGTAAGCAAATGCCACAACCCTCACTTCACTGATGAAGAAACTAGTTCCTTGATAATCTGTGAGCTTACAGCTAGCAAGTGGCAGAGGCCAAGGTCTTCTGCTGACCCACGGCTCAGGGTCAGGAGAGAGATGAAGATATCTGAGGATCCGAAAGATTAGGAGTCCTTATTGGTCATCTCACCCTTTAGGGAAAGTCTTAAGTGTTCTCTTTGACAATTTTTTACAGGCAAGCTTGCAGAACTGAAACAAAATTCTATTATTAGTAAGCAGGAAGAATATTTTCCCGTTCTATTTTATTTTTATCTACATATTGCTTCTCACACCCTACACATTTTCCACAAACCTCATGTATGTATGTACTTTGTCATGATTCTGGTTGAACAATACATTTGGATTTAATTTCATCAGCCACATAAGTCTAAACTGTGCCTATTTATCTCTAGATTCTTCAATCATATAACTGTCAGAATAATATATTTTTTTCCTCTACATTACAACTATTAATTTAACCTCTCTTTTTGGTTAATATTCATTGAAGACTAGCTTCCCATTATTTTAGAAATTGCAATGGGTACAATGTAAAGGGATACTTTCCTATGTGTATAATCAGCCATGATGCGTGTTTGAATGCTACTCTGCTAAAGGTACCTGGAAAGTGTGATTCTAGTCAATGGGACTATGGCAGCCTGGAATGCATCAGCTAGTCTGGTTTTCAGTGCTACATCCCCAATGCTGCCCTCTGTTGGCATAGTGTGGTATGTCCCTGGCCAGACCTGAGACTTTGGTAGTCTTGTGTAGGGAATGTCAGAAAACAACATTAGAAAAGTCATGTATTTAAAGTCTGCTTTGCTATTCCTTTAGGAAAATGTGTATCCGGATGTTTCCACAAAATAATAGGATGTGATGTGAGTTTGTCTTTAGTCAAAGAGTTTTTACTAAGAAAACAGAATTTTCCAACAGCTATGTAGGACTTCTAAAAGACAAATACAGAAAATAATCATTGTTAAAACAGAATAAAGAAAACTTGGCTACCAAAAATTTAATTTCCTAAATCTTGGTAAGATATCATGCTTTCTAAATCCAAGAATTTATTCTCAATAGTGCATTTATTTCCAATTGAATGTGTGGGTGTAAAAAATGCGAATTTGATATCATTTTAAATAGAAGGCTAGTTTTGAAACATTTCTCAATGTGAATGACAGACAATTAAATCTGCTTCTCACTGAGCATGATGTGGAAGCCTTCTGATTCTTTGAAGACCCAGCAGAAGGACCAGGAGCCATTTGATCTTTGTTGTGTGCTGTAGCTCTTTGCAGCAAGGGAGGCGGTTGCTGAGAAATGAGAACAAATGTTCATGTTCATAGCAATGCTGAAATTATCTAGATGCTATTCCAGAGAAATAGGAATATTTGTCATGGGAAACACACATTTTTGCAATCAAACAGCTCACGCCTGTCATCAGAGTTACATCAGCTACGCAAAGAGTATTCCCATAGAATACTCCTCAATACTCAAAAGGGCCTTTTCAGGTGTGTTATGTTGCTTAGATTTAAGGACAATTTCTCTACAGGATAAAATTTTGTACTATGAAATTAATATGTTCTTGTCTGATAGGAAAAGCTTGCAGATGTAATTAAGTTTCCCTTTCCAAAGATATCAGAACGACGTTTCCAAAGAATGTATCTCCTGGCTCCAGACATTCAGACTCCTTCCTCAATGATGATGACATGATTAACCAAGGAGTATTTCCAAGTATCTGTCTGATAAATTTATTCCTTTAGCTTATTGCTTTTCTTAAGATTTGTTTTCCCACAGAATCACTTGTTAGGTCAGGAAAAACTAATTGCCCAGAATTTATAAGGTGAGCATTTATTGAAACACTTCTAAATGAATCAGCCTTTAAAATCCTTTCTGTAACAACACTAATTTTTGCATCTTTAAATAAAGCAACTGGTGATTTGAAAGACCAAGGTCTGCCCTATGTTCAGGCACTTGAACGCTTGGTCCCTACTTAGTGGGTCTGTTTAGAAAGATGGGGAACTTTTAGGAGAGTGGGCTTCCTGGATGAAGTATGTAACTGAGAGTAGATTTTGAGCATGTACAGACTTGTCAGCTTTCTGATCTCTTTCTTTCTGTCTATATGTCTCTCTCTTTCTCTCTCCTTTTCTTCTCTTTCTGCTTCCTGTGTTCACATAAAATACGACCATCCAGCTGCCTGCTCCTGCTGGCATGCCTGTAGACGGTGTAATAACCAGGCTAGCTTAATATAAAACAACAAATTTTAATGAAGGAATAACTTACAACACCAGAGATCCAGCGAAGAGGAGATACCAAAAAAGAGACCAGCGGGGCTCACGCTCGCCAGATTTATATGTAAACATTAGCCCAAGGCAAACACGCCCCCTAATGGGCTGGGCTTATCCCTACATCTCCCCCTTTTGTCTAAATAAGACAGAACTAAACAAAATACAACTATATACAATAATAATAAATAATAAATATAACAAACAATATTGAGAACAAAAGTTTTGTCAAACATTTTATCTCAAGGAATCTAAATAATGTAGAGAATAACTACAATTATCTAATCTTTAACTCCGTCAAAGATCTGAGAAGGCACCAAAATGTAGACGGTGTAATAACCAGGCTAGCTTAATATGAAACAACAAATTTTAATGAAGGAATAACTTACAACACCAGAGATCCAGCAAAGAGCAGGAGATACCAAAAAAGAGACCAGCGGGGCTCGCCAGATTTATAGGTAAACATTAGCCCGAGGAGAACACGCCCCCTAATGGGCTGAGCTTATCCCTTCACATGCCAGGCCTTCCCCACAGTGTGGACTCTAACTTGTAGTAATATGAGTGGTGAGGTTGCATATCCAGCACCCTGGCCGCCTCCGGCTAGCTTTACCCGAAATAATTACACGGACACTGTATTCTTTCAATCACTGCTTGGCTCTCTGGAACTCCAAGCTAAAACAAGCTCTTTTGTTCTTGAGTCACTTTGGTCATTCTATCATATCGCAGCAGCACAGAGGAATGGATACAGAAACTATTACCGGAAGAGTGGGATCGCTGCTACACAGAACTGGTTTTTGATGTCAGAGAATCTCTGATGAATGTCATGAACAGAGCTTAATGGGCTGTTCTTGTAAGAGCCTGGAACACAGTAGTGCTGACAGTGGTATAGAAAGTGCAGGCCTGATTCCTGAGGAGTCAGAGGGGAGCAAGGTCCCTATCAGTAATTTGGCCAGAGGCCATTCATTTGATACTTTGGGAAGGAATCTAGTGGCATTCTGTCCATGACCTAAGAAACTGCCTGAGGCTAAATTAAAAAGTAATGGACTGATTCCTCTGTCAGAGGAAACTTAACAGCATAGCATTTAATCTGTGTCATAGTTATGGTGAGTCCACTTATGTATGTCTACAGTGGGGAAGAAAGGAATGTAAGCTGTGTAGTTTGAAGCAAGTGTGGCAAGGAGCCTGTGATTGCTCGCAAGACTGGAGAATTGAAGAGAAGTCTCCTGACTGGCTTTGGAAACAGAAGAGGCTTGAGGAGATCCCAGAAGCCATTGTGGGAGACTACAAAGCCAAAGCACAGGTTGCCATGGAGCTCCCAAGATGTTGGAGATTACAGAGCCAAGAGTCATCGCCAGGGAAAGTCGCACACAACAGCCAGAGAGGTGTGTGTGCTGCTGGAGTAAAGATGGAGCCCAGATCCTGGACATGGTGCTACAGGCTTTGGTATTTGTACTTCTGGTCTTCAGTGTTACTTTGGTCCAGTCTTCCTTCACCATGTTCCTATTCCTCATTTTAGAATGAGAATGTATATTCTGGAATACATTAGAAGTATGTAACTTAATTTTTAATTTTACAGGGGTTCACCATTAAGAGAGTCTCAGGATTTTGGTGCAATATTTAGACTCTTAAAAACTATAGGAACTGTTAGCTTACTTAAAGCACCAACAGAAAGATGGGGGGAGGCAATGGTGACAAAAAGACTTGGTTGGGCCTTTTATTTATAAGTCATTTTTGTCTCTTGTGTGTGCAGATGTCTAAAATGCCTACAGAAGATGGGATGCGATCCTTTAAAAGGGTGGAAATGACTTCCGTAGTCTGCAAGGGAAGCTGGGAAATGTAGTCTTTCAGCAGGAAACTGTCTTTTCTGAGAGAAAAATTTTAAAAAATGCAGGACAGGGACATTATATCTGTTTTCTGCTGAGAAGGGGCTTTGTCAGAGGGCATAGTTCTGGGTACACAGAAGAGGGGATACTCTGGTCATGAGGGGAGAAATTCTAAACTTGACCAGCTGTGAAGGATCAGGCAATTGCTGTCTGGTATTTCTGAAGAGACTTGGAAAATAATTATTAGAGGCCTGTAAGCAGATGATTTGGTTATAGAGTAGAACTGAGAGATTTTTTTTCTGAAAATACTGGGGAAAGGGAAGGAGCATTGGCAGTGGAGACAGAGTGGGTCAGTGAGAGAAAGTGGACATAGCGCTGATTTAGGGACTGGCCACCAAAATGTTCATTTTGTTACACCAAAATGAACTATCAGAAGCAATAGCGAGCTGCAGAGCAACAAAGGAAGGGAACAGAAGAAGACAGAGCACTAACATAAAGAATTGTTTGTGGTCCTGGGGGAAAGGGTTTAGCCATAGTTTCACCTCAGCATCTGAAAGGTTTATATTTTTTTCTTCAGATGTATCAGGAATAAACAGACGGGTTGTGCTGTGAAAGCTACGGGAAGAGCTTGTGTAGGACATTGTGTGAAGCTCAGTCTGCAAAATATTTAAAAGACAGGGTGAAAACAAGAACGAGGACAAGAAGGAAAAAGGGATGGTCAAAGGGAGGAGTCTGGAGTCAGAAGAAACATTTGTTTGGTCCCTGTGTCTTTTGAGTCCGTTTCAAACCAGTTAGGATCTGCTGGCCTGGAAGCAGCATAGCTGGAGGAGGGCACAAATCCCACTGTCAACTGTGGAAGACAGCAGCAGTCAAGGAGTTGAGCTGGTCCTGAAGGATGTCAAGCTGATTGGAACTGGTGAAATCGAGAGGGTGGTTGATGCAACAAAGTCTTCAAACCAGCTGTTTTAATTCTGCATCCCCAAAACAATGCTCAGAGTGGTAAGAAGAGAGATGAGTTGAAAAGCCCAATGGCACATTAGTCCCCTTACAGAGGTCACCCAAATGCTTTCAGGGGGTTGGGGGTGCTGATCTCTTGGTAACTGCTTCATGACTGACCAAAGGGTTAGGAGGGAGCAGCAGTTAGAATTCCTCTTGAAAGGGTATCCCAGAGGTCATGCTAAGACTTAACTTCCATAAGTTCTACCATCTAGCTGATAATAATAATGTTAGCTTATACGGAGATCTGATGAATAAACATATATATATATATATATATATATATATATATATATATACACACACACACACACACACACACACACACACACAAGGGTAGGTTTCACAGCTAAGGCCTATGAGTTATGCCTGGCAGCTGTTTTAGAATACAGCTCAGGCTGATGATCAGGAGAACAATTGAATTCTCTAGGAGCCAAGATGGACCTAATTCTCTTAATGATGAAAAGATATTAACTCCTTGTACCCATTCCTGCCCTACATTTCCTGATATGAAAAACTAGTGATAGATGGGTTTACACCCTGAAGATCTAAGGTCCGGCAGACTGATGGTCTTTTATGTACAAAAGTTTAGGTTCGTAATTCCTTTAGGATTACTTGTAAGATTAACTTCCTAGGCAGCAGACTGATTGATTCTTTCTTGGTAGCCATGATGTGCAATCTGCCAGCAAGGGAACTGGCTGTGAGAGATGCTTTCTGTGTGCTCAGGCTCTGTTAATCTGAAACAAGTTACTTAGGCATAAGTGTATATGGGGGAATTGGAATGACTTTGTTTTTAAACACGTAAGGGAAATGAAAAACATGTTACTTGTACTGTGTAGGAATTTAGCGAACTCACTGTATAGAATAGAGATCAGAATGAACAGTTATTTTTTAGAAGTACATTGACCTTGGAGAATCCGTGTGGAAAACAGTGGTTGGATGCCTCAGGCATAGCCACCGGGTGCTCTTATATTATTCTGTATTGCACACAACGTATAATGAAGGACTAGAGTTGTGGAGGTATGTGATGTTCCCCTCACTAAGACATGTAAATTAAGGATGGGGACCTTGGTTTTAGGAAACACTTTATAACAATCTATAGAGATGCTTTCCTATGACCCAATCCCCCCGCCCCGCCCCCACAAGCCAAACCAGCTAACTCCAATCCAGTCAGTATATTAGAAGAGGTTGTTGGATACAAAGGAAAGCATCAAGTGAGTGTGTAAGTGCTTTCTTTACCCCCCAGATAGAAAAATTATTTTACTGCTGTTTGGTTTAAAAAAAAAAAACCCTTGTGAGTGCTTATTAGTCTGCTATCACAACTCAAGCAGAACAGCTCCATCACTGATACACTCTTTGGAGCACATTCCTGTAATCCCATATTCTTTTGCCCCTCCCACCTCCATTCAACTTTCCTAGTCCCTAAGTACCACCAATCCAATCTCCATCTTTGTTGGGGTCTAGCCTAGACAGGGCTCTCACATTCCAGGGTAAAGAAATGTGGATTAGAAATGTCAGACAGAACAGAGATATGAAAGAAAAAGACAGTGACACAGAATAGAACAGTAGGACAATTGAGTGAATATTGAATTTGCCTGCAATTATTTTCCGTGCTTATATACCCCAATCTGAAAAGAAGTGGGAGAGAAGGCAAAAAACTGCTTTAACATGATACAAAGAATAGACAGAGTAATTACTGCTTCAATACCTGAAGCATACCCTAAGTTAAGTACTCTGTTTATGCAGGACATGCGTGACCACACCTTAGGCCAAGCATCCTGTAGGGAGCCACTCCCTGGGTCAAACCTTCTATCATGTTCTTGATAGAGCAGAAATAGACCTGAACTCTCTGAGCTTTGGTCAAGGTGAAATGGATTAACCTCTGTGGGGCACCTTAATACTCAAAACCCTAAGTAACCACACCCTAGGTCACAATATCTTTGTTATTGTGACCACATCTAAAGGCAAACCTCTTGTCAATAGCATTGAAGGAGCAAGGATAGGGCTGAGCTCTCTCACCTCCAGTGAAGGTGGAACAAACCCACTTCTGTGGGCTCCCACATATTTTTATATATCGTTACTTCAAATTTTGTGTATAACATTTTATAACCATTGAGATTTTCATGCATTTCATTCAATGTGGTTTTAAACACTCACCTATGGAAATCTGTAACCATATTGCTTTCTGTGGGAGAATGCTCTTGTATGCTGTAAAGATTTGTCACACATATTGTTTTAATAAAACGCTGATTGGCCAGCAACCAGGCACGAAGTACAGGCAGGAAGACCAAACTAAGAGAATTCTGGGAAAAGGAAAGGCCTAGTCAGTGATCAGCCAGATGCAGAGGAAGTAAGATACAAATGCCTTACTAAGAGAAGTACCAAGCTATGTGGCTAAACATAGATAAGAATTATGGGTTAACTTAAGTTGTAAAAGCTAGTAAATAGTAACTCTGAGCTAAGAGCTCAAACAGTGTATAGTTAATATAAGTCTCTGTGTGTTTATTTGGGACTGAATGGCTTCATGACAGGGCAGGACAGGAACTTCTGTCTACAAATGTTTTTCATTATTTGCTCCAAAAGTGAAGCCTAGCTTGCCTTCATTTCTATGAGCTTCTGAAGATTAGCATTTCTGATATAAATATGCTCATTCTTACTGTTTAAAATTTACATTCTTGCAAATTTAAAATTTATAGGGATGTAATGTGTTTTTCTCCTTGTTACAGTCCTCTGAAATGTAGTTTAAGGTTTGATTTTATGCATGTGTTTTGTTTGCATGAATATATGTATACCATATACACATCTGGTGTCCATGGAGATCAGATGAAGGCATTAGATCCACTGGACTGGAATCACAGGTCTTTGCAAATCTCCATGTGGTTTATGGAAAGTGAACTGGAGTCCTCTACAAGAACAAGAAACTTAACCAATAAGCAATCTCCTGGGTCTCCTAAAGTGTATTTTATATAACTTATGGTAAGGGCTATCTAATGGCAAATAGCAATTTTTTTCCAGATGAGGAAAAGTAATACCTCTGTCACACTACAATTGCTGCATATATTTTTATGTTCTTTTTTAGACTTACTATGAAAATATGATACTCAAAATTATTTCTGAATACAATGTCCTGGTCTTTGTTGCATTCAGTTTACAAAAAGGAAAGACTAAACTACCTAATATCTTGATATACTATGTCCACGATGTATTTAGTTTTCACAGCAAAGTAGACCTATACATACATGTACAGAGTGATGCAGAAACTTTCCAGCACTCCTACAAACAAACACACACGCACACACATGCACACATACATCATACCAACCACACATAGAAGCAACACACACACATGCATGCACACACAAACATGCTCATACACTCACCGCTGGTTCCCTGACTCGACCACTTGTGTTTTAATCTGTTACCAGTGTTTTCCTATGACTTGAAGACCATTTCCTGTACTCTAAGCTTCAATTTCTTCATTTGAGAATTGAGACAGTAGTAATACAAAACTTAATGAACTGTGGGCAAGAATTAAAGATGATGAAAGTAAAAATTTTGGCATTCATTGTTCATTAAAAGTTAGCTATTACATAAATTGTTTTGAGAATCTTCACCAATTAAAGTATTCTTGACATACCTCCAGAATGTCTTTATCATAATCTAATTCTACCCAGGTTGATAGTCTGAAGCAGTAAAAGATGAACATCATTTTAAGGCTCAGATATTTTATTAATTTGTAGGGTTCATGCACCTGGCTGTAAAAGTGATAATAGTTGTAACTAAAAGAATTTATCATGGTATACTTAAGTAAATCTTAAAATTAAGATTTCATTATGTGTTGTTACTTCGGGCATAGTTTAAAGACCCAGGTTAGGGGCTGGAGAGAGGATTCAATAGTTAACAATACCTAACAGGACCTAGCAGTTACATGATGGCTCCTGTCATTCTGGAATCTTCAGTCACCAGTGCTCATGTGACATACAAACATATATGAACATTTACCTTTATGCATACAAAATGAAAAATAAATCTTTTAATTTAAAAGTCCCTGTTTAAAGACCAAAAATTGCTCATAATTTTTTGCTTTTAGCAATGGAACAGCACAATATTTATATTGAAACTAAGTATTTTGAAAATGATGACTTAGTAGGTCAATTTGTTGTCACATGACAACATGAAGACTTGAGTTTGATCCCTAGCACCTACCTGAAAGCTGGGCACATTTTTGTAATTTTCTCCAAGGAAATCTCATTTGGGAAATAAACCACTCTCAAGGGTTCGTCCCATGCCCAGCTGTAGATGGCCAACACAAAATGAACCAATGGCATCTTTGTAGGTTCCTTGTCTCTGTTAAGTCAGGGCTATTAATTTCTTTTCTTTACCTTATAGGTCCTTTGTGTATATATTATGGCTTCTAGTGTTGTGTTTTTATGGGATACCTGAGCTTGTTTCTGCATCTGTCTTTGATCTTTTTGTTTTGTGTGCTTTTTCTTGTTTGTTTATTTTGTTCTATTTCAATTTATTGATTTATTTTGTATTTTTTGTTTATTTCAAGACAAGGTTTCTCTGTGTAGTCTTGGGATGTCCTAGGACTCACTTTGTAAACCAGGCTGACCTTAAACTCAGAGCCATATCTGCCCCTGTCTTCCAAATGGCAATTTGCTTTTTTTTTTGATTAATTTTATTTTATTATCATTCCTTAGATGCCTATTTCTTTTCTAAGGAGATGCAAAAAGGATTGTGGAACCAGATAGGAAGAGAGGTGGGAGGGCCTGGGTGGAGTATAGAGGAGAAACAATAATCTGTAAATGTTGTATGAAAATGTCTATTTCATCAAAAGGGGGGCATGACTCTGCTTTTGCAGATGATGGACAGTTTCACTATCTTAATTGTTGTTGTGGGTCACAGTAGTCATGCTAAATAACGGCATATGAAATTTAATATGTGTGACTCATTTCATTCTGCTTTCACTTTAATAAAGCTGTGACAAAATGTCAACACACTTATTGAGTGAGTATTTTCAGATTTCTTGATTATTCTAAGTAAGTTTAACAAATATGAGAGGAAGATAATCAATTGAATTGATAATTTTGCCATTCATCTTGACCAAAGACAGAAATTAGAAAAAAAAAAAAGGATGCTACCTGTTAAGTAATTTCACACCTTTGTCTAAGGATAGTTTATCAGTAGTTTCACAAGATCACTGCTTTAACCACTGGTTATTATTTTTAAATGCATATCCTACTCTTCAAATAAAGTAGCATTAACATGTCACAACAGGTAATAAAAATAACAATAATATTGAGATGTTAGGACCTATTTCTGAATATTAAAAATCACATATTCAATATGTTCTTCTCAATCTCTTCATATGTTGTGTTTTTCAATGATTTACCCACTTCATCCATTTGAGGGTGAGGCAAACTGGCACAATGGAAGAGTCCAGCATTAGAGCTGAGTTGATGTGAACTTGGCAGTTTTTGAGAAGTTCACATTGCAGGATTCCATTTCCTCACCTACAAAATTAGTGGACCAAAGGGGGTCAGAAAATTTTAAAAATTTTATTCACAAAAATCCAAAGTTTCCAGGTGGTGTTTAAATCATCAACGTCCTTAGATGAGCAGAGACTGTGTGTGTGCACACTCACCCATGCAGATTTCTGCAGCACTGGGTCTAAAGCATCCCCTGAAGCAACTAACATTCAGCTTAAAATAAAAGTGAAATAATGACTATCGTGAACATTTTCTGCACCTATTTTGTGTGGTATGATTCATACTTTATAAAATCCATGTTACGAAATGGAGAGAAAAGGCATTTACATTGTATTCACTATCAAAATGGAGCAATACTGATAAATGAAAACAGCATTAATTCTACTTTATGCGTCGTAAACTTCATTACTTTTAAAGACATTGGAACAGATGAAAAATAGAGCCTCAGAGCTTATTGCCGTCATTTTCAAACATTGTTTCTTACATATTTTCTTTTCTCAAAAAGAAAGTCACATTGTTTTATTTTGAGAAAAGTGCTTTTCAATAGCTGAAGGGGAATGTGTGGGTTTGTGCTTCTTGTGAAAGAGCGGTATCCATCAGCAGGCACTGAACTCCCAGCATGGGACCACATCAGCACACTATGATCTGACTCTACAATGACAGCCTTGCAGCTGCTCCCTCAAACTTGTTCAGAGCCATTTCTCCAGCACAAAGAGTTTTGGAAATGACATGAATTGTCTTCCTTTCTGTTGGGCTTTAGACTGGGTCTCCACAGTGTGGTTTTTGTTCTGGTTTCCGTCTTATATTTTAAAATTTCCACTTCAAGGACTTCTAAATTGATTTAATTTACTTTCCCAAACAATGTTTATTTGGCATACAATTACTATGAAATGTCAGTCAAAACTACTTGCAGTTCTGATATTGCCTTTGTTTTGGGACTGTGATTCAAATAGTTTAAGTGGCAAGAGACAAGTACAGTGATTTTCAAATATCTTAATTAAGGTGTTCTCACAGGCTAAATTAGACATTCTGTTCTCTACTCTTGCTGTTGGTTATAACAGTCCTCCCAAACATTAAAAACGCACCCCATCTTCATGTATAAACACATAAACATGGATAAGCATAGATCTTTCTTAGTATGCAATCAGATAAAGAAGAGCACGACACTGGTAGATCTGACAGGGTTTATTTGCTCTACAGTTAGATTAAGCCCCTCGTAAAATCCAGGATCATTGTCTTAACGAAGCACATACATAATAGAAAAACGCAGCTCAGATAAACATCAGATTATGAATATGGCCCCAGTGGTATAGACTGAATTAGGTAGCTGAGTTACTAAAGCAAGGATCAGACAATGGCCACCTGATGATATGATTATTGATGATTTTTCCTCTTTGTTGGCATCCCTTCTCCATTTTAAAGGCTCTTCATAATGGTGGGGGTGAAAAGATGTGTCTTTATGACATACTGGGAGGAAATACTTTGAGGTATGTTTGTCTCATGAAAAAATTTTCCTCGTCATCTAAAAACAAGTTGCAATGCAAACTTATATAATAAATAAAGCATACGGTTGAGGTGGTGAGTGACCATGACGTTACCGGTAAGCTTCTGTAATATATATTTCCACAGAGCCTGGGACCCATTTATTTGTATTCTTCATCTTCACTCTTGTCACCACTAAGAGGTTATTTGCAGTATGAGTTCTATTTTCCCAGAAATCTCATATAATTTTTCATCTGATGCTAGCATTTCAAGAAGCTATTGTCCCTTGATGACACTTAACAGCTTCTCCTGAAACTGAAATTTCCAGGTGCAATTTTTTTTTTTACCTCAAAGGATTTTACACATGTAACTAGGACATAAAATGAAAAGCCACTTTATTTTCATCGGCAGAGACCACCCCACCCCTGTTTTCTTTCTTCCAATGCTTTACTTTCCATGCCATCCTCACATTTAGAGAAGATTATGTTTGAATTTCATTTAAACAAGATTCAATTGCAGAAAAAGTGCCCTCTTGTTTGTCGAGGACTCACAATACTTAAAAGCTATTTATAGCCCCAGCTACACCTTACAACAGCAAGCAAATATGAGGTAAAATCTGTCAGAACAGATGGAGAAAAGTTCAGGAGAAATGAGGCACAAGATTCCAGGTATCTCTTTGTCGAGGACTTGTGTCAGGAAATGCTTAATTCTCCAGCAATGATTAGTGGCACTATGCACAAAAGGTTGCCAACCATGTAATTACATGTAAGTTTTAGATTTTCACTGGGTCAGCACTACCAGCATGATGTGGGATTCTCCTTTGTATGCTGTGAATACCATTGGTTTATAAAGAAACTATTTTGGGCCTGTGATAGGGTAGAGTAGAGTTAGGCAGGGAAAGATAAACAAAGCTTTAGGTTTATTGTGGGATAATGGTCTTGTACCCTGCAAAGAATTGTCACTTGTATTGATTTAATAAAATGCTGATTGGCCAGTAGCCAGGCAGGAAGTATATGTGGGTGACCAGAATAGGAGAATTCTGGGAAGAGGAAAGGCTCAATCTGTAGTCATCCCTAGATGTAGAGGAAGCAAGATGAGAATGCCTCACTGATAAAAAGGTACCAAGCCACATGGCTAGCACAGACAAAAGTTATGGGTTAATTTAAGATGTAAAGATTATTTAATAAGAAGCCTGAGCTAATAGGCCAACCAGTTTATGTATACCTCTGTATTTCTTTGGGACTAAATGGCTATAGGACCCGGAAGGACAGAAACCTCTGTCAACAAATGGTGCCAACATGGGCAACTACATCCACATAAAACCTGGGAGATCTTGAAAAGTAATTCTAAACACAAAAGAACAGAGTTAAGCACGGCTTCTTGATAGCAGCATTTTCTTGGGTGGGCTCTGTTTGTTAGAGGTAAGTGCATATCATTAAGAGAGGCTTCCTGACTCAGTTTTAGCTGCAAAAACCTTGCAGCTCTTTTAAGAAGCTCTGCCATCAAACACTTAAATGGTGTTTATGAATAGCCGGCAACATGCTTCTTGGTAGTGGTGAAAACCTTGAAACTCCATATAATTGTGGCAATAAGCATGGCTTCTGCCAGTATTTCCTCCATGAAGCTCAGAAAGATACAGAATGGGGTGGATCCAGCCGTCAAAGCCACAACTTCAATCCTAGTCATGTCGCTTAACAAATTAAAGGGCAGGGTTTTTCAGTAGCTTTTGGTTCCTGTCCTGGAACTAGCTCTTGTAGACCAGGCTGGCCTCGAACTCACAGAGATCCACCTGCCTCTGCCTCCTGAATGCTGGGATTAAAGGCATGCACCACTACCGCCCGACTTTGAATAAAATCTTTTAGAGATTAATCTTTCAGTGAGCATCATTATACTTCCAAATATATCTTTGGTATGTGTGGCCACCACTGCCCCCCCCATAGGGTTATTAGAGATAACCTAAACTAGAGATTGGAAAGAGATATTTGAGGTTATTTGGAATGATTTTAAGACAACTCTAGGGAGTCATTCCAACTGTGATTACTAATAAAGCTTTTAAATTGAGGCTTTGAGATTGTTCACCTGCATCACTTTTGAATAAAAGTATCTTTTTGAATAAAATCAATATGATAAAACCATACACAAATTTAAAAAGGACTTTAAATATTTATTTAAATATCTAAATAAATGAAAATAAAGGGCAACTATAATGGGACAGGAGAGAACGTAAAATAGTGTCTGGCGTTCTTCAAAGTCAGGGACATGCTCATTTTCCAAGACCTAACAAAGAACAGCACACAGGGGGCTATTAGGCTGGTTGAAATTCTGAACGTGAATCTTTCACTGAAGCAGGACCCACAAAAGGTTCACTGGGGAACTCTGGGTCTTCAGGGAGTTGAAACCAAACAGAAGAGGCAGTCTACTGGCAGGTGGATAAACATTCGTGCTTGACTTTCCCTCTACTTGAATTTCATTGCCAAGGTCAAAACAATATCTGAGGGCTCTGAGAAGGAAGAGCTCAGCAACAAAGTCAGAGCACAGACTGGGATGAGTGATGGAATGCAGACTTTGGCTGCTGTCCTCTAAAAGGAAGGATGCGTGCTAAAATAATGAGGAAAAGAAGACATAAACTCCAGGTGTGAGCAAGTTTCCAGTAACTTGTCTCAAACTCTCTTTCCTAACCCATTCCAAGCAGCTCTAGCAGGAAGGAAGGGCTTAATTCACTGAGAACTTTTCTAAAGATAAAAATTGCCTCAGAGACAATTTGAGAGAAAGGCTACCAGTCCTAGGTCTAATGAGAGACTTCCAGGAGGGATTCAAGGCACGGCACTGTCACCCACTGGCTGTGTGACTTGTGTCTTGTCTTCTCTGGGTTACATTTCCAAGACTTTAGAAGGAGCGTGTAACTGATGTCGTGCTAGACTGTGATTGTAATTCAATTAAACATCACATCCCCTTCCCCGCATGATACAAAGTAAGCACTCCACCAGGCATCAGTGACTTGTGTCTAAATGTGAGGCTCTTGCTAGAGGCTCAGCAATTGAACTAATGTATTTCTCAGAACATTCTAATACTGACTCTAGGCATCAGTCAAGTTGAATTACTTCCAGGAAATGCCTCTTCCCGTACTGCCCTCAGTGCAGGGATTGATTTTTGCAGGGATCATTGCAACAAAACAAAGGAAAGCTCTGATTTGTTAATTATGTCCACAAAATTTCTAAACACTTAAGTGATGGTTCTTTTTAGTTGACGTTGTACTCAGGTTGGCACTGCTGGTTTTGAAAGGATCTTTTGTATGACTTGCGGGAAAGTTTCAGGGATGGAAGAATGTATTCTCATTCTACAAAGGACTTACAAGAAATTCAACCTGATCCCCCTTTCACATTAACCAGGAAGCACACTTAAGCCCCTTCTCCCTTCACACGATGGCCAGAGCTGGGGTTCTGGAGTTCAGTTGTTTGGGTCTCTCAGTGACTACCTGTCTTATTTTGGATAAATAACTGCATCTTCTTAGGCATAAACATGCTAACTAGGAGAACAGATGTAATTTCTGGCATATTTTAAAGCAGTGAAAAGCAAAAAAAAAAAGGTTTATTATCATTATAAGTAGTATTTATGACTTTTCTAAGCCAGGCGGTGATGGCACATACCTTTTATCCCAGCACTTGGGAGGCAGAAGCAGGTGGATTTCTGTGAGTTCTAGTTTCAGGACAGGCTCCAAAGCTACAGAGAAACCCTGAATCAGAAAACAAAATACAAAATAAAATAAAAAAATAAATTGACTTTTCTAGAAGGTATTAGGCCATATGCTATCACCACTGATGGTGTGTCTGAACTAAGTGTATTTTAAAAAATTATTTGCTTTTGAATATCTTTATGAGATCAGTGGCAGCGGCAAAAATTGTGATCCTTCTGAGAGAATTTGACGCTAGCTACTCTTAATGACAAGGTATTGTCTCATACATTATGTCCCCGTGCAATACCTGGTTGATAAGTATTCTGTATTGCTTGGGAAATGTCTGTCAGTGATGACGTTCTATGACTGTTCATACGGCTCAAGTCTTTTCCTTTCGTCAAATGCACATCCAAATAACTGTTCTCCTTAAAACCAAGGAAGTAAGTCTTGCTAAAGAATTCCTCTCTCTTACTCTTGTATTATTATTATTATTATTATTATTATTATTATTATTATTATTATTATTATTATTATTATTACTTCCTATATACCTTCCAAAAGTCCCCTTCCCAACTTCATTTCTTCTTCTTCCTTCTTCTCTTCCTTCATTGATAAAACACTAAGTCCGGTTAGCGCTGTCCACAGTGCTGGAGTCCAGGCATCCACTGAAACATGGCAAGCCTACCAGCGGCCACACCCTCACAAGGAAGGTGTGTTCCAGTATTTCTAAACAATTAGAGTATGGCACATGTTTTCTTTTGGAATAAAGTTAAAATATAAATTACATTATGAACATGTCCATCACACACTTCTAAGTGATGAAAATAGCTAATGCTTATGGGGCAATTACCCCGCATCCCGTGCCATTCCAAGTAATCCTCTGTAATCCTCCCTCTTAAGAAAGACTGTTAAGCGTTGTTCACATTTTAAAGTGGAGAAGCTAGCGTGCAGACAGTATGAGCTGCATGCCCCATGTGGTTACTCAGGTGGTGGTAATGGTGGATTGTGTCCCCAGCTACTCAGTCTCTAGGGTAGAGGCATTGTGCTCTTCCTCTATCTGCATGCTGTGCGCGTTCACCATCAAGCTGTGATTGGATAAGCTGCGCACTCGTGCTGATATGCAAAGTCTTTCATGAAGCCTCATTATACCACGATATCACACTGCCAGCCACTCACCACGGGGGAGCTTTTAATCTCATAAATTTAATTCATTCCCCAACTTTACAAATGATTATAGTCAGTGAACTATAGATCATTTGCACAATCCAACAGTTAGAATTACATCCTTGAGTCTTAAGAGTCTACCAAATAAATAATAAAATTTCTAGTTGGAATAATCATACTTTGGTGAAAACCAACTTTAGAAGACATTTGAAATTCCAAATGAAGTTCACCAACACTTTGTAGGTTTTGTTTTCTTATTTTGTAAACTATAGATGAAGGGATTTTTGCTTTTTTGTTTTACTTTTTCCTCCCTAACCATGATATAGACCATGGCAATTTTTTTATTCTTCTATTGCTAGAACACAATGCTGCTGAAAGATAAAATATTTGATAAAAGCAGACAATGACACCTTTGGGGAGACACTACCCTCTTTTTGTTTTCACTTTCCTCTTTCTTCTCTCCTCCCTTCCCTCCCTTCCCCTCCCCTCCTCTCTCCTCTTCTTCCCTCCCCTGGTTATTTGCTCATCTAGGAAAGACTATATTCTTCATCCGGCAGTAGCTGTCTTCCATCGGAGTAGGGATTTTTCATTTTAGTTTCCAAGAAAAGACCATGATGTGAGTTCACTTTGCTATAGGAAAAATACTTGTGGAAGAATAGTTATGGTTCCTGGGATTTAGGGGGATAATGTCCCATCTTTTAAACACATCGCCACTATTTTCTTTTCTCTTTAGAATATTTTGCATGTTAATCTGATTTGATTGTTATTGTCTTAAAAGTTTTCAGTGTTGAAGTTAAAATATATATTATTGTTTGCAGTAATTACTATTTGTTTGCTTAGAATGTCTATTTTCAAATACACTGGAAATTGAAAATGATCTTTCTGTCACAATCTATCAAAATCTGACAGTTAAGCAAGCTTGTAAGTAGCTTACTTTAACTATATATGTGCAGATCTATAAACGAGTGAAGAGCCTGAGTCACATACTGAAGTTGAGTAGGTGGGATAGAGCAAAGAAACACTTATGGATAAAAGAGACTCAGCCATAAAGATTATGAGTGAGACCCTTTGTAATTTGGACTGTCATGGACTATGGGTTTGAATTTGAAAAAGAAAATTAAATCATATAGCTCCCACTCTCATTTCCAAAGTCCTAGATACATAATCCCAAACTGATAGTGATAGCATGGTTTTTATTTATCTTTTTCTTTTTATTGAAAATAAATTTTTTTACGTAATATATCTTGATTATCAGTTGCCTTTTTTCTTCTCCTCCTCATTCCTCCTCACCTTCCTCTCATCTAGTACCTTTTTGTTGTTCTTTAGAAAGAAAACAGGCATCTAAGGACTTAACAGCTAGTGTTTACAGATAAGCAGATAGATGCCATGTTAGCCTTTTTGGGTCTGAGTTGTCTCAATCAGGATGACTTTTTCTAGTTTCATCTATCTGCAGATTTCATGATTCTGGTTTTTTAAACAATTGAATAGTTCATTGTATAAATGTAGCACATATTCCTTATCCACTTGTCTGCTGTCAGACACTTAGGCAGTTTCCAGTTTCTGGCCTTATGAACAGAGCAGCAATGAACATGGTGAGACAAACTTCTCTATCCTACGATGAAGCATCTTTTGGGTTTATGTCCAAGAGTGGTGTAGAGGTAGAGTGGTTCCTAGCTTTCTGAGGAACCACTACGTTGACTTTCATAGTGGCGTTATAAGTTTGCACTCCCACCAGCCATGAATGAATGTTTCCCTTACTCCACAACTTCACCAGCATGAGCTATCTTTGTTTTGTTGATCTATTCTGATTTGTATAAGATGAAATCTTAAAGTAATTTTGATTTGCATTTCCTAGATGCTAAGGATGTTGAGCAGTTCTTTAAGTGCTTCTCAATAATTCGAATTTTCTCTTTTCAGAATTCTCTGCTTAAATATGCATCCCAATTTTAAATTGGGTTATTTGTTCTCTTGATGATTGAGTTCTTTATGTATTTTGAATACTAGCTCTTTATCAGATGTATGGTTGGCAAAAATCTTTCCTCATTCTGTAGCTTGACACTTAGTCTAAATTACAGACACTTTGCAGTTTTATGAGGTCCCCTTTATATGCTATAATATCTGTAATTTATCTGAAGTTACTTTACTTTAAAGCAGTATGAATTTAGTTACAATGGAGAGGTTTGCTTTGCTGTCTGTTCTAAGAACAAATTAATCCTGGCTATTGTTAGTTGCTTCAGAACATCTGAATGTATCAGGTGCTTGTTATAGACACTTCTGACTCCCTGGGCCTTGATGAACATTCCAGGAGGTCGCTCATCAGAGTTAGCACACCCGAGAGTGGCTTGTATATAACCAGTGGCCTTATCAGTATGATTAAGGGTACTGAAGATATGTGGGTGATCTAATATGTAAGTTTGTACTTGGGCTTGGAGTGGCATTTTAAAGAGAGTGTCTTTATAACACATCTTTGGTTGCTGAAAGGTTTCTTTTTGCCTGACTCTGAGAGGTACAGAATCTTGCTTCAGGAAGATTGTCTGTCTTAAGATACCAGGATCCATGAGTTTATGGCCAATCAGGGAATAAAATTTGTGGGAAGGTCCCACACTAGGTGCATGTTCACAGCGACTCCTTTTGAGAATCACACCAGGCAGTATTTCCTTCCTCAAAATGCTCCACGGTCTGAGAATACTTCATTTAAGGGCCGAGGCTAGCATGTGCATTCATGAATACTTTGAGTGTTTTATTCTATAATTGAAATCTGACATTTTTGAATTGACTTTGCCTAGATTTTGTTATTATTTTTGTTTTTCAAAATTATGAGTTGATAGAGTTATACAGTTCCTCTATGGTGACCATCTGCTTTTACTAAAAGCAAGACTTTCCAGTATTTTATATGAATGAATGGGATAAAGCCCAGAAATATGCTAGAAGGAAATTGGAAAAACTAGGGACTGTAAAATAATTGTCTGAAGATTAGGAAGCCAGTAATTCTCCAGCCATTTCTACTGACCTTTCTTACTGGAGCAAGCGTCAGCCTCCAAAATCCTGGTCCACCACATGCTTTCCTTTCTCCTTTCTGTGCATCTCCAGCTGGTGCTTACTAGTGGGAAAATCAACAGGGAAGGAGCGGGGGAGTCCAATTTTGTGAACAGAAAACTCCAGCATTAGATACTGAAATTGAAAAGGATAAATATGAGGCTAAGGGATTTAAAATCCTGTTCCCCTTGATGAATTAAAATGAGCACTGTAGTAGCTTTTCTAATCATTATCATCCTCCACATTCAGATAGTTGTCTGAGCTTGCTTAAGCCCTTTGTCAGTATCATGCAGAATATATTTGTCACCATTTAGAGCCCTTTTGGGTAGGACAAACACATTGGCATATTATATAAAGATTTTCTATTGTACACACACACACACACACACAAACACATATAGATATATAAATACAGCCATGAAAATCAAAACAACTCTGAGATTCCATGTTATGCCTGTATAAATGGCCAAGATCAAAAACATTGATGCCAACTTACCCTGGAAAGAATATGGGATAAAGGGAATACTCTTCCATTGTTGGTGGGTATGTAAGCTGGTACAACTTCTTTGGATATCAGTGTGGTGATTTCTCAGAAAATTAGGAAACAACCTTCCTCAAGACCCAGCAATACCACTTCTAAGTATATACCCAAGGGATGCTCAATCATTCCACAAACACATGCTCAACTATGTTCATAACAGCTTTGTTTGTCATAGCCAGAACCTGGAAACAACCCAAATGCCCCTCGACTGAAAAATGGATAATCAAAATCTGGTACATCTACACAATGAAGTACTACATAGCAGAAAAAAATAATGACATTTTCAAATTTGCAGGCAAATTGATGAATCTAGAAAACCTCATGTTAAGTGAGGTAACCCAGACCCAGAAAGACAATTATATATGTACTCACTCATAAGTGGCTTTTAGACATAAATCAAAGAAAACCAGCTTATAATTCACAATCCTAAAGAACCTAGATAACAATGAGAACCCTAAGAGAGACATACATGAATACATCTGTCTGTGTGGACTGGGATGCAGGCCTACAGTGTGTCTCGTTTTTGCATCTGATTGTTTCTGGCATATCTGCAGAACAAAGGTTTCTCCAAAACTGCATGAGAGGAAATCAGGGGCTCTAAGACACTGGCCTCACTGCCACGTGCCTAGCAGCCACTGGCCCTAGGGTTCACTCTTACTACACACACCACAGGAGACATGGGAGGGGGCTCTTGATGTGAAAGCCCCCGCACGTGAAATGTGGATAGTGTTTACACAGCTGCTGGCAGCCTTAGGAGCTCGGCTCTGGGAATAAACCATAAGAGGAAAAATAAAAAAGCAGAGATTTCCCGTTGTTTAAGCAGAGTTGGACAGTAACCCGACTTCATATTGTCTGTCCTTCCTCAAATACATATTTCATTGCATCATGACAAAAGAGACTCTTCATCCCCACCCCTCTCTCTCCCTGGGGTACTAGAGATGCTGGATCTTAACTGTGAATTCTCTCGTGTGATTTTAGAACTATCACAGCAAGGGTGTGTGCTTGGAAGTACACTCCCACAGGCACACACAAATAAAAGTCCTCTCTTGGGCATACACAAATAAAAGTCCTCTGGCGGGTTTATTCCTTGATGTGACCATTACAAGCCACAATTGAGATTTTAAATAAGTCTTTTAGATTCATCTGCAGATTTCAGGCCAGAACTCAAATTAGCTCCTTCTTTATTTCAGTTCCATAATTATTGATAATGTTATCGAAGCTGGCATTATACTTCTGTCAGGAGGGTGAGGAAGGGAAGGAAAATCCATCTGCGAGGAAGTGGGAAACAGGAGGAGGTGAAGGGGAGGATTGTTGGAATGGCAGTGAGAAAGGACAAAAAGGGAAAGTTTGCAGTTCAGGAGGGTGAGCCGAGGTCTGGATAGTGTTTGCTCTTGATGTGCAGTCACTTCCAAACCAGCATGGCTGTGCTCCCTCTTCATTGGTAGAGACAAATGGTTGTGAGTTTGGGGTCATCTTGGGAGGCACAGTAAGATCAAGAAAGGAAAAACAACCAACAAGAGAAAACAGAGGCCTGAGGTATAACTCACTGCTAAGCGTTGCCTAGCATATGCTAGACTCTGTGTTTGTTCTCAAGCATCTCAAAAGAGATTAACAAACAATACAGCACTAGCTGTGCTAAGATAGGGTATAGAGAAGGAGGAAACAGCAGCGTGGCTAAGAAAGAGAAGATAGAAATACAGCACATGAAGCTAAGCCCAAGTCAAATTTAATAGTCACTGAATAAATGAGCTTTCTATACTATACTGATGAATGAGCAGGTCTTAAATATGCCAATAAATTTATGGTACCTTTGGATGACAGTTTGTGTTTGGCTAATGACTGAGTGTTGACTTGACTTTAAGAATGATTCAAACGTCACCTTTAATTTCTGCTAGAAACATATCTAAATATTAAGACAAGTTGGAAGAGTCTAATTGCTCTGTACAGGCCGCAGTTTCATGCTGGAAATGCATTCTGTTATCTGGTCGTAGTTATTTAACAAATTGGCCTTACGGTAGCATAATTCTACCTTTGTCCAGTTGAGCAAAGCTCAAATTAGCTGCAGTCATAAAGAAAGACTTCAGGAAATGGATTGGATGACTGGCAAGGGAAAACCATACCGAAAAACACTTAAGTCTTGGGAAATGATGTGACATTGCTCCTCCTTTGTGTTTTAGTTCTAAGTTTTGTTTCTAAGCTTGTAGGCAGAACACATAATTCACCTCTCAAACATCTGTGAATATAAATAGCCCAACGCATTCTTAACTCCGCGAATACATGATTTCTTGAATATTCTGACTTCACTTTTCATCTGTGCTTTCTTCTTTGGCAACGACTTATAAATTCAAAGAAAAATCTCAAATGCTACCTTGAAAGGAGGAAATCTGATTTGTGTTAAACATCACTTGAATTTTGACAAGCTAATTGAACTACATGAAACTGAGAACAAAATGAGCAGCACTTTCCTCAGAACAGAGCCTATAACTGTTTCTGCTGCAAACTTTTCACATCTGAACTTAGATTCACCCCTAAGCCTTCAGAAACCAACTTGGCCAATGATGATTTAACAATCTCCAGTCTCTGTAGGATGGAGCTTTGATTCCTTACCCAGCTTCTCATCATATGCAGATGTCTCAGTTTACTCTTCCTTTTTTAATTAAATATTATAAAATAATACTATATAAATGTGCAGGTTTTTTTTTACTTTTTAAATTGATTTTTATTGAGCTTTGCATTTTTCTCTGCTCCCCTCCCTACCTTTCCCCACCCCTTCATAGTTTTATATACTAGATGTCAAAACTTTGTTAGTTCACATTTCTTTTAAATTTTTACAATTTCCAAAAGGATGGTGACTCATTACTACTTTGTAGCTATTCGAGAGAAGATTTTAGTTTGAGTGATGAGCTCAAGGTGTTAACAGTATGATGAGACAGGATCAAGTGACTCAGAGTAAACAAGGATTTTTTTAGAGTTCCCTTTTTTTGGGGGGAAGGTTTCAGGCTTCCAGGTCTCCATGGGTGAAGGGACTTATTTCTGTGAGATTGATTCCCAATAGATGACCAATGAAAATAATGACTACTGAGAGATTGGGCACAAACACCCACTATCCATTCCTTTGGAGTT
This sequence comes from Microtus ochrogaster, assembly GCF_000317375.1. NCBI lineage: Eukaryota > Metazoa > Chordata > Mammalia > Rodentia > Cricetidae > Microtus > Microtus ochrogaster. Next base: position 76,328,003 of record NC_022009.1, read on the forward strand.
CGGTCTGAATAGGTGAAATTTTGAATCTTTTGGAGTTGAATTTAAGTGAGTATTCCAGTCAGGTCACAATGACAAAAATCTGTACATTCAATTCCAGGGCAAACTCCAGTGGCTTTGGGTCAGAGAACATGCTTCTGTGGTCAGAGTAGACTACCTTCAGCCAACATCATATCTGCAGTGAGCTACAGAACATCTTATTCTCAGACACTTGAAGGACAAGGTTGACGGGAGGATTTGTCAGTGTGGACGTCAACATTAACAAAGAATTCTAGTAACTGTGATTAAATACCCTTCCCCTGAAATGATGAGACACTTCTGCTCATACTTCATTAGGTAAATAAAGATGCATGGTCTCCCATGACTATTAAAGCACAGCAAAATTACCACAAATGTGGGCAGAAAATCAGAAGATTTTGTAAGCATTCTTAAGGACTAACACAAAAAAATCCAAAAGGACCTTCAGATTGTGGTTTGATCACCTGGATCCTTTCCTTCTCTTCACTTACAGGCTGATGATGAAATTCACACCATCAATTAAAAGAGAGAATGTCAAATTCCTTAGTAAATATGGTTAAAGTCAAGTATGATAAAGCACAACATTAAATTTTACAGTTCTTTTTGTTATTGAACAGTAGCATATTGTACAGTTAAAATAGACACGTAAGGCTGAAATGGCTTCACTGACACGTTTCAGTATTGACGTCATCTTGTTTACCTTACTCTTGCCTTGGTCTTCACAGAAAGCTGTTATGAACAGTTTCTGGCATTTTCTTTCAGTTTATTTTTCCATAAATGTCTTTGTGTATTTTATTTTAACACCTTTTCCCTTTAAACACCTATTTAGCATTTTTTATTGACTATACTATGCTTGGCAATACTTGCGATTGTATACCTTTGCAAATGTTGTTGCATCGTGCACAGCAGAGAGATTTCCCTATCACTACCTAGAAAGATTCTTAATTCCTCTAAGATATGTATAACCTAAAAAGTGATGATGCCACCGAGGAAAGGTAGCTGTTAACTATAATGTTGGCTCCACAACTCATGTTATAAAGCTAATTCCTTGTATATGTGGGAAGCACCCAAGGGATAAATACCTTGAAGTAGGTTTTCAGTATCAAAGCAAAGGGATTTGAAAAGGGATTTTTACACTTAATAGATATTGCCAAATTCCTCTCCACATATGAGAAATTCTCTATAAATGCTCCCTAAAGTATACTGTAAGTCTTTAAGTTTTTGGCAGCTTAGTACATTAAAAAATTGAACTTCACCAGATATTAAATGATTAAAGAGCTGTTGGCAAGTCCAAGTAATATTATCAGTCATAAAAATGAAATAGTTTGGCAATTCTTGGGCAATCACTAACTCTTCTGCCAGCACTCTAGCACAGAGATACCATATAATTCTCTAGGATCTGCCACAGCCAGGAGGGCCTCTCTGCTTGAAAGTCACTTCTTATGACTCCATTACCACCTGAACACCACTTAGTTCTCTGATGTTTTCAGAAAATTTTCAATCACCCAAGATCTGCATAGAACATGGATTACTGAGAACTATGGAAGGAACCTAGGAAGACTCCCTCTGATCTTCCCCAAATGTCCTTCTTCTTCTTCTTCTT
>NC_022009.1:76329720-76333178 GCF_000317375.1 Microtus ochrogaster
TCTTCTTCTTCTTCTTCTTCTTCTTCTTCTTCTTCTTCTTCTTCTTCTTCTTCTTCTTCTTCTTCTTCTTCTTCTTCTTCTTTCTTCTTCTAGGTTTCAAAGTCTTCTCTGCATAAAACTGCACAGCTTCTCTCTCTCTTTATGTGTCTTCAAGGTTAAAGAAAGCAAACATAATTAAAACAAATTCTTTTAAGGAGTTGAGGTGATAAAAGTAGATCATAAGCATTTCTGAGTCTAGGTAAGGTGGCAATGAGAAGGCCCGACTGCTTGCTAATATTAGTGTAAAGATTTGTAGAACCATTTCAATATGAAATTTAATCTTGGGGTTCAAGGAAGCTTAGTTGTTAGATGTCATTAGATATGAGTTCAATATCAATCTGCAAAACACAGAATTACTTGCTGAGTGCAATGGTTTCTATCATAATATGCTAAACATATAAAAATATCTTTGAGGAATTTTTTGAAAGTAACCTGGGTTCTTCAACCTATTTGCATAAAACAAATATTTGTTGTAAGATACATTCATAAAGATGGCCTTAGTGGAATATTTTTCAAATGCAGTTAGAAGAATCAACATTTTAAACAATAACAACAAAAAAGCAACCCAGGTTCTTGTGAAAGCGGAATTCTTTAGATTGTTTCAACATTCACATTTTGATAAAGTACTGATAACGCTGATTAATTTGGACCCCTCCAACACCACTACCTAACAGTCTTTTATTCAAGTCAAGATAGGGTGTAACTACAACAGTATTTGCTCTGTTCTAGAAAAGATTCTATGCTTCAAAAAGAATTTATGTATTTAATATTGGTTTTCAGTTCTATTTTAATGATAACAAAGGTACTCAATGGTCATTTGAATTTTAGAATGAAGTTTCATAACCAATGCTATATATGAAAATTTAGTTATTCTTCACTTTCAATATTCTGTTTATTCATATTTCAGACATCATTAGAAGTGATAATAAAATCTGTATAAAATAATTTGTAGTTGCATAAAAATCATGTTTCTTACTTATTATATGAAAATGGTTGAGGTTAGATTGTTTCTTTATTGAAAGCAAAAAGCCACAGAATTCTTTAAGAAAAGTAAAAAAATGATCATTAAACCTCCAATGTTTTTATTATTTTCTAAGCATGGATTATTAACTGAACATGGAGACACCACAGAAATTATCTTTATGGGACTGAGGAATTAATGAGCATCATCCTCTCTGATTTTAATGTTTTTGGACTTGCTTTCACAATGTATTTAAAGACATAATGCTAAATTATCCACTTTGTAATGGAGATTCAGCAAATTTAGTGCCTCTGTTATATTATAAAATTTATTTGGACTGAGATAAAATTGGAACTTCTTGACTATTTTTACACCTAATTTACATTGAATTGCATCATAAACTTATGCCAAATTAACTGCCTAAGGATCTTGAGGATATGGGAAATTAAATGAGAAGTGAATGAGAAGGAGCCAAGAAGCATTGCTTCTCAAGACTTAGCCTAACTCCATTTCTCTTGGGAAAAAGATTACATGAAGTAATTTTGGGCTCAATTTAACTTTCATCTACTGTCCAAATTCTATTCAGAAACACTGACTTAAATACATGTAAGTAGGATCACAGGCATGTTCATGCTCTAATTGGAACTGCTCTTTGATTTTTAGATTTAGAATATTGCCATAAAATCATTCAGGCAAAATTTTAAGAAATAAGGTTTTCCCATACCCATAATATATGGGCAACACTGGACTCTGTATATTATTTAAAAAGTTGAGTACATAATGTTTAGAAGTATAGGGGTACTCAGGGTAGATCAAAGAAGGATTTGTGGAAGGAGATGAGGGATAAATATGATAAAATACATTGTAAGATATTCTCAAAGAAATAATAAAAATACTACATTAGCAACTAGGATGTTAAGTAAGAGGAAACACTCCCCCATTGCTTATGGGAATACAAACTTGTACAGCGACAATGGAAGTCAGTATGGGATTCCTTAGAAAATTGGGAATTTTCCAGACTTAGCTACACCACTCTTGGGCAGATACTCAAAGCATGTTCCATCCTACCACAAAGACACTTGCTCAAGTATGTGTATTGTGGCTTTATTCATAATAGCCAGAAACTAGAGACAATCTAGATGCCCCTCAATTGAAGAATGGATAAAGAAAATGTACATTTACACAATGGTTATTAAAAATGACATCATGAAATTTGAAAGCAAATGGATGAAACTAGAAAAACAATCATCCTGAGTGAGGTAACCCAGATCCAGAAAGACAAACATGGTATGTACTCACTCGTAAGTGAATATTAACTGTTAATTGAAGGATAATCATGCTGCAGTCCACAGATCCAGAGAGGCTAAGTAACAAGGAGGGCTTGATGGGGGGCACACACATGGATCTTCCTGGGAAGAGGAAATAGAATGGATTTTGTGGGTGGACTAGGTGTGAGTGGCAATGAAACCAGGAGGGACTTGTAGGGAGGGATGTGGAGGAAGAGTGTACTGGGAGAGAAAACTGGAATTGTGGAGCATTTGGGGGTGAGGTAATATGCAAACCTACCACAGTGGAAACTTCCTAGAGCATGACCTTAGTGAAGACTCCTAGTAATGAGGGATATGGAGCCTGGACTGTGCGCTTCTGTGACCAGGCAAGGCTTCCTATGATGGGACTGGGGTATTAGTTCAGCCACCAAACCTTTTACCTACAGTTTGTCATCTAGCCTGTAAGATGTTTTGGGGTAATGATTGCACAGAACTTAGAGGAGTAGACAACTGGTCTCTGGTCCAACTTCAGGTCAACACATTGAGTAGGAGCTCATGTTTGACACTGCTTTGATGGATACCCAGGACCTAGAGGCTGGGTATCCCAGAGACTGTTCTATAGAATTAAGTACAACTGGGGAAAAAAGAACAAAATACCAAACAGACAAACGAGCAAACAAACAAAAGCAATTTAACAACTGCTAATGATATTCTGCTATGCTCATAGATCAGAACCTAGCCCAATTGCCATCAGGTAGATTTCATCTAGCAACTGATGGGAGCAGATGCAGACACTCACAGCCAAACATTAGGCAGAGCTCAGGGAATCCTGCTGAAAAGAGAGAGGAAGAATTTGTGGGAGCCAGAGAGGTTGATGACATTAGGAGAACGCAGCCCATAGATCCAATTAAGCACATCCCGTGAGCTCACAGGGACTGAACAGAAAATCACAGAGCCTGCTTCAGTCTTGGTGTTCTTGTGGGATATCTAACAGTGAGAATGAGATATGCCTCTACCTCTTTTGCCTGCTTTTGGTATGCTTTTCCTCCTACTATGTTGCCTTCTCAGCCTTACTATAAAGGTTTGTGCCTAGTCTTATTGTAACTTGTTATGCCATGTTTGGTTGATACTTCTAGGAGGCATACTCTTGTCTGCAGGAAAATGGGGGAGAAGTGGATACGGCGAGTGGT
>NC_022009.1:76334116-76337298 GCF_000317375.1 Microtus ochrogaster
CTGGCTATTTGGACTAAAACCCTCTTCTTTATTCAGAAATTGAAGGAATAAAAATGCTTTCTTCCTCTTCCTGGCCTAACATAATGAATTGTTTTTAGGAATCTCTATTCCCAGAGATGTAAGTAACATATAAGGAACAGATGCTCCATTATATGCATAGTTCTAGACTTTCCCTTTTCTTATAGTTAGTAACAAATTCTGGATATATATGACTATCTACTGATAGAGACTTGATTTCAGATTTTCTTTCTTTTTTTTTTTTTAAAGCTTCCTCCAATCTTGGTGAGATTTATGTGATGGTAATTAGAGGAGAAGTTTCAAACGTTGTGCTCATCATTAAGCAAATGATGATCTAGTGGAATGATTTGGATAAAATATTTAGCCTTGTGATTGATGTATTATAAAAGTCAGGAAGTGCTGCGTTGGCTATCTTGCTCTCTGTGTTCTTCAGGTCTGCACTGCAACAAAACACGTTTCCTATCTGCTTGACTTTTGGAATTGTTTTAGTGCTTGGCTTTCTCTTTGTACAGATAAGACTTTTGTTTTAAATACAGCAGAGTGATAAAAATTCTGTGAGCTTTCTTCTTTCCATTCTTCTTTTCCATTTTTCTTTTCTTTGCCCATGCCAGTGTCCATGTCTTTGCCCTTTCTCTCCTTTCACGCCTATCTCTGTCTGTCTTATAGGAGGTGATTAGGAAGAAATGAAAGCAAAGAGAAGAATGTCAGAGCCCTCTTAAGAAAACTGATTTGCATAACTTTTATCTGTTACCTGACTTTTCATTCATTTAGGGTGTCTCCCTTTTTACTGACACACAGGGGTTTCCAGATGAAATAGTGTGCTGTTTTATAGGGACCAATCATGCTTGCCTTTTCTCAGCTCCACTTTCAACCCATTTTGTTAACATTATGGAATCATACCATGGGAATCAACAAACAATGAAAGGAAAGCCAGTGGTTAATCCTTTGCGTCCTATGGCTACTTGCAGGGGATTCTGGGTGATTAAACAGCGCCATTAGGTGTCGCTTTTGCCGATATAAAGAATTTACTCAAGGAGATGATAACAAAAATCATGAGGAGACTATCACATGTCGGTAACTAATACTATGACAACTCACCATGTCTGCAGTGCTTTTCAGTGTGTTTAAAGACATTACTAGACAATGCTCTTAATGCTATCTAATAGAAGCTAAACTAAGGCTCAGACTTTTAAAAAGCAGCAATGAAGAAAATACAAAGGCAACTCACTGATTATCGTAGAATTAGCCATGTATTAGCCAATCTGTTGCAGTTTATAATAAAACAGTGCCACACTGTCCCAGAATGAAGTATAATAAAGGTTTATTTAATAGGGGGTGAACTCATAAAAAGGGTAGCAATCAGCAGTCCTCTGCGTGCGCTGGGAACTGGACCGATGTTGACTATGATGCAGAGATAATGATTGCCTCAGAAGTGCTGCCTAGTTTTAAATCCTTCCTACGCATTCAAATTTGTTTTTTTGTTTAGTAGATAGCTGTGTGTGTACTCAATCATTTTGCAAAGTGTAGAGCTAGTTCCTTTGTTTGGTGTCTACCAGCAAGCTGTTGACATTTGCTTCACTGAGGTGCCTGGAGAACTCTGTTCCTATGCCTCCTATGATTTGTGTGTGATGAGGAAAATGGCTTTGTGTTCTATGGAATGATGGATATTTGTGTTCGTTCATTGTTTGCGTTTCTTTTCAAGCTGACAATACATCAACAGCATTTTTTTTTTTTTTTGTTGCTTACAGTTTGTGAAGAACTGTCTTTCAGGAAACTTTGAGCTCTGGATAACTTTTTATTCGCTCCAGTACTCATGAATGTAATGTTAGCCAAGAATGATTATCTGTAATAATAAAACAATAAAGTAGTAAACATAAACTTGACGGAAAGACATACCAAGTAGAAATTTCCATGCTAAAATATAAATGTCTGGGTCTATATAAAAGTGATGGTAGGGTCCACAGAGAAGGTAAAGTTCAGAATGGGAGTGATGACCCTGTGAACACTCAGTAAAAGCCTTAGCTCCTGCTTGGCATCCATCAATTGGCTGAAACCCAGGCCTGTGCTTTATGCCTGTTGCTGAAGGCATGAAACTATTTGAGCCTCAAACACTGAAGCTTCACATTAGATTTCTGAGCAAGGGTCACCCATTAGAATTAAAAAAAAGATAAAATACAAATGGATTCTTCATTATCTCTGAGTATTTCCGCAAAATCCATTTTACTTTGAAATCTGAAAATGTGCAACTCTTAATGATTACAATAATCATCATTATATCTCACAAGGCAACAATGGTCTGTATTTAATTGTTACAAAACGCTAAGCTTGCAATGAAAGAAACACAACTAGTTCCTTAGTATTGGAACATTAGCTAGTTTACTCAAACAGTCTTTGGGGTCTCATTTTCATGACACTGAAAGTGTAAGCTGGTGTCTTCCAGAGTCATCAGGGGGTGTGACTAACATTGCACAGTGGAACAGAAATAAATTATGTCTCACAGTTTTACAAACCAGGAGCTGAATGCTCAGACAGCATCCATGGGATCACACCTTTGACATTAATAGTAAAAAGTTTACTGGGCAGAAATCACCAACATCTAGAACTCAAACACTTAACAAGGACTCTTCTGGTTATACAAACTCTTAAACTGTTACACGGAAAAGATGAGAATTGTTTTCCAGCAAAGGAGATATTTCATCAAGTAACAAATATTTTTGGTTTGATAAGAGATACCTATCAAGGATATAATTTAAAATACAAACATTTAAAAATTCAAAACCATCCTGAGCTTATAAGCTATACAAAAACAAGTGGTCAGGTCACATGGAGCCCAGGGACTGTAGTTGTTTGTGAAGACAAAGATCCCTGAAAAATGAGGCAAAATAACATTTTCCACAAGGCCAGTTCCAGATCCAGAGCCAGTGAACCCTCTTCGTTCATGTATATTATTATAGGAAATGAAAGCAAAAACAAATTGAAATTTCATCTCAACTCAGTCTCAGAAAAGCTAAGATCAATGAAATGACAGGCAGCCAATGCTGGAAGGGTTGTGAAGAAAGAGGAACCCTCATTGGCTCTTGATGAGAATGGAAATTGATCAATGAAATGACAGGCAGCCAATGCCGGAAGGGTTGTGAAGAAAGAGGAACCCTCATTGGCTCTTG
>NC_022009.1:76337589-76346523 GCF_000317375.1 Microtus ochrogaster
TGATATGGAACATTTGTTTAATGATGCAAAGATGAAGGCTAATGTGGCGCGTTCTCTCTCACAGGATGTTCTTAGCTTCAAATCTTCAGATGTGTGTCTACAACATGGAGTAAGCACAGAAACAAGGAAAGGATAAAGGAACCATCGGTGTGGGGGAGCCCAAGAGTGAGTAGTGAGATACAAGGAATATGTGTCATTTGTTCAGTGGATATTTGCCATTCCACTGCTTGACTACCTCAATTAAGAGAATAATTCCCTCTGGAAACAAGATTAATTCCCCCCATAAGTTATCCCACAGTTAATGACTGCTTTGTGCAGCATATTCAACCTCATAAACATGCCCCTAAGTTCATGTGTCATCTCATCTCAGCTAATGTATATGGGACAAAGAAAGGTGGAGGCATGTGGTTCAACGGTGGGGCCAAATCTTTACATCTGTGAGGCCCTGGATTCAGTCTTAATACCCACGTAACACACTCAAACAAACACATACAATGCACACTTATGCACATATAGAGAGAGGAGAAGGAGGGGGAAAGAAAGAAAGAAAGAAAGAAAGAAAGAAAGAAAGAAAGAAAGAAAGAAAGGAAAAAGACAGACAGACAGAAATCCAGAGCAGCCAACAGCGTGGGTCCAGTTCTGTATCTCCCTAGAACACCCTCCAACCTCATCTACTTGAACAGTTGAGGGGCTTCTAAAGAAGATTCCCTGGGAAAGCATGATGTTGACTGCAATCTGGGAAACCAATACTTTCAGAGATTCCATTGTGTGAGCTTGGATAGGGAGAAAGTCAAACCTTTCAGCCCCTCGCCCCCCACCCCAGCTCCATCTATAAATACCCACCCTGTTCCATTTTTGCCCTAGAAGCTCTTTTCTGTTCTCTGCAGAGATGCATTCTCTTTTGTGAGCAATGGCTCAATCTGATTCAATAAATAGTATTTTACACTAATGTAATTCTTGAGAGGATTCAGAAACCATTAAGAATGTTCTATTTAAAAGCCTACATTAGACCCTATCACTGTCCTCTGAAACAAATTATAGCTTTTAACACATTAAAATTATACCTTGAGAGGATTCTCTGAGCATTTACTGAAAGTGGGCATACAGGATCTTATTGGAAAAAATAATAGGAAACGCACACGGACTATTTTCTAAGAATTTAATTAATGAAAGAAAAATTTAGTTCTTCTACTTAGCAAATTAGCTGTTCAATTCATCAGCAAAATAACATGAAGTTAAAGTTGCCATAATTGTTCAACTGGAAAAATTATTATTATTATTATCATCATCATCATCATTATGTGTATTTGTGTGTGCGTGGCATGCATAGTTGCATGGTGGTCATGAAGCTTGTGTGGAGGTCAGAGGGCAGCGTTGGAATAGGTTTTATTCTCCACTTTTAGGTTGCTTCTCAGGTTGGAACGCAGGTCCTGAAGCTTTCGTGGCAATCACGTTGATGTCATGCTAAGCCGCCTCTCTGGTCCTTTTTCCACATTGTTTTATTGAGTAAAAAATGACGGTATTCAATTCCATGATAAATTCCTGTTTCAGAAAATTAACATCTGACCTTCCAGTTTATAGGATAGAAAAATAAACTAAACATACATTTTCGAAATATCTCCATCTTAAAATCTTTTAGCTAAAAAGCAGCTCAAGATAAAATTATGAAGTAATTTTCATCCTTCCTCTGCCCTTTTTCTTATTTTCTTTCTCTCCATCGCCCTTCTCCCTCCCTTCCCCCTGCTATTTCTGTCCCTCGTGTCCTCTTCTGTGTCTAGACATTTTCCCCAGGTCTCTAGTTGGAGCACAATAAGGTTTCCTCCTCTGCCGTTAGTAGATAAAGTTAAACAAAATGTTGCATCTCAAGGTAGTGAGCTTTCTCTTTAGCCTCATTCCTGCATCTCTTGTGAACTAGCCTCCAGCCTTCAGTATGTGGCATATACAGAATGTCAGCTGGCTGAACACACATCCCAGGATTTGGCTTTTTAATAAAATCTGGATTGAGAATGTGTCAATGTGGTGAATATTAGAGACAACTTTTAAAACTCAAAGAACTAATTAAGAGCCAAAGAGGGCCTTGTGAACTCCTCCAAACCTCAGAGTGGAGCAGATGCCATCCTTGCTGCAGGCCCAGCCTAGTGAAAATGGCTTCCCTCTGACTGCTTTGATAGAGATTAATGTGCTCTGGATCTGAAGAGGAAAATTAACTGGTAATAATTTCTATCAAGGTTTTCCTCTTGGCAATGGCAGGCAGGTTACCCCACCTCGCCCCAGAATTGCAGAGAAAGATACTGTACTAGCAAGATTCATGACCAGGTGGATAACTCCAAGAAGAAAGATCAATGTTGTAGAGTATTATTTTAAGATGTATTTCATTTGTTTATGATATGGAACATTTGTTTAATGATGCAAAGATGTGTTGCATTCCTTTATGTTGCATTTGTTTAACTGTGAAACTGTGTTACTTTGCCTATTTAAAACACCTGATTGGTCTAATAAAGACCTGAATTGCCAATAGCAAGGCAGGAGAAAGGATAGGCAGAACTTGCAGTCAGAGAGAATAAATAGGAGAAGAAATCTTGGAGGAGCAAGATGAAGGAGCCAGAAAAGAAGAGGTCAGACACTCAGCTACACAGCAAGCCACAGACTAAGAAGGAAAGAGAAGAAATACAGAAATAGAGAAAGATAAAAGTCTAGAGGCAAAAGGTAGATGGGTTAATTTCAGTTAAGAAAAGCTGGCTAGAAACAAGCCAAGCTAAGGCCGGGCATTCATAAGAAAGAATAAGCCTCTGTGTATTTGTTTGGGAGCTGGGTGGCAGACTCCTAAAGAAAAAAAAAAAAGAGTGAAGGGTAAGAAACAACACCTACAGTTCAAACATGGACTATTGAATTTGTGGAACCCATCTAATTACAAAGGGTCTCGGTACACAATAGCAGAGACAGGCTGATGAGGGAATGCACTTCTGGCAACAATATTCCCACACTGACTATTAAGTGTGGTCAAATCCACACTTAATGTAATTGATTTGCTTATGAGTAGGAATTGTAGCAGATGAATGCAGAAAAATTCCATAAGTTCCCAAGTCATGATATATTTATATGGAAAACTTATCGTCCTAATGGTTAAGCAAAATTTATGTAAAACTGTTAGTAATTCCTAACCACTAGCCATGCATGGGCGACTGAGCACTTCGTATGTGAATTATCAAAACACACTGGAATGTGAAGGCTAGTACAAAATTAAAAAGGCCAATGTTTTTTGTACTGGTTATAGCTCATGAATTTGGGAGCAAGCATCTAATTGATGAGAGAAATGCAAAATCCATCACCTCTCCCTATAACACAAAAGTTGTCTCTGTGTTCACGCCGTTGTGGACACGTGTTACCGCAAAAAATGTGTTACATCAGTTGTGGGAGGTCGAGTGCCAGGAGTTCAAGGTTAGTTTGTTCTGCATAGTGAGATTCTTTCTTTAAGAGGGGCCATGTTTTAAATACCTTTCCAGTTGGCTTAGGAAGAGGGGGGGATGGAATCACCACAATTCCAATGTTCTGGAGGCAAGGAATCCTCTTGCCTTCCTCTCCACAACTGTTTAATTCACTTCTTGAAATATTTCTTTTTTTCACTTCTTTTTTTAAATTTAATTTTATTATTATTATTATTACAAATTTTCACCTCCTCTCCTCCCCCCACTCACCTTCCCCTCCCTCTCCAGTCCAAAGAGCAGTCAGGGTTCCCTGCCCTGTGGTAAGTCCAAGGACCTCCCCCTCCATCCAGGTCTAGGAAGGTGAGGATCCAAACAGACTAGGCTCCCACAAAGCCATTACATGGAATAGAATCAAAATCCAGTGCCATTGTCCTTGGCTTCTCATCAGCCCTCATTGTCAGCCACGTTGTACTCACTCATTCGTGGATTCTAGCCATAAACAAAGGACATTGAGCCTATAGTTGGTGATTCTAGAGAAGCTAATTAAGAAAAAAAAAAAAGAAGGTGAACCCAAATCAAAAAAAATATGTAGTTATCCTCCTGGATATTGGAAGTATTCACGATTTCCAGGCAAAAATTGAGAGCTTGGGGGTGGGGGTGGGACGGGGTAAGGGGAGATGGGGAGAGAGAAGTGAGAAGGGGAGGATGGGGAGAGCTTGGGGGAATGGGACAGTTGGGATGGAGGAGGACTGGATATGGGAGCAGGGAAGTATATATCTTAATTAAGAGAGCCATTTGAGTGAGGGTCAGCAAGAGACTGGACTCTAGAGAGGTTCCCAGGTGTCCAAGGAGGTGTCCCCCAGCTTGTTCCTTGAGCAGCCGAGGAGAGGGCGCCTGAACTGGCCCTATACTATAGTCACTCTGATGAGTATCTTGCATATCACAATAGAACCTTCATCTGGCGATGGATGGAGATAGAGACAGAGACACACGTTGGAGCATTGGACTGAGCTCCCAAAGTCCAAATGAGGAGCAGAAGGATAGAGAACATGAGCAAGGAAGTCAGGACCGGGAGGCGTGAAATATTTCTTCTGGGCTTCCTTTGAACAACTACAGAGTCTTCCTCGGAAGGTCAGTGATAGAATACAGCTGCAGGGTTGGTATACCATCAGGATTACCATTGCCTGGATTATGTGCCAGGTGACTAGTATCTCTGTCCTTCTTGTGGGCTTGGACAGTATTTATATCCATGAGGCAATGCTTATCAAAAGAACGTTTGGCTGTCGTTTCTAGGTGTAATATGGAGGCTAAGAGGGAGGAAAACTGGTCACACCCATCACTCCTTCCTTTTTTTCTTTTTCTCCTTCCTTCCTTTCTTCCTTCCTTTCTTCCTTCCTTCCTTCCTTCCTTCCTTCCTTCCTTTCTTTCTTTCTTTCTTTCTTTCTTTCTTTCTTTCTTTCTTTCTTTCTCTTGCTTGCTTTTGGTTTTTCGAGACAGGGTTTCTCTGTAGCTTTGGAACCTGTGCTAGAACTTACTTCGTAGACCAGGCTGGCCTTGAACTCACAGAGATCCACCTGCCTCTGCCTCCTGAATGCTGGGATTACAGGTGTGCACCACCACCATCTAAACCTCCTTTAATTTTTTTTAAAAACATGTATATGCGCTTCTTTGGGAATTTGTTAAGAAAAAAAAACAAAGGGGGGAAAACAAGTTTTTTTTTTTTTTAAACAGGGAATTTGGTGAAAGCAATTATCAGAAATAATCAACAGTAAATAAGCAGCCCATTTATTAAGTATACTCTGTCATTTGTGTGACAGGCATATTTAGGATTGTGCGGGGAATCAAGCTTACAGTAAAGCAGATTTGCTTCAAGAGTCTTTCCACTTGATATCCACATGGAGCAAGCAGACACAGTCTCTAGTTAACAGCTGTAAGTCCTGTTTCTGTTTACTATTCTGACATCTGCAAGCTTATTCTCTCCTCTTTGTATCCATCTACCTGTTCTGAGAAATGACAATGAACGAAGTGTTTTAATATTTATAATAGATATTTTCTCATTTTTGACAAAGGTACTCAGATTAAACCTGTCTTTCTTTCTTTCTTTCTTTTTTCTTTTCAGCTTCTGACTGTTTGAGACAAGACAGTGAGGAACTCTAAACCCTGTTTGGGACTCAGCCATGTGTCAGAGGTCTCCTTAGTCTAGCTAGGATGTTTTAGCTACTGGAAAAAGAGTATTCAAATACACTAACCAATATGAACAATGAAAACATGATTTGCCATTGATCTATCACAGCATAGTAAACAATGAGAAATATTTAGTGTACAGAATTCTGAGGTGTATCCCTGGCTTGTTCTTAGCAGAAAACATGGGAAGCTACAGAGTGAAGGTAGCTGTTTTTTTTTTTTTGTTTGTGGATGGCCCACAGCTGGCTACTGTGTACATGATGCACAGTCCAAGGCTAGATACGACCTACAAGATGTATTTGTATAGCATTTCCAACAGGCAGTGATTTTCCTAATTTTATAAAGACAACACATGAATATTTCTGCATCTTCCAGCCGTGCGAGATTCTAAAATCATCAAAGCGAAGTGACTAATCAGCGTTGGTGTTGCTCTAGAAAACGGAGTTCATAATAGTGATGTATTCTTCCCTTCTTAGATGTGGAGGTCCTAGGATCAGAGCGTCCATCACTAAGGAGGAGTGAGCTGAAATCAAGGAGATTTTTCTTTATTTCCCAGAAAAAAAGCATACCATTTCAACAGCAAGGATTAGAGTATAAAGGGCAGACTATGAAACAGACACTAATGAAACATTAATACAGGCAAACTTACAGATGCACTCGCTTCAAATTATTTTAGAAAAAAATGTTGCCCGGAAGGCTGAACTTTAGCTAATTGTGTTTGGGGCACACACCGTGCTTAGATGGAGTTTACTATCAGGTTGACATGGACTACTGGGAGTAACTTTGCAATCTCCATGGACGGTTTAAAGTGTGCTTGTTTCCAGAAGTCTGCTGTTGAGTTGGTTCTGTCAAATCCTTGTTTCCTTTCTTTGTATGGAAGTTTGGAAATTGCCTATGCTTCGTCGGCTGCATCAGTTACTATGAGAGAAGCTCTGGTCCATCACCTCTCCTCTTCTGCCTTGCCAGTTGGTGCTCCAAGGATTCATTGAAGTTTATGATGTTACTTTCCCAAATTTTATGAGAATTTGTCTTCTCTCTATGATCAACGAGTGTTTTGAGAGAGGTTAATATGATTATATCTTATATGGGATGAAAAATAGAGATGATGCTAGCCTATTAACACTGACGATAAGTCTCCTTGCATCTTTTATCTCTCTGAATGTTGGTCAGAACAGGCTAACCTTTGTGGTAGAAGATAATCCTGACACCTCTGTATATTAAGAGAGTTCCTCTTTTTCTTGTCCATGAAATCACTCCAGCATGGTGACTAGGAAACTTGCTGTTTGTGACCTCAATTATGTATTAATACAATGCAATGCTTAACCCAGGGCAGAAAAGATTTCCTTGCTTAGTAATTATTTAAAGAACTGAAGACAATGAATAAAAACATTTTTGTAACTCATTTCTTTACATTTTGAAGAAAACACCAAAAGCTCACTGAAACTTATAGGGAATATTCAATCTTATATAATTTATTCCCATAAGATTCAAAAGAAACTACTAATTTATTTTCCAGAAATTATTATATTTTCCATTAGTTGGATTTTTATAAATTGCTGTTCTATTAAACTACTTAACAGAATAATAAAATATGAAGCAGAATCCCGTACTTTGAGATGCTTTGAATCCCTTGCTCTTAAAGGACAAGTGTTACCAGAAATAGCATTAGTTCAAGGTTCAACATATTAGACAAACAGAAAACCCCAAATTAGCAGATTTTGGCATTGTTCTACTTGAATATCCCCACTTGTGTTTATTATTTATTTTTCTCGAGCGTAAACTTCACTATCCTTATCTCTTTTTGAATTTTATACAACCGGTTAGATAAGGTGACCTGGGCATTATTCCTTCCTATGTTTTAAGATTCTCCATTTTGTTTGCGATTTCACTCTATGCTCCAGCATATGTGGTACAAGAATTCCTTCTTCTCCAATATGAAGCTAGCAGCTGCCACACAAAGCAGGTACCTATAGAACAACATTATTTATAAATCCACCTTCAAAAAGTCCTTTACTGGGCAGGCAGAGTGGTGTCTGTGGCAGGAGTGTGAATTCCAGGTGAACCTAGGATGCAAAGTGAGATCCTATCTCAAAGCCTGCAAGCAAACAAGCAAACACACACACACACACACACAAACAAGCAAGGCAAGACATAACGAAGCAAAAAATCACCTCAAAGCAAAACAAATACCACAAACTCTGCCTTTCTATTTCCAGCTGAATCTTTATGATGTCAGCTGAGCGTTGCCCAAGCTGTTCCTTTCAGAACATCTGCTCTGTGATCTTAGACGAAACACACCTAAAAAATGTGCCCCACATATTTGCTTCTTGAGTGAGGACCTTAAACTGAGCGTGCTCTCAGGAATATGCCCATCCCGAATGTGCGCCCCCCTGTAAGAAGTCATACACTTTCTTCGTTCCGAGAGGACGTTGCTTTTGAAAGAGTTCCTGGCCTCAGAAAGAGTGGTAGCTCTTTCTCCAGTCGTTTATTTCCAGCCATGGTTGTTTCTTTCTGGATTCACCAAGAAGGGAACCTGTGGCAGAACAGGAGCTGGACGGAAACATCAAGATGATATGAAATATTTTAAAATGTCCAGATCAGGCATTGTGAGGCAAAACAAATGACATCAGAACCCTCCCCCCAAACACCCACTGCGCTCCCGTTGCTGTTTGCCAAGTGTGGGTCTGTATTTGTTCTCATCTGCTGTCAATGGAAGCTTCTCTGATGCTGGATGGCATTTTTCAGGATATTTCTCACCGTTCTTATTGGTTTTCATTATTATTTATTGTATAAGATACCTGTTTGTATCTTATATAAAATAAAGGGTATATTTTTGGGTGGGTGGAGAACAGGAGAGAATCTAGGATGAGTTGGGAAACAGGAAACTGTAATGAGAATATATTATATGAAAAAAATCTATTCTCAATTAAAAAAAAAAAGATTGACTTGTGAGAGAAGCCAGTTTGTAGACGGAGACTGGAAGGCAGTCTTTGCCTGAGCTTCATTTAAGGAACCGAGCATGTGTGAAGAAACAATTACTGTCAAAAGCCCTTGAAATACAAACGGGAGAGGCAGGGCTGTATATGATGTGTGTGTGTGTGTGTGTGTGTGTGTGTGTGTGTGTGTGTGCACATGTGTGTGTACGCAAGCTTCTGTGGGGCTCTTTCCTCAGCTCACAGGACCACTCCCAGTCTGGAGAAAGTTTTTGTGATGGAGAAGGGTCATCTGTCTATGTGTTATTTTCATTGGTTAATAAAGAAACTGCCTTGGCCCTTTGATAGGTCAGAACATAGGTAGGCAGGAAAGACAGAACAGAATGCTGGGA
>NC_022009.1:76347081-76387797 GCF_000317375.1 Microtus ochrogaster
ATTCTAAGCATGTAGCCACAGCATTGGGGATCTACTCTCTGTTCCTCTCCTCTCCGTAGCTAGCTTAAAAGGCAGAGGTTTTTCTGAATCTCTTGTCCGGATTGCTATGCTTTTTAGCTCACTCTTGTTCTCCCAAACTCTAATATAATTCTCCTTGAGCTTCACTATGAGTCCGTTTTTAAATTCTTTTACTAAGAACCCAAGGAGGGGCTCCCAGTTTCCCTGGTAACAAGCTCGCCACACTCAGTTACAACATCCCATTGATTTTCACGTCGGTCTAGCATTTCCTTAGAAATTATACTGAGTTTCAGAGGCAAGATTTCTCAGTCAGTCTCTCCCTGCTTCCTCTGTCTCTCCTCCATGCAAGCACACCGCTCCTGTACGTGCATGTGTCTCTCTGAGAATTTCAAGCTTGATGATTTGTGGTCTATTTCTGTGCTTATTGGTAGGTTAGCCTATGAACTGATTACTGATTTTAAGACAAGATTTAGTCATTGAAACTAGTAATTACTAACTAGTAGTCATACTTCCTGAGGCAAAGTAAAACGTAGATCCATAATACCTCACTGTCTTACCCTTTCAGCAATGTTTCATAGTGTCTTCCTTGATATATTTGTAACTTGTAAGTGAGATCTTCATGATTATATTAAGTTAGAATGTAGGGGCAAAATCAATGCTTTTATACTTAGCTGTTTCCAGGGAAATTAAATAAGAGAAATGTATTTTTATTTCGGTTTCCTACAAATAGAGAGAATAGCTGTTGCCTTTCCAAACCTGCCAAGTCTTACATAATAAAAATAATACGTTTTTATTACCAGTGATAGAAAAGCAGAGGTTAAATTTAAAACTATGTGGGAGGTAAAATCCTGGCCACCTGCTAGAAACACAGTTGCAATATAAACGGCCTTGTTTTGCACTGGCTAAGCAACAGGCAAGAGACTATTACTCAAAAGGGCATGCAACATTTAAAATACAAACTAGGAGCTAAAGAGATGGTTCTGCAGTTAAAAGTCCTTGCTACCCTTGCTGGTTCATTCCTAGCACCATGTTAAGTGGCTCACAACCACTTCTAGTTAAAGTTCCAAGGTATCTGACCTCTCTTCTAGACTCTGTGGAAACCTGTGTGCAAATAGTGTGCATGTATCTATCAAAGCAAATACAAACATACCATTTAAAACATGCAAAATTGTGGGGGTCCTCTCTCTCTCGGCCTGTTGGCCATCAGGTCGAGACGGGAAAGAAGCAGAAGGGGCGACAGAAAGCTTTATATGTGGCCCATGAGCACTAATGGAGACAGCCTACTGGAAGACAGATTTTAGTGAATCGGCTC
Organism: Microtus ochrogaster; assembly: GCF_000317375.1. Classification (NCBI taxonomy): domain Eukaryota; kingdom Metazoa; phylum Chordata; class Mammalia; order Rodentia; family Cricetidae; genus Microtus; species Microtus ochrogaster. Next base: position 76,348,412 of record NC_022009.1, read on the forward strand.
AATTTTGTTCCAGAGAATATGGACTGTGTGGGACTGGGAAACCTGCAGACAAAACGAAATGTGCATTAAGCAACACGTGCCTCTAATAAGGCTTAGTGTGTGGTGGTAGGGTCCTATAGCAGAGCTTCTAACACAATCTTCTTCTATGGGACCTGATTCATCTTTCCTTGACCCTTGGCATCTGGTTTAGAGACAGCTTTTAGATGAGGTCAGTCCTCCAGGCTCAGGGCCATTCTCCAGATAAGAGCTTTGCTGGAGGGAGGAATTCTTTGTTGCCGAGCTATTGAGACTAGCTGCCAAGCCATGGCAAACTGCGACTTCTCACCAGCCAGCAATGTTTTCCAACATAAAATGATTTCAGACAGCAGTTCAGATTTAAATATTTTTGTCTGTTCCTAAGCTTTCATAATATACCACATGTTGACCTCATGCATCATGGCTGCATAGCCAACGCTACACTAATGGAAAGGAATCAAAGAAATAGTTCTCTGTGTTTAGTTGAAATCACACTTTATTCTCAGAGTAATAAATGATTTTATTATGATCCTTCTCACATAAAAAGTCAAAGCAATCCTTATAAAGTTAGTTTTTTTTTTTAAAATCCAAACTCAAACAACTGATAAATAGAACACCAGCGTATTGATAAATATGTTCCTAACAATGTCTAAGATCTGAATTAATTTGGAGCAAACGCAAACCTAGTTAAGGGAGATGTATTTGTCATTTAACTAAGTGAACTATTTCATTCTAGAGACCTACCAGTTTGTTGGCAAAGGTCCAAAGCAGAATTGCTTGGCCATTTTATAGTGATGTCTTATTCACTTTACAAAGCCAATGAATGTTTATTAATTACTATATTATCTGCCATTTTAAAACAATAAACAAATTTCTAAACTTGAACAAGTGGAATCAGTGTCAGCAATTCACTTTTTCATGCTGATCGTGGCTTCCATCCAAGTGCCTGTGTCCTTTAATGGGTCAATAGTTCACTTTTAGTAAACAGAGCATGTGTAAGCTTAGACAGTACACTTGTCCCCAAGTTTCTGAAAACCCTTTCAAGACTACATATATGTTCATGAAAACATAATAGCCCTAAATAAAATATTCTTCTTAGAGTTACCTATGACAAACACCGTCATCAGAAGCAATGAAGCAGAGGAGAGGATTTCTTTCATCTTACAGATTAGAGCCCATCATCTAGAGAAGTCAGGGCAGGAACTCCAGCAGGGACTAGAAGTAAACACGGTAGAAGAATACTTCTTGTTTGTTTGCACACAGGAACTACTTCTGATACAGCCTAAGACCTATCAGGAAACAATGCCACCATTGGCCTGGGTCTTCTTAAGTTAATCACACATTTTGGCAAATGTTGAGAATTAATTGCTTAAACAGAAAGTGCAATGTGATTGTGATAAGTAACATTTTGTTGTTGTTGTTGTTGTTGTTGTTTTTTTTGAGACAGGGTTTCTCTGTGTAGCTTTGGCACCTTCCTAAAACTTGCTCTGTAGACAAGGCTGGCCTCAAACACACAGAGATCCTACTGTCTCTGCTTCCTGAGTGCTGGAATTAAAGGTGTGTGCCACCATCTCCCAGCTGATAAGTATCTTATAGTCACCTTGAGGGGTTCAGTGGAGGACCTATAGCATTCACCCAATATTATCATGGGCAACTTAGTATACATCTTGAAGAAGGATATGATTCTATTTCCTCTTTAATGGATTATTGAAGCATGTGAGTAAAGTCATCCTTGAAAGAGGCTTGACTAGGCACCTGACACCTGTAAATATTCATTCTAGTACTAATAAATCAATGGTTTGAACTTTCTATTTTATCCTCAACTTAAAATTTTTATAATTTCATAAACTACTTCCAAGTACTTTCTATCATTAAAAAAGAACAACTGCTTAGCTGTAACAGCTATCTGTCTTCTACATATATTATATTTATATAATAATATAAAACCCAAAATAAACGAAACAAGACTTTGGGACAGGATTTTAAGGATCACTCCCAGTTGATTAATCGATACACATGAAAGGTGGTGGAAGGATCAACAGAGAGTGAGACACAGGCTCTCAGAAATGGTTCCATGCATACAATCATCTGAGTTTCAATGAGATAGTGTCAAATGGAGAAAATAATCATTTCAACACATTTCTAGAATATTTGCATACAATAAATGAATCTCTACCTTTAATTCACACTATTCAATTCAAACATGAGGGAAATATGAGTTAATTACCAGGCTGGCCTTGAACTCACAGTTATCTGCCTGCCTCGGCCTCCTGAGTGCTGGGATTAAAGGCATGTGGCACCACTGCCCGGCTACACAAGTTAATTTTCAAGAAAGATAAAACATTTGGCTTAGAGTGTACTCTCTTCTTTTGCTAAATAGCTATGGAGATGAAATGAAAAAATAATCTCTAGCATCGGATACTCAACCTTAGGGTAGAAGAGCTGGAGATGGATTCTCTGTAAGAGAACGAGCTATGCTCAGATGTGTCTACTTGCTACTGATTATATTGACTGTAGTCCTCTGCCTTGACCCGGACATTAAAGATATGGACTTTGTTTAGCTCTTCACTTTTTTTAGGGACCACATTTTTCTCACAAGATCATTTTTCTTCCTTTGCCCTAGGTTAGAATGCCTACATAGTATCCAGGCTGGACTGGGGCCTCTCTGAATAGAAAGCAGGGCATTCTGGAAGGAAATAAGCATCCAAAGTGGGAATTTAGACCCTGAAATTTGAGGATGTAACTGTGGCTTGCTGGAGTAATGTTGTAGAATATTATTTTAACTGAACAAAAATGCATTATTACATTTGTTTGTGCTTCAGAATACTACTTTAACTGTGATAGCTGTTTATGCTACATTTGTTAAATGATGTAAAGATGTGTTCCATCTGTTTCACCTTGCCTGCCTAAGGTACCTGATTGTTCTAATAAAGAGTTGAATGGCCAATAGCTAGGCAGAGAAAGGATAGGTGGGGATAGCAGGCAGAGAGAATAAATAAGATAACTTTAGACTCAATGAAAAATGGGGAGGAAACAGAGAAGGATGAGAAGGGAGATGCTAGCCAGCCAAATATAGAGAAGCAGTGAAAGTAAGATATATAGAAGTAAGAAAGATAATAAGCCCCGAGGGCAAAGGTAGATAAAGAGAAACAGGTTAAGTTAATAGAGCTAGCCAGAAGTGGGCTGACCTGCACTGAGCTTTAAAAACAAATAAATCTCTGTGTCATGTTATGGAAGCTAGTTGATAACCCCCCCCCCACCACCACCACTAAGGACTAGTACAGAGAATGTGGATATATTGGGAAAAAAGAGAAAGGCTAGCGCAATCCCAGGACAACTCAGAAAAATGACCTATCCTGGGCTAGCCTTTTCAGTCAAATAACTCTGGTAATTTCTATCTCTAGCTAGTCTCCTGATTTTTTTTTTTTTTTAATATTTGGGAAATCAAGAACCGCTGAAGCAGAGATCCCAGGCTCCAGAAAATTCTCTTAAGATTGTCCACCTAAAATATTGACCAAAGAACTTTGTGGGGAAATATTGAAGCTTCTCACACTTCCATGTGGCCCCAAAGGACTATGTGTGCAGATCTCAAGCGAGACTCAGCAAGGAGTCTCATGCAGTCCCCGTTTCTCGAAGGAACATTCAATACACCTTTCACTTTGAAAAGACAGGGGAAATTCTGTGGAGTTCCCAGGATGGTTAAGAAAAAAGCAAAATTCCTGTTATTTCAGTTGAGGTCAAGCGTAGAAAGGAAGACTTCGATTCAGATGGGCAACCGGATCCTGAAGATTAGAACACTGCGCAGTTGCGCTAAATGTCTCTTGTCTGAGGATGGATCAAGTCCTTTGCCTCGTGTTGCTCAAGCTACAGGAAACAATCAGGTTAACAGTCAGAATTAGGACTAGTGAATCTGCCAAAATCTGAAAAGAACTTGATAAGAAAGAGAACCTCTTAAAATACTTCAGGGAAAAAAAAAAAGCATTTCTTTCTGAAAAGGAAGCATTTTTATTAGTTGCATTTGATTCTAATAACAGGCAACCACTTAAACGCCCTGGTCTTTTAATAATCCCAATGATTAATTTGCCAGTGCTATTAAATGGCAAAAGCACAAGATGAGTACAGAACGTGATTTGCAAGGAAGAACAGCGGCAATGAGGTCGCCACGCTCAGGCTTCAGTTCTGTGCCTTGATTCTGCTTCTGGGCTGCGGTCCTCCTAATCGCAGAGGGGTAGTTTTGCCTACCTAGACGTTTGGCTTACCTAGCAGTCAGGAGAAAGTGTAATCACAGAGCATTAGAGACATGACCCAAGACATCAGTTACTGAGTGGGATAGCCTAGCCTCGCTTAGAAGCTTAGAGCTGTGGTTCATGTAAAATTTACAACGAGCCTGTCTGGCCCAGGGTTACAGCAAGAAAAGTAACGGCAATAATGATAGTGCTAATTATCACAGCCCACGAGGCAATTTTAGTGTCAAGTCCCCGAAAAATGACCCTGTGAATACACATTAACACCTCATGTTGGTCCTCTTAGCTGGACAGTCAATACTGTTTAATATAGAGAGAAAAGCCTTGGGGCAAAGATGGAGGTTGGAAATCTACTGTTGTCTGCAGTTTGCTTCTGACAGGCTTTGCACTGAAGGATGTCTGTTTTCTAGAACTCTTGGGAGGATGTGAAAGTCAGACTTTTCACTTACAACCTGGTCATGATTGAATTCCAATGGACCCAGTGAAAGTGGTCAACTTTCCAGCTGTCATGGAATGTCATTAAATCAATAGATGTGTGGAACAAGTAGACCAAAGCATGGCTTTTCTCTTCCACCCCCTTTGTCTGTCTGTCTGCCTGCCTGCCTGCCTCTCTCCCCCCACCCCATCTTTCTCCCTCCTGTCCCCTTTGTGCCCCTGTCTCTGTGTACCGTGTGTTCATTATAACCCTGATACTCCAAACAGGACCTGACCTGCCTTCTGTCATTTTAATTTGCCATCTTATTTGTTAAAAATATTTGTCTGGTATCTATAACAACAAACTAACTTGTTTTAGAACTAAAATAATTGAAAAGCTTGTAAAAAGTTGTCTCAACATTCCAAATTACTTTTACTGAGGCTAACTAAGCTAAATCAAGTCGTGTACAATACATGAAAGTGAAGAAGACCAAATGAAAAACTGATGTTATAATTATCTGTGAAAAAATTTGGTATCAAAGACACTAATCTTTTTACATGTTAATCGCTTTTCATAAACCACAGTTGCTGGTATCTTCTTACAACTCAAAAATATCAATGCAGTTCAGTCTCTAGTGATGGAGCAGAACCAAAGGAACTGGGGTTAAGCATATCAGACTCTACAGAAGGTACAGTGACTGAAGCTCAGCTATAGTCTAGAGAGGAACCAAGAGGCGGGGGTGGGGTGGGGAGGAGTGTCATTGTAATGACTGACACCAGGGCAGAGTATGTCGGTCAGTCGGCTTCAATAGTGGATACCACAATTTTACCTCTTCCTTTCTTCATTCCATTAACATCTCTGCATCTATTCCTATCTCAACATGCTTTGCCCTTGGCATGTTAGTGTTCAAAGGGACTTATGTGCAGCTATTACAAATGCATTCTGTATTCTCATTCATTTATATTTGGTAGTGAGATTTATTCTTCCTGTGCCTTTGATTGTTTAGTGTCTTCCCTTCTTTACTTCTGAGGGTTCCTTTAAGTTCCTTTAGTGTTTCTTGTAGTGGTGATGAATTCTCCCATCCTTTGCTTGTCTGAAATGGATGTATCTGTTCTTCACTATTAAGTGACTCTCTTCTTGGGTTAAAAAAAAAATCTTCCTTTTTCTCTCTCTGTACTTTGAGCTTATCACTTTGCATTCTCCTTGCCTGCAAAGAACATTGTAAATAATCCAGATGATCATATAAATCTTTTTTTGCTTATGATAAGTCATTTTATTACAGTTCTCCTTTTCTTATTGGATTTTGATTATCTGAAGTCTATTTTGTCAGGTATTAGGAAAGCAATGCCTGCTTACTTCCTGGTCCCATTTGACTGCAGTACTTTTTTCCATCTTTTTACTTTATGAAGGTTCATTTCTTTAGAGCTCTTATATGTTTCTTATAGACAACCGATAGATAGATTTTGCCTCTTAACTCATTTAGTTAGCTCCTGTCTTTTGATTGGAGAATTGAGGCCATTACTATTTAAAGTTATTATTGAACGCAGTCATTTGATTGCAGTCATTATGTTGCTAATTAGTGGTGTTATTGTTTATATTCTCAGTGGTGCTTGCTATTTTGATAATTATAGTTTCATATTCCTTTCCTTCAGTTTCTTGGTTATTTTTATTCTTCTCTCCATCCTGAAATTGTGCTTCCTATATTTTCCTTACATCTGGTTTGTTGGATATAGTTTTCTTTTTAGAATATTTATATTACGGACAGTTTCTCTTTCTCCTTCAATTATGGCAGATAGGTTTCCTGGGTGTTAGTCTAGGTGAACTATATCTTTTTAGACTTGCATTGCTTTCTTAAAATATGTGTTCTGGGGGTTAATCGAGATAATTTTCAATGGCCAAGCATTTCTGCATGACTCATGGTTTTGGGGAAAGTTATTGCCTTGAACTTGAACAATGCTTGTATTTTTCCTATTAGATTTTGTCATATGGACTTTTGGTTTTGTTTTCTGTCTGGCATGGGGAGGGATGGTTGGAGAAGGAGAGAGGATGTGTGAATGCGGTTGGGATTAGAGGTTAGGTATGTCATTAGTGGAATGAAGACAAGTGGACACATGGCTTGGACTGGTATGTAGAATGTATCTCCTTCTCCGAGCCTAGGGTCTGGGGGTGGATCTGGTGTTTGTGGAGCTGAAAGTATTTGTCAGCTGTAGGAGTTCCCAGGTGAAGCCACTTGTGTAGGCTATTATGTCATCTACAAATAAAGATACTTTGATTGCTTCTTGTCCATTTTGTAGCCCCTTGATCTTTTTCGAGTATCTACTGAAGATTGCAAGTACTGTATGAAATAGGTATAGGTAATATGTCTTGTTCCTGATTTTAGTGGAATTACTTTGAGTTTCTTTTCTTTTAAGTTGATTATGCAATCATTGTAAACTGCCTTTCTACATAGAGGTATGACTCTAATATTCCTAATATTTCTAGAACTTTTTTTTTCCATGAAGGAGCGCTGAATTTTGTCAAAGGCCTTCCCTACATTTGATGAAATGACCTTGTGATTTTTGTCTTTCAGTTTGTTTATTTGTTGGATTAAATTTATCAGTTTATGAATGTTGAGCCATCACTATATCCCTAGGATGAAGCCTATTTGTGAATGGTGAGTGATTGGTTTTTGTGTGTGGTCTTGGGTTTGGTTTGTAAGTATTTTATTGAATAGTTATTTGCATCTTTGTTCATAAAGGAAATTGGTCTGTAATTCTCTTTCTTTTTGGGATTTTCTGTGGTTTGGATATTAGGGGTAACTGTGGCCTTGTAAATGAATTGGGCCTTCTGTCTCTATTTTGTGGAACAATTTGATGAATATTGGCATTAACTCCTCTTTGAAAGTGTGGTAGAATTCTGTACTAATACAATCTGACCTTGGACCTTTTTTATGGCTGATAGAATTTTAATACTGCGTCTATTTCTCTAGGGGTGCTAGGTCTGTTTAAATTGATTATCTGATTTTGATTTAACTTTGGTAATTTGCTTATATATGGGAAAATTTTCAAATTGATGTAGTATAGGTTTTTAAAGAAAGAATTTTCTGAATTTCCTCAATGTCTGTTGTTATTCTAATTTTGTTAATTTGGATGTTCTATGTATGCCTTTTAGTTAATTTTGGTGGGAATTTGTCAGTCTTATTAATATTTTCAAACAACCAACTGCTTATTTCAGTGATTCATTGTTTTAATTTCTGTTTCTGTTTTATTGATTTCAGCCTTTATTTAATTACTTCTTGTTTTCTACCCCTTTGGTTGTGGCTGCTTCTTTTTCTAGAACTTTTGAGTGTGTAGCGTGAATAATAAAAACCAAGAGACAGATATTGGGGTTCAAACTGAAAATCAGAAAAGCAAAACAGCCAATCCACTAGAGAACTCTTATCTCTATGAAATCTTTACACTGAAAAGTGAGTGAGTCCCTGTCTCATCCTTCCTTCGATTTCTCTCTAGTGCTGGTATTAAAGACGTGTACCATCACCACCCAGCCTCTATGGCTAGCTGGGGTGGCAGTTGGGATTAAAGGTATGTGCCACCACTGCCTGGCCTGTCTGACTGATTTGTGTTGCTAGCTTTGCACTCTGATTTTCAGGAAAGCTTTATCTGATAGCTCATAAACAAGATATCACTGTATGGGTGTGCAATTAAGTTACTAGTATGCATTCTCTCCAGTTTTTGTCTTGTTTTGAATGTAGGCGCTTAGTGCTATGAACTTGCCTCTTAGAACTGCCTTTAATGTAACCCATAAGTTTAGGCATGATGTGAATTCATGTTCATTCAATTCTAGAAAATTTTAATTTTTATTAATTTCTCTTTTACTAATTTTTCACTCAATAGTGAGTTGCTCAGTTTCCATGGTTTTCTAAGCTTTCTGTTGTTTCTGTTGTTGATATCCAGCTTTGATCTGTGGTGGTCAGGTAGGATGTAGGATGTTATTTATCTCAATTACCTTGTATCTGTTGGGACTTGCTTTGTGTCTGAGCATGTTCTATTTTGCAGAAAGTTCCATGAGGTTCTGAGAGGTTATATTCTTCTGTGTTGGGGTGAAATGTTCTGTACATTTGAGTCACAGCATCTGTTAGTTCTGTTATTTCTCTGTCCAGTTTTGCCTGGATGACCTGACTGTCACCTGATGAAAGTGAGGAATGGAAGCCACCCACGGCCACCATGTAAGGGTTAATATGCATTTTACCTGTTGTAGGGTTTCTTTGAAGAACTGGATGCTCTTGTGTTTAGTTCATAGCACTGCAATGTCTTCTTGGTGAATTTTTCCTTTGCTGAGTATGTAGAATCCTTCTCTATCTCTCCTGATTAGTTTTGGCTTAAAGACTCTTTTGTTATATATTAAATCAGTTACATTAACTTTTTTTGGGAGGGGTCCATTTGCTTGGAGTGTTTTTTTCTATGTATTTACCCTGAGGTGATATCCATGCTTGATTTTAAGGTGTGTTTCCTGGATAGAGCTGAAGGATGGATCCTGTTTTGCATCTATTCTGTTAATTATGGAATTGAGATTAAGGATGTTGAGAGTTATCCATGAGCAAAATTTGTTGATTCCTGTTATTTTGTTTTAATGTGTGTTTCTTGGTGTGTGCGTGCGTGCGTGCGTGCGTGCGTGCGTGTGTGTGTGTGTGTGTGTGTGTGTGTGTGTTTTCCCTCCTTTGATTTGCTGGTCTGGGACTTTTTATTTTTTATGGTTTGCTTGAGTGTGGTTAACTTCTTTAGGTTAGAGTTTTCCTTCTGGTGTCTTCTGTGGGGTTGGGTTTGCAGATAGAAGTTGCTTAAATTTGTTTTATATCACATAATATCTTATTTTCTCCTTGTATTGTGATTGAAAGTTTTCTTGGGTATAGTAGCCTGGACTGGCATCTTTAGTCTCTTAGAGTTTGTAGGACATCTGTCCAGGCCCTTCTGGTTTTTAGAGTCTCCATTGAAAAGTCAGGTGTAATTCTAATAGACTGTTTTTATATATTACTTGTTTTTGTTTGTTTGTTCATTTTTAGTTTTTTTTCTTTGAAGCTTTTAGTATTCTTTCTTCATTCAGTATGTTTATTGTTTTGGTTATTATGTGTGATGGTGGCATTCTTTTCTGGTACAGTATTTGGTATTCTCTATGCTTCTTTGTACAGATCCTGATTTAGGTTAGAGAGAATATCATCTATGACTCTTATGAAAATATTTTCTGTGTCGTTGACCTGGGTTTCTTCTTCTTCCTCTATTTGTATTATTTTTAGATTTGTCTTTTCACAATATCCTATATTTCCTGGATGTTTTGTGCTAGAATTCTTTTAGATTTAACATTTTCTTTGACTGTAGTATCTGTTTCTTTTGTCTCGTCTTCAATGACTTGGACTCTCTCTTTCCATATCTTGTACTCCATTTGCAAGGCTTGCCTCTGAGTTTCTTGACTGAGTTCCTGCCACAAGCTGCAACATTTTACAGTAATTACACAGTCTTCTTTTCATGAGGCTACTCAGCAGAGACAAGTTTTTTTTGTTGTTGTTGTTGTTTTTTTGTTGTTGTTGTTGGATGTTTAAACCAAGATGAAAGGCATGTTGGCATTATTGCCTTACAAATAAAGTGGCTGTTTCTTGTTGTAGATCTTCCACTCCTCTTACAAATTCGGGGTTTAACTCCCATAATTCAGCACTATTTGAGCTATGGGTGAACAAAGTCACACAGTCAAGAAACCCGCTTTCCACTACCAGGTCTTTGCTCCTCTCTCCTAGGTAAACATAGAGATCTGCCTTCCTGCAAATATCCTTATTGACAGGTATTTGGTCAATGTTTATTTAGGGACTCAGAAAAAGCACTTCATTTAAGACATTCCCAGATATCTAAGGACATAGAATTACTACATGGCCAATTTATAGCTGCTCACATAGATAGGAAAAAATTAACATGCCTTGGTTTTATCTAACTTATAGATAAGAAAAGTGATGATCTAAAAATAACCTTGTATTAAAAGACTTCTAACTCCTCACCTCACTTACACCTCAGTTTACTAATGTTTAGTTCAGAAGGTTTACTGCTTGTTTGTTACTCTCAGGAAAAGTAATTAACCATCTACCCACAGACCAGAGGAAGACAAACCTCCAGGGGTGCTTCTGAAAAGCATCAAGCTTATGAGCTTGCTAACATTGAAGTTTACTAATATTTGACAAAATGCTAGTGGACCAAGGGCCATAAACTTCCCTTGTTTGTTTGTGTGGGTTGCCTCACTACCTCTGCCTACAAGGTTTTGTGGGTCTGTATAGCTGGGTACAAACAAAGAGAGGAGAAGTGGGAATAGATAGAAGCAGAAACAGAAACACTCGGTCTGCTGGGGGTGAGACTGACGAACTGGGTTTGGAGGAAGGGAACACATGACGATCTGCATTTAGCCTGTCTGCTTCCCTAGCTCCCAATTTTTTAGTTATTTAATGATATAGTTCCTCACGATGATAAAGCCAACTATATTAGTATTTTCTTAAGACTCCTGGAATTTGTATTGGGATAATTGGCTTTCTCTTTCAAGTTTTAAAACACATCTATTTTGGTTCCTATTGGAATGTTTATTATTTAAACAGAGACTGCTCGCCGTTTTGTGATCTCTTTAAGGAAACTGAGGACCTAATTTGTCGCTAGTACTTGACTAGGCATTGCCCTACTTCTTTCTTTGCAGTAAGTCACCAAGCTAGTCCCGGGAGTTCCCTAAGGCAAGTCCTTCATTTATTTGAAAGTCTCCATCTTGTGATCCAAAGCTTTATTCCAGTACAACAGAGACACACCACTTTAATTAATTACCTTGTCAGCTGCCCCAGGGACCATGCTTGCTCCCAAGCAGGAATGTCTCTGATCCTGGGAGACTTTTGGTGCTCCATGGGTAACAGTTTCTTTTTTCCTGGAGATCCCTTTGAGTTGTCAGCTGCTCCTCTCCACAGGGTAGCTTTTCCAATTAAACCCCATCTGTTTTTTACACTTAAAAATTCTTCAGGCATCCTTCATATATTCATAGGATTGATTCTTCCATAATTTCAAAGAGTTTTAGGAAGGAAAGCAACATAGTCAGCTTGACCTAAAAAAATCAAAAGATGGATTTTGCAAAATAATATTACATGCTAAGAATTAAAACGAAGGATTTATTTCTAATTAAAATAGCACTTAAAGGGACATTAATTTAATATTTGAAATCTAGATTAGATAAGAAAAAGTAATTTCTTGTCATGTATTCCAAATTTCTACTAGTGTTTCAAATATGCAATGACTTGGGTCAAAATACTCAGTTACTATTGGTTTGAAGAAAGTGACTCATTCCTTAACATTATCACTTGAAGTAAACACACTTAGATTAATTTTTAAAAAAGATTCCTTCTAGGAACACTATTAAATACATTTATTATAAAAATGCACTGTATAATATGAGTGAATATATCATTTAATGAGGCATAAAACATTTTCATACCTATCTTGAACTAAAGCTCAATTTAAAACTATTAATTTATGTCTAGTTAAGACAGTAACAGAGACAATGTCACGCTGGCAGCAACAATGTGGAGGACCAATGGCATCACACTTAACAGAAGGCACCTTTGGGAACAAGAGAAAATTATACAGAGAGCAGTATTCTTGTTCCAGGCCCTACACACTTGCAGTGTTGTGGAAGAGATGATTGGAGAAACCTCTGTGAACACTGAACCAAATTAACATAATCTAATAAATATGTAGCGTGATCCCCAGAGGAATGGGCTATTGTGTTCGGTTTTGTCTTGGGGAAACACAGCCTTCAAAGAACAAACCCTGTGTGAAAAGATGTATAGACCAAATAGACCGAAAATATGTACAGGACAAGCCATTTAAGAGAGGAAATGTGAGTACAAGCAAAACATAAGGAAAAGAGACCCTCAACATTCCTGTTAGATTTTGAAGGAAAAAAAGAAGTGGTGAAGTGGGATTCTCCTCCTTTTCCTGAGAAGAACATGAAGGAAGCAAGTGAACACAGACTATCCATGAGGGGAGACGGAAGAAGACCATTGCAGAGGGACACTTTCACATAAAGCGGAAGAAGGCCATTGCAGAGGGACACTTTCACATAAAGGAGAAGAAGGTCCAGCCTGCTGTTCTTGAAGATGTTTGCAGTTAGAGTTTAGTCTTTGGAGATAATACTGAGCAGGCTGTGTGCTTCAACTTGGCTGTTCTTGAAGACATTTGCGGTTAGAGTTTAGTCTTTGGAGATAATGCTGAGAAGGCTGTGTGCTTCAACTTGGCCTTGACTGCAGCTTAATGATTTAAATTCAAAGCTTTCAAGAAAAGGAGAGGCACGAAACAGGACTAGCTATACCAGGTGCCTAGCGGTAGGCAGGGCTAAAGTGGGACATTTAAATCTCCAGAAGAGAAACAATGTTGCGCTTTGTGATTGTCCCATACCTCCCCAAAGTCAATGTGTAACAGTGTTTCTGGAGTAGGACTCAGAGTAACTTTGTTTCTTTTTTCTCTCTTAACTGACTGTCTTTCATTTTTCTATTATAAAGATATTACCTCCTTATGGAGCATAGTAAATAACTTAATACACTCACTTTACTTAAATTATTGTGTATGACGTTTCTTGGTAGTTATCAAAATGATTCAAAAAATATAAATTTTATGAGGCTCTAAATAGGTTCTTATATTTTAAAACAAAGTACTGATTTCATTTAATGTTTCATCATTTCTTTTCAATATTTTACATGTTGGTATTTTAAGAAATTATGTGTGTGCTTGTTGCTTATCTATCAAATGTTTGCTCAGAGCTGTGTATGCGGTAGTATCTGACAATTTCACGCTTTTAATGATGAATTCAAGAATGTTATTTGTAGAGTTGAGCCAAGAAGCTCAAGGCCATAGCTTAGTTGCCTATAGCTGTAGTGGTTTGATAAATGTTAGATGATGAGTAATTAAATACAGAGTAACAATGGCATTATGGAACACTTAACATATATCTTTATAAAAACTGCAATCGCTTGTAATCCTGCTGTGTGCAGATAAACACTATTAGTAACTTGCTGAGTAGCGTTTGCTTTATTTTCATGTGTGCTCATCCAGGATTATGGATAGTTTGTTTTAAGGCTAGGAGTCTAATAAGATAGATGTTCTTCTTTAATATCATTTCCTTGTGGTTTAATAAATATGTTAATATAAGCAAGCTTTGAATGCATTCATTTTGTTGCACAAAATGTTATTTTCATTTAAAAAATTATTTTGTTTAATGGAAACATGGTTTAAGGAAATTAGATCCAGGCTATTTATTCTCTACTGAGGAACTTCAGCTGGAAACACGCAAGTGAGCATGTTCCCACTAATGCTTCTGTTTACCCATGCATTCCTTAATATGTTTTTTTGAGACATTGTGTTAGGTGCCATGAATTCTAGGAGGAAGATTTTTGGTAGATGGAGACTCAAAGGCTTCACTGATAGATCTGTGATGGAGGTTTTCCCTGTCTTTTCTTCCTCTTGACCCCACCAGGCAGGAACCACAGCCAAGACACAGAGGGCAAACAGAAGTCAAATGTCTATCTTGAAACTTGTTATTTATAAAGGAAGCCATTTGTACTCATTGAGACTCAGGGTCGAATATTCCCTTCTCCTTTTGTACATTCTCATCAGACAAGTTGTAAGTACGAAACCCGGAGAACGTTTTCAAGGGACATTGATTTTGCTTTTAGATTTAGTATGTTCTTATTGAGTCCATGATAGGAAAAGAAAATTTAGGCATATGTGTAAGGTAGTTGGCAGTGGATTGAGAAGTCTCATTTAAATAAAGTAGCTGTGAACGATGAACAGTGCCATCTGCAATTTAAGAACCTCATAGACACAGGTCTAACCCAGGCCCTCTGCAGATATGTCATAGTCGTGTAGCTTGTTGTTTTCATTGGACTCATAACAGAGGAAACAGGGGCGGCTTCTGATACTTTTATTTGCTTTTGGGACCCTTTTTCTCCTACTGGGTTGCCTTATCAGCCTTAATATGAGGGGAGGTGCCCAAATCTTACTCCAACTTGATATGCCATGTTTGGTTGATATTCCTGGAGGCCTGCCCTTTTCTGAATGAAATGGAGGAGGCGTGGATGGGGATGTGAGAGAGGGAAGGGACTTGCATGAAAAAAGGGAGAGGAGCTTCAGTCTGGATGTAATATGTGACAGAATAAATTAACAAAAAAGAGAAACCTCCTATTATAAGAACAATCAGGTTTACCTATTTAACTCAATGATTAAAGCTAGGTTCCAAGATTCCTAATAAAGTCACAATTTATTTGGTAAATATTATTTTTCTCTCTTTCATATTTAGGGAAGCTAAAAACATCACTCTTTTATCTGAAGCCAGCTTCTATCTGTGAACTGAATCTAGAGGTGTACATTGGCTGGTTTTTGTGTCAACATGACACAAGCTAGATTTATCAGAGAGGAACGAACCTCAGTTGAAAAAAATATCCTGTAGTAATAAGAGCGGCGGGCTGCTTCCCGCCGCCCGGCCACCCGCACGGCTACCTTTACCCGAAATAATTACACGGACACTGTATTCTTTTAAACACCGCTTGGCCCATTTCTATCTAGCCTCTTCTAGGCTAATTCTCGCACCTGGACTAGCCCATTTCTTATAATCTGTTATAGCCCACGAGGTGGCTTACCATCGAGCTTCTAGCCTACGTCCATCCTGGGTCGGAGCTTCATCGCGTGTGTCTGTCCAGGAGAGAGGAGCCTGGCATCTCTGCTCCAGACAGCAGAGCTGTGGAGTCTGAGCTCACTTCCTCTTCCTCCCAGCATTCTGTTCTGTTTACTCCACCCACCTATGTTCTAAGCTATGAGCCCAAGCAGTTTGTTTATTACTTAACCAATGAAATCAACAGATTGATATATGACACTCCCACATCAATATCTCATTGAGATCTAGCTGTTAGGTATTTTCTCATTTAGTGAGCAATGAGAGAGGACCCAGTCCATGGTAAATGGTGCCACCCCTGGGCAGGTGGTCCTGGGTTCTATAAGAAGGTGAGTTGAGCAAGCCATGGAAAGCAAGCCAGTAAACAGCTCCCTTCCTTCAGGATCCTGCCCCATTTGAGGTCCTGTCATGACATCCTTTAGTGATGAGCAGCGATGCTGAAGTGTAAGCCAAGTCAACCTTTTGCTCCCCATCTTGCTTTTGCAGCAATAGAAACCCAAGACAGGGTGCTTTGAACTAGCAACTCTGAAGGACTCAATAAGGGTTGCAGAGATTCCCCTTTCATTAGTGGGCTGAGAAGTTGAAATAAAGGGGAGTCAGTCACACGAAATGTCTGAAATGCTCCTCTCGAGCATCTACTGGGGTTTACGCAGAAGAAAAGGTGGACTGGAGATCTGACTGACCCAGGAGCACACATGCCTAGGAGGAGGCAGGGACTGGGAAAACATACCAGGGTTATCTGATTTTAAAACTGGGTAATGGTCTTCCATTTGGTCCAGCTGTAGGTCAGCAATCACGATTTTCATCCTAAGTGGTAACACATGGGGTAGGTTTTGACTACAGAATAGTCTCAGGTATGGAGCGATGGAGACTACGCACAGAGAAAATGGGAAGCAGGGAGAGAGGCAAGCTATCCATGGCTAGGGGAGGTCCTCTGTGCCTGAGCATCTTCATTTTAGCAAAGCATCCACCTGAGAAATGGCCCTCATCTTCCACATGCCTCTCATTCTTAGACAGCCAGTGCCTTTGGGTCCTTTTATCATTCTGCATTTATTTTTTCCTGGCAGAGACATCAGTATTATTCTCCACCTATTTAGTTCCCTATTTGACGGAACACCAAGGTGTCTTTCCATTCTGTGCCTTCCTGCCTATCATCACGTCAGTACATTCTGAACCATTACTGTATCTCAAGCTGAGTCTTGTTTGTCTCTTCCTTGCTTCTCTAAGCTTATTTCCATTTTTCATTGTTATACTTCCAAATTTCAGTTGTGATTTATACCAGTCTCTTAAAAATCACTCCCTCAAAGTCAAGTGTGACTCTACAATGGCAGTTAATACTCTTTATACATAGAGGTGGAATAGGATTTTTTTTTTTACCTCTTTTGTAGCATTCAAGTAAATCTCCTGGCCATCCACTTACTGACTATGTAATTCTTTACCTTTTTTGGAAGACCATTTTATTTACTTGTTATTTCAATGTGTGTGGGTGTTTTGTCAGCATATATGTCTATGCAACAGGTGTCAGATCCCCTGGGCTGGGAGTTACAGACGGTTATGAGCTGCCATATGGTTGCTAAAAATTGAGCCTTGGTCCTCCAGAATAGCAGCCAGTGCTCCCAATTGCTGTGCCATCTCTCCAGCCCTGTTTATCTATTTCAGATAGCTATTTCTCTGTGCTTCGTCTCTTCTTTCCTTACAACACCTTCTTTGCATGTCACTTAATCTCATGCACAAATATCTGTGTATTTTCACTTAACCCTGTCTATTCTCCATAGCCAGTTAAAACAGTAATGGTTCCTGAACATGTGCTAACACAGAACTGAATACTTACCACATTTTAGTGTCTGTCCCACATCGTTTCACCGTGTCTCTGTCTCACTTGTCTGACTTTCTAGTACACAGTGTCTGAGTACAAATAACTGATATTGGTTTATAAGCTTCTTCAGTGATACGTTCTGTTTATAATACCTAAAATAGCAGAGATAATAAAAAGTTGCTTTTAATGGAATAAGAATAAATGAACATTTCTATTTTTATAGGAACACATAATTTGTCATAAGAAAATGAACAAGTAGACTAAATATTAAACATTAGGGTTACAAAAACTCTTCAAATAAGTTGAATTTTGGATTCCTTTCACTGTGGTATATTTGGCTTTTTCCACAGGCTTTTCTTTGCAGCCTTTGAAGGCAAGGTCTTTTAGTCCACCCCAATGTTATTCTCTCGCAGCTCATCCCTGTCACATTTGTGAACTGTTTTCTTGGATGTTTGCTTATGAAAGTCTTTGTGTGTTTAGAATGTGTTTTATTTGAGATTGTACCATCCCACACACTCTTGTTTACTTGATATTTTCAGGAACATTTAGGTAAATACCATTTTAAAATATTAGACCAGAATGAACTAATGAAAGAAACAGCAACTTAATCTAAGATTGATGTGGGATTCTCCTCTGAATGCTGTGAATACCATTGGTTAGTAAAGAACTGTCTTGGGCAGAATAGAGGTAGGAAAGGAAAACTAAACTGAATGCTGGGAGAAAGAAGGCAGAGTGAAGAGAAGCCATGTAGCCCCGCTAGAGACAGATGCTGGAACATTACCCAGTAAACCACAGCCTCATGGAGATACACAGATTAATGGAGATGGGTTAATGTATGATACACTTAAGCTAGTTTCCAAACAGTATTGAAAATAATGTGGATTTTGTGTGTTTTCTGATTACTTCAGGGCTGAGTAGCTGGGAACAAACAAGCTATTTTACATTTGTTCTCTACACTCCTCTGATACCTTCCCCTCTTCAGTTCCTTTTTTAAAATATTAGAATTTGTTTTTGTCTAAAGTATTTTTGAATGAACTATTTTTTAGCATATTAAATTATCTGAAAAGTCTTAAAAATATATAGATTCATATCCACTGGTTATGTGAACAATTTATTTCTTGAAGATGTTCTGAAATTATGAAAATGCAGAATATAAAAAAAAACAAAACAAATTGATAAGCATGGTTCCTTTTGTTGTTGGTGAGGGTGTTTTATTTTTTTATTTTGTTTTGTTAAGTTGGGACAGGGTCTCTTTATGTACTTCTGGCTACTCTACAATTTGCTCTGTAGACCACACTGGCCAAGAACTCACAGAAATCCACCTATCTTCAGCTCCCAAGTGCCGGGATTAAAGGCTTGTGCCATCACCGCCTAGCTTCTGATAACTACAGTTTTTTAGACAAATCATTTATCAATTAGTAATGATATGTTTTCTCAGACATGTCCAGATGGCCATACAAAATATTGTACCAAGACCCTGAATGTGTTTAATTTTGTATTTGCTCCAGGAACTATGGTTCATTTAGACAACCACCATCATTACTCTATTTATACCATGTACAACCACCACAATTTCTTGTATTTTTGTATAGGCTCCTACAGTCTCAATGCTTCATCTGTATGTCCTAAATGGCTTCTTACCCAGGAACACTTGTGTTCTGTGTGTTTTTGCATAGTTACATCACATATTCTTTCAATACAGTCTTTTCATCTTATTCAGAGAAAGGATGGAGTATAAGGTTTATCCCTAGTTTTGATCCTTTGTTACTATGGAATCTGGACTCACAAGGCAATATACTACATCTCTTCTCTCTCTCTCTCTCTCTCTCTCTCTCTCTCTCTCTCTCCTCTTTCTCTCTTGCACATATGCTCATTATGAGCACTTACTATCTTTTGCACTTCTAAGGCCTAAGATTTAAGCATCTGTACAAAGGAAATTCCTCTTCAAGTTGGCTTTGGAAGCACACAGTGGCTGTTTGTTTGCTGTCCCCCCCCCCCAGAGGGAAACATTTTAACATGACACAGGTCAGTCTCCCTTGGAGATCAGCATAAGATGCAAAACCCACAGATGGCATCCTATCAAACCGCTTAACATTTAATTACAGTGGCCTTGAAAGCAGTGTCACGTAGATTCTCCACTATACTTAATGGTCAGTTTACCATCGAAATTCTCCCATATATTTTTATATGAAGAAGCTTGATTAGACTATGCCATGGGTCTATTCTACTTCTAAACTGTTTTTAAAAATCAATGAATAATTGAACACTTGAAATGAGTGAGAAGGGAATTAGCTGAGGAAAATTTACCTTGCAGTCTCTTTCTCAATTCTGGGACACAATGCAAAGCCATGGTTGAGTGTTTGTTATCCAGATGGCTGTCATCAGCTGCTCATTAGTATGTGTGGCCCTTGCTGAGCTGATTGGGAGACAAGAAAAGTCTGCTCACAATGCTTAACTCTCTTGGTCTCCATTTCAAGGGGTATCTATTCCCAAGGATCAGACCCTGTGAGCATATCCCCTTCAAAGAGCCAGCAGAGTTCTTGCCAACCAATGTCATCAAAACATAAAGATGCAGAGTTACTTTGCATATGACAGATTTCCAAGCCTTTTGTATGGGTAATTATAACCAGCTGACCTGAGGAGGAAGCAGGGTTTAAATGGTTGTTTTTCCCTTATTTCAATCCACTGTGTTTTACTGCCATATTTGCATAAACGCCACCACAGGCTTCCACTTGCCAGCCAGTCAAAAAACCTACCATTGTTACTTTGATTCTTCTGTTAGCTGTGTCCACTCCCATTGCTCACCTTTTCTTAAACCCAGATTTTTATTTCAGCCTGTACAAACTTGTGGCTTCCCATCCCCCTTCACAGGAAGTTTCCATGTGATAGGACAATTTAATTGTACTAGAGATGTGTGGTGGTTTGAGCGACAGTGGTCCCCAAAGGGAGCAGCACTATTAGGAGGTTGCTTTTGGTGGAATAGGTGTGCCCTTGCTGGAGGAAGTGTGTCACTGTGGGGTGGGCTTTGAGGTTTCTATGCTCAAGCTCAGTTTGATACTCAGACATTCACGGCCGCTGAGTCAAGATGTAGGACTCTCAGCTCCAGCACCATTTCTGCCTGCACACCATGTCACACCATGATGATAATGGACTAAACCTCTGCAAATGCAAGCCACCCCAATTGATGAGTTTTTTCTTTGTAAGAGTGGCCATGGCGTCTGTTCACGGCAATAGACACCTCAACTAAGACAAGATAGAACTAAGAATGGTAAACAAAGTCACTGGGTTTTCCTTAGTGAATTTATTTTCTTCCTTTGACAACTAGAAGACAGAGTGAAAAAAAATCCTAGGAAATGAACCGGGGACATTCTTGAGTAACTTCCTTACTTTGTGAAATGGTGAAGATAACGCTTAACTTCCAGAACTGCTTTGGAGCCATAAGACACCTATGACACTTGTTCAGCTCCTAGCATATCTAACTTGTAGCTATTGCCATCTTTTCATTAGCTTTTGAGGAATTATCCTTCCTCAAGTCATAGCTCATTAAAACCAATATGCATCTTATCACGTGTTATATAAGGCAGATGTGTGTTGAGTACATAAACAATAGATTGTTATGTGCTGAGCATGGTGTTTTAGATACAGTAAGGGGCTCTTATTTGTTAAGTCAAATTAGTTATCTATGTTGTTTATACAGTCAAGAAAATGAAGATTATAAATATTTACAAGACAGAAAGAATGAAACCTTTCAACATTTAAAGAGAAAATACCTATGCTTTTGTGTTGAAGGATTCTGCCAGTACAGTGACTTGATTTTTAGCTTTTTTCTGCAATCAGTTTGTAAAAATGACTTGAATTATGTAATTGTCCCTTTGCACATATATGTGCAGCTAATGCATGTATAGTTACTGGCTTTCTTGTTTATTTGGCTACATGGTTCTATACATCTTTTGGTGTACCCCTTACCACCCAGATTCTGAACTCATGCCTAACTGTCCACTACAGTTCACACTGTGGCTTGAACTCACTGTTTTTTGATCAAAATCTTAAATTACCTTTACAAAACCTCTATTACAATATTGGAGGATATACAATTTTTAAAACTAGTAAATGAAATATGCAATAAATTCTGTTAAAAATACAAACACACATTTCATATTTTGAATAGAATTTAAGCTAGGAAATTTCTAGTTAAGTTGATGATAAGTATTTTATTAGAAATAGGAGGCTATAAATGAAAAGGTAAGAATAAAAGCAAGCTCTTAATATTTTTTAATTTCATCAACAAAGATCACTAAATAATTTTTATTTTTTCATATTTGTTTTTAATTGGTTTTGTAGACAAGAAGCCCACGTGCTGTAGGACTGAGAGATGGCTCAGTGATTACTAGTATTTACTGCTCTTGCCTGCCGAGGTCTGGAGTTTGCTTCCCAGCACCCGCAAGTTGATCACAACTGGCTAAACTCCAGTTCCTGGGATTCCAGTGCCATCTTCTGATCTACGCAGATATTGCATGCACATGGTACATACATATACAGACATACAAAACACACATACACAAGTTAAAAAATAAAGCATTTTAAAAAGCCATGTGCCTACTGGTAAACTATTTTAAATAGAGAAAAATACATCTAATGTACATTTTCCCACTATCTAACGGAGGAGATAGGTGTGTTGATGGTTGTGAACCCTGGCTGTCTTCTGCCCTTGCCTTAGACTCCAGTGTTCATTTCCCAGAGAAATAAGAGATGGTAGTTAAGGCTTTGTCCACGCTGCAGCTCAAATAGCTGCTTACTGAGCTGCAGGTATCTCTGCCATGTTGGGTAATTTTATTAGATCCCTTTCAGTTTCTTTCACTTGGGCACCTGCTGAAGATGTGTCCAGCATGATACTACTCAGTCTCCTTGGTCAGGGTGTATTCGCTCTATCTTCACCTTCTGCTTTCTTTCTCTACCCACATCTCCTGAGACAAGAAAAAAAATGGTGTCTGTTATTGTGTGTGGTTACCTTTGAGGAGTTGGTTCAGTTGCTGGCAATTCAGGTTTGTGGCATATAAAGTATCAATCATAATCACAATCATAAGGGACAAAGGGCAATCTCTGTAGCACCTTATGATGTTAGTCTTTCTCATTACCAAATTCTTCATTTATAAAATCTCTGATAGTTATTATTCCTTCTTTTTCTTCCTCTACCCTTTCTCCCTGACTTGCTTTCTACCTCCTTCTTTCCTGTATTTTAAATTTCCTCCCAATCATCCTAAAACTACCTTTCCTAACAAACTCTTGCTACAGAAGAGACCTTTCTATTCTTCCCGATTGTCTCGTTGTGTAATCATTTAAGCCTGATATTTCTTTCTTCACACAAATACCATTCCTTTTCATTTGGCATGCCTTTTTTGTTGTTTTTAGAAACTCCAAAAATAAATTGTGGAAAAAATGAAAAATAAAAAAAACCCATCCCATCCACACAGCTGCTAGTCTGGTTTGAACTGAATTTTAATACCATCTGGGGAAACGAAAGTGAAATTAGGACCAAACACAAGCTAAAATAAAAACAAACAATTCTCCCTTTCCCCATCGTTTTGCACAGCAGCTGAGAGAGCAGGTCACGCTGTAAATGCTTGTGTATGTGAGCGGGGAGCACGTGAGCTGGCTTGGAGGCCAAGCCACACCGGAGACCAGGAAGATTGTTGCTATATTTATAAGAGAGAAGGAAAAAGCAGGAATCAAGGGTGTCATGCCACCCTTACTCTTTTCATATCATTTGACAGCCACCTTGTGGTTCTTTGGTAAAAAGTGTAAGTCATTTCTGCTTCTTAAAATAGGAATACAAACTGACACTCTGTGCCCACATTCTCCTTTGTCTGTGGATGTTCCAACACAGGGCTCCAGAGTCAGACTGGGAATCGGCACGGTGGTGTTTCACATTTCTCTGGCATACTAAAAAGTAATTTTTACAGCAGAAAACAGCACTTGCTTCTTTGTAATATAGTGTTCAGGGTAAATAATGCTTCCCTGTTGGGAATGGAGCATGTCCTCTGTGTTGTTGAGTAGAGCCAAGTATAGCAAGGGCTCATGTGAAAATTTCAAAGCCATCTCCCTGGGTGAGGCTGAGAGGGATGGCAAAGTCTTCTTCTGGTCTCTTTTGAGATATTGGTAGTGTTTGGAAAATTTTCACCATAGCCTCCACTCAAACACCCTGCTTCCTATAGAGACTGTATCTACCAGGATTAGCTAAACCTGCCTCTCTGTGCAGCTGGATGTAATGGCATGGTTGCCCTCTCTTTTCAATTGTAATAAACAGGCTAGGCTTCCCCTGAGTGCTGGGGCCTTTCCATTAGAGAGCACAGTTCCTCTCGTTCTAGTACATCTGTGTATTCATCCGCTTTTCATTTTTCTTCATTCCCTTGCTGCTCTTGTCACGTGACTGTGAGGTGTTCAGTCTTGGGCGTTGCCTTGGTTACAGCCTCCAGTATCTTTAGTATTAGTAAAAGTATGTGTGGAAATTCTTGCTTATGCCCAGCAGTCTTTAATCAGACACTTCCAAGAACAGAATCAAATTAATTGCTATGTGTAATATCTATTGTGGGACAATGTATCGTGGGAAGTGTGTGTGTGTGTGTGTGTGTGTGTGTGTGTGTGTGTGTGTGTGTGTGCGCAGTGCCCAGTGGAGGAGACTGGATGAAGCCATCTATTCTTGGTAAGACCAGGTACACACTTTGATCTTTCAATAGTTTCTTGAAGTCCCTGCACATATGACTTCTCTAATATTCCTTACGGTACAGATGC
The DNA here is from genome assembly GCF_000317375.1 of Microtus ochrogaster. Lineage (NCBI taxonomy): Eukaryota > Metazoa > Chordata > Mammalia > Rodentia > Cricetidae > Microtus > Microtus ochrogaster. The sequence goes on from NC_022009.1 coordinate 76,372,401, forward strand.
ACACTACAAGTATATCATTTTTCAAGACAGGATTTCTGTGTAGCTTTGAAGCCTGTCCTGAAGCTAGCTCTTGTAGACCAGGCTGGCATTGAACTCACAGAGATCCGCCTGCCTCTGCTTCCTGGGTGCTGGTATTAAAGGCGTGAGCCCCACAGCCTGGCTCTACGAGTATATCTTAATTGGCTTCTTCAACGAAGAAGCAGCTCTGATGTCTGAACTCAACTTCACTCCATTCTTCTCCCAACATGGTCTTCCCCCTAATGTTTTGTCCAGCATTAGAACCTTGGTCTTATCATAACGTTTACACAGTTTTCTTCCCTCCAGACAGAATCCATTTCATAAAAGCACATTATCGACTTTATCAATTTTTCTGACACTAGAGCTAGAACATATAAGACACTCAGTTGATAGTTAATAAGCACAAAGGAATACTATGTCTGTCTCCACATTCAGAGAAAACCCATTATTTTTTTGAAAGTATGTGTATCATTTTGGAGAACAAAGGACTTCGGCAGTGGCTAATCTACCGCTATCAAATAAATCTGGGCAGTGTTAATACACTGTGACAATCTACTTATAAATATTTTGCTTCATGATTCTAGCAGTTCACTAAACGTCTGGAAAATAGTTGAAATTGTAAATATATAACGTGGCCAGAGAACTACTTGTTTTATGTAATATAATACATTCACATTATTAGTGTCTTACTATTGATACCATACTATTAAAAACACCGGTCAATGAGTTCTGAAATTATCTCTTTAAGGTACTATATTCTGATCCCCAGTTCCATACATGTTTTCTTAATGTTTAATTTTCATATGTTGTATTTTCCATTATCTTTATCTGGGGACTTTGACTGAAAGTACAATTTTTTTTCCACAATACCCGATATCGTCCCAGGAGATCAGCCACGTGGCTCCCATGCTCAGGCTACCACACTCCATCAGCACTGGTTAGAGACAACATTCCTTTTTGATTTTTCTAAACATTTGATCGTGCTTTCCCATAAATACCATGCTGCCCAAACAGGGTGTTTATATTCACGAGCGTGTTATTGCCCCACAATTCACTGAGATTCACAACATCATCAACTGTGTACATTATTCCAGACGTTAATCTCCTTGACTCTGCTATATTCTTTGTGGAGAAGTTTTAATATCTAAGAAGTAAATTATTTAAACCAAATGGTAGAGTAAATCTGCTGTGGGATTAAGGATGCTACCACATTGATGACCTCTCCTGAATTTTTGAAAAGATTACCAGAAGAATGAAAACTGCTCATTTCCCCCCACTTAGCTTCCAACATTCTGCTATTTCTAACAACTTTGTTTTTGCTACTTCATTTGCCTTCCCCAGCATTCTTAAGGGGGACTTAGTGCGATGATCTGAGTTTTCAAAGAAAAATCAAGCACCGAGAGATTGCTTTCACAGTTAAGTTTATAAATCTGAAACCCATAGTGCTTGGACCCAATGGCCCCTCTCTCTAACCTTGGTCTTCAGAGCCACACAGAGGTACAGTTTAGACCCTGAATGGCACACAATTTGAAATCTACTCATAGGATTCCTAAGTAGTTTTAATTATGTTGCTTTATAGTTTTTCAGACAGAATTGGCTGGAATGTATTTTCCCAGAGGATTAAAAAAAACTGTAACCATGAACTATTCAAACATGTTATTCAAATTATATAATTTATGTCCCTCAGTGGAAATCATTTCAATATTAACTCTTCTAAAATTAAGCAATCATCCCAGTAACAATCTCTATAATTATAGTCAGGGTAATTTTGCGAGGCTCAGTGGGAATTTAGGCCTATGTGATAGTGAATATTACCTAAAAGAATGAGTCACAGGTGGGTACGACTAGGCCCAGTCCTTTCCAAATTCCTCTCTCTAGTTACTTCAAATAGAAACTTCATACACTTATGTTTTTCGATAATAATGTGTAGATTTTTGTTGACTGAGGTTTCTGTCCCACCGGGTTTCACAGCCAGTCAATCCCAAAGACACACACAGTGGTCTACATTAATTACAAACTATAGGCCTGGTAGCTCAGGCTTCTTATTCACTCTTACATTCTACCTCTTAACTCATAATTCTTTTCTGTGTTATCTAGGTGGCTTGGTACCTTTATCAGCAAGGCATTCTCATCCTTCATCCTATGTGACTGGGTGACAAACTGAGCCTTTCCTCCTCCCAGAATTCTCCTGTTCTCATTGCCCTGCCTATACTTCCTGCCTGGCTACTGGCCAATCACCATTTTATTAAAGCAATACAATACAATACAAGAGCAATTGCACAAACAGAACTCTGGGAAGTTGGTAGTGAAAACAGTGCCCTATATTAAAAATTTAATTACAATGATAGTTGAAGATCATAATTCAAATGACTAAGGATTGGTAGTTTGCGTAACAAACATTATTTTTGGAACTTCAATAAGCATTATGCTTGATTTTATAAATGAGACCTTGGAGTGGGATCTATCATAGTGTTTATGTCTGCAAAGCATCTTGGCCATCTACTCATGTACTGATATAGTTTACTGATATATTAATAAAAGTTACACTCTTTAATTGCAACATTATATTGGAAATATATTCCTGTTAGTGTACTGAAACTGCATTCTGTAGTGTTTACTATTGTTTAATTTATCTAAAGTAGGAGCTTTAGTGAGTCTACTTTTAATTTAAAACATAAAATTTTTATCCACGAGTACACTATTTTGATATCTTTTCTACCCTCCATCTCCCTTTCCACATCCTCCCATGTCTCCTACTCTGAATATCTCTCAAATAATTATTTCTTCTTCTGTAAATATTATTGACACACACACACACACACACGAGTCCAATTAGTATTGCCTGTTTGCAAAAATGCTTATGACTGATCACTTGGGTTCAGAAAACTGAACAAGGGGGTTGTTTCTGAAGAAAATTAATTCTCCCTCCCTCAGCAGCCTTTGATTCCCAGTGTAAGGGTGGGGCCTTATGAAGTTTTCTTTTTCCTGTGCATGTTGACATGTCAAGTAAAGTAGTCACTATTAGGTATTGTTCAGTCAAATATATTGTTGAAGTTTCATGGGGTCAGCATCTCTGTGACATCTAGAAAAGTCTATCTCACAGCAGGTTTCCTAGTCCTCTGGCTCTTAGAGTCTTCCTCCTCTCTTCTGTAATATTCCTCAAGCTCTTAAACCAGACGCACAGACAAATAGAACAGAGCAACCATGGAGACTCGTGATCATTGACAATTACGTTGCTAAGAGCACAGACTGGTTCTTCAGTAAATGTTACTGGAGACATTGTTTATCAATATGAAGAAGAATGAAACCACAATTGCTCAACATAAGTTCAAAATGGATTGAAGACTCATAACACAAAATTATGGAAGCACTGACTAAAAAACATAGAGGAGATAATTCAAATATACAAGGATTTTCTGGATCTGATTCCAAAAGCATAGCTCACAGAAGTTAAGACTAGAAAAATATGATTATGTCAAGTTAAAAACAAACAGTATGTCCCACAAGCTAAATACCAGCAGGGTGAATGCAGGACACGCAGAATGTGGAAAAATATTTGCAAGGTGTAATTCTGATAAATGTATCTTAGTACCTTACTCACTTTCTCCATTATATACAGTTCAGGGTCCCTTGCTGAGGGAATAGTTCCATCTACAGTCAAGATGAATATTCTCACATCAATTAACTTTATCAAGATATTTTTCCACAGGCATAGCCAGAGGCCTAACATTCAAATGATTCTAGATTTTGTCAAGTTGACAGAATTAATACATTGTAGCACTAAAAAGTATGCTTGGCTTTTATTTAGATGTACTGAAAGTCATCACAGGGTTCCTTTCTGAATACAAACCAGGATCCAGGGAACCTCAGAAGCTCTGTGGTGTCTCCACATGACTTTGCTTCAGTTCGGTTGTGCTGCATTAGGGTGTTAGTAAAGTCTCCTTCTTTAAGGAAAATGTAATTCCGTTTACCTGAATTACCGAAGCGTTGAGTGGAGCCCTGAGATACACAGCAATTCTCCCACACGGTCTGCAAATTAACCACTTGCAGCTCATCACCCCACCGTACTTCACAGGTGTGTAGTGTCCCCATCAGATCATTACACGGATACCTCAGTTTCAAAAACACCAGAGGAGAAAATGTGATTAAACTGAAACATGAGGCGGTGTTTGCAGGGCCTGAGGTAAGGTGCACCATGAATGAATAGCCAAGCAGGTCTAGGGCCTCACTGAGTTCTCTATAGGGCACACCAGCCTTGCTATGGGTACAGGAGCCTCTGTTGAGTGCTGTAGGAATTCCTTCAGCCAGTAACCTTTAAGATACCAGCCCACTTGGGTGTGGCCTCTTGTATTATAAATGTCAAGGTAAAGAGCAGGCTTGCTCTCTCAACTTCTGGATTTGGTTCCTGTTCCCCTTTTGTGCAGAGGACTGTGATCTGTGAGTAGACCCCTAAATAAATAACGTTTTATAATCCTCAATTCTGAGCTAGGGTGGGATTATTTTGTAACCCACACCTGCAGTTGAGGACTGTGTCTTCGATTTCACATTGACACTAATTTACCTTTTCTGTTTTGCAAAGCACAGTGGAACAATGCAGATTAATTAAAGATCATCACCATATTCAAATTATGCTGTTCCTGCTGATCAGTCTGAGAAAACGTGTAGCCAGTTTATTAAATCAGCATCTACTACATATAAAAACATAATACCATATGGTATAATTAATGTAAATTATCCAAAAATCTGAGCAGGAATCTTATCATAACTCACACTTGACAACACGCCATTTAACTTGTTTATCCCATGTTAGCTTGTCAAAACTGTCAAATGTATTAATGACTTCAGATTTAAAGTGTAGCATCTTAAGTAGCAATTTGTCACTAGAGGACTGAAGAAAGCTAGTAACCCCAAACAGCAAGAAGCTAACATTGCAATGTTCGAAAAATATTTCTTATCACTTTACTGATTGTCTTAAACTATAGGATAATGTAGGGGCAGTAAATGATTTCTTAAGGTACATGAATATATAAAAGTTGAGAATTCAACATTTTCAGGGCTCTGGGCATCCAAGGGACTTATTCTCTTCCTCCAGTGGCGCTGTCATTTCTTGGACTGTGAGCATCACATCCAACTTAAATGCCTAGCTGTTTTACTGATCCATAGGACACTCATTGACAAAACTTGATACAGTCTTTAAAAAGAAATTATCTCCAATCTTACGTCAAAGCAAGATTTCCAATTTGGAAGCATCTTAGAAGGTTAGAGAGTTTCAGGGCGATGCAGAAGTCTAACATATGCCACCACAATCTGTGTGATGTTCCTGTAAAGTAGTTGTTGTCATTTTATCAGAAAACCCGGTGGAGATGGTTAGAAGACCGCAAGAGACAGGCAGGCAGAATGTGGAAGGACCAAAAAAAGCAAGTGGTGGTGTCAGTCTTGTAGGGATGATAAGGATGAGGTCCCCATCATCCTGTGATGTAGATGACTGTCTCTCCTTCATTTCGGGGGACTTAAAGCCTTAGCAGGTTTACACTGTATCCCGTGATCAAAGAGATACGTAAACCATAGGTAACGTAACAGTTAATCCGGTGATGTAGATAAAAGTTCTCCTACCACAAGATCATGACAGATGGCAGACAATAGATACAGGGATGAAGAGAGACAGTTGCCATCCTATTGGCTAATCTGGGCTCTGTCACCTGGTGACGCCTGCAGTGTGATATTAGATGGACCATGGTAGAGACTAGGGAAGCCCCTAGTATCACTTCCTTGAGTGAATTACCACAGCTGAGCAGAGGCACACCTCTCAGAGAGCTCTGTGGAGTCTTGCACAAGAAGAACTCTCAACCAAAGGTGACTAAGTGGGGAGAATTTGTGGTTCCTCCCCCTTCCCAATTCTCTGACAGCTAATTAGTTTGAAAGCGAATTAGTTGTCTCCCGCTTCTCCTTGTTTCACTTGTTTTCCTTCAAACTGTTCCAGGAGCTTTTTCTCAGGGCAAAGTCAACTGTGGGACAGATGAGAGTAGCCCTTCAGAAGGGGCAGAACGTGTTCTACGTTTTCCAACCAAGGCTCAGAGAAATTACACACTGGGGGCTGGAGAGGTGACTCAGTGGTTAGGAGCATTGCCTGCTCTTCCAAAGGTCCTGAGTTCAATTCTCAGCAACCACAACCATCTGTAATAAGAACACTGCATACATAGCAAACAAACAAATAAATGAATGAATGAATGAATAAATAAAATTCTTAAAATAAATAAAGAAAAAAATTACTCTCTGGCTCTGGATGGAGCAGCGGGTGAGCAGCAAAGGAGCCCCTTTCCCTTAAGAATCCCAGTCTCACGTTATTTGAACGAGTCATGTTAGTGGAACAATGTGGTAAACAGAGTGTCCTGGCTTGCTTTCTTACAAGGAGACACAGCTAGGGAAGAAAGGGTAGAAATTTTACCAGCTTTTGCTATCTGGATCTCAGATAGCAATGGGTACATTTATTAACAGCGATTTTTCTGAAAGTTCGCTGGAGGAGGAGATAGGCAGAAAGGAAGCAAGATTTTTGTTTCATTTACTCCTTCTGCCAATCACTCTTAGTAAGTGGTAGCAGGTGCCTAGTAAATTTGGGGCACCTAGAGGCAGAAGCACAAATTCTGTTGTGCTATGCTGACACCTAGTGGAAGCATGAAAACATACATCTAAAGATACTGCATATGGAATTATTTGACATTTATATTACTATTTAATGTGTGCTATACTTTAAAAGAAAACAGTGGTCTTTTTCTCTCAAATAAAAAGTCAGATAAACATAAATTTATCAATACCTAATGTAGTGGCATCTAATTTGTATTTTAATAAATGAATCTGGCCTGAGGATTGGAAAAATAAAACAACTACCCTGGCCAGTCTTATAGACCAGACAGCAACGACACACACCTTTAATCCCAGTAACCACAATGACACACACCTTTAATCCCAGTAGCCACATTCGCTTGCCATAGAATCGAGACAGTAGTGGAGCACGCCCTTAATCCCACAACTAGAGAGGAATATACAACAGGAAGAGACAGCTCTCAGTCTCAGTCTCAATCTGAGGTTTCCTGGAGGCAGGATCACCATTTTCAGACTGAGGTTGAGGTTAGAGCCAGTGGCTGGTTGCTTTGCTTTTCTGGTCTTCAGGTTGCCTCCCAATTTCTGTCTCTGAGTTTTTATTATTCCTGCTACAGCCTCTGTCCTCACTTCAGTTACTGTCTGCCTTCAGGCACTACAGTTTGCAGCTGTAAGCTTTCTTTCCTTTTTTCTTCTACCATTCTGTTCCATGCTGAAAATGATATTGTGCACCACAGAGTCAACGTAGCTACAGCAAATGCTCTCATCCAAAAACCTAGGTCTTCTTTCTGCCCCTGGCTGGAAATGGCTTCTGTCTTTATTCCTTCCTTTCAGTCATTACTGAGGCCTCGCAGAGGCTGATCCCAGCTTTGTATTTCACTCATGGTCCACTATTTTCTCTCTTTCTTTTTTTGGGTCATCACCATCACTTTTATGGCTTCTCCTTACCGGCACATGCAGCCCTCTCCCCTACCTTAAAACATTAAAAAATAAATACTATTACCAAAACAACAAAAAGACACTAATAGTCAGTCACAGTCTCTGGATAGTGAGTGCAAGTTTTTCTTTCTCCCTTCTGTCTGGTCAGCCAAGGGCACAGGGCTACCTAGTGTCCACGAGGCCTGGTTGGTATTGCAGACAATACACAGGTCGGAAGTGAGTGAGAAGCCAAACAGCGATCACACTCGTTTTTCCCTTTCCCCAGTTCACACTGACAACACACCAGTCACCAGTCTGGATTTTGATCAGCCCTCACCTTTGTCATTGTTACATAATCAACACATCTGGATTCCGAACTTAATCAGTGAGCAACAGCTGGAAACCTTAGTCATTCCCTCAAGTTCAGGCACCGTCCTTCTCTGTTTTAACTCAGCTCTTCAAGCTATGGTGTATAGAAATTGGAATATTGAATTTGGAAGGTTTTCAAACTTTAATTTGAAGCTATTAAGGTTATTGGTCAATGTATGTGAAAGCACATAGTCCAGATTATTTGGATTGCCCTAAACTAGGAAAATCTCTATGTTCTTTTCATCCTTTAAAGTCATATTGCTAGTCTGTAGCAGTGAGGTGACAGAGCTATGTTCTTCGAGAATCAACTTTTTATTTTGAAACAGTTGTAGGTCCATGTGCGACTGTAAATAATGACACAGACAGTGCCCATGTGTTCTTTAGGAGTCTTTCCAGTGGTAGCATCAGGTAAAATTCTAGCACAGTATCCTAGCAAGGGTGGCAAAACTGATACAGCTGCTTGACCTTCCTCAGGTTGTCCTTGGTTCTCTTGTGCAGTGTAGCAGAGCGCATGAGCTTTAAGTGTTGCTATTGTTCGCCTAAACTCATGGATCCACCAGCACAGTCAAAATACAGAAGAGTTTCATCACCTAAGGGTCTCCTTATGCTGCCCTCTCATGACCTTGTCTATCCCTCTCCCTGAACATTCCTATATCTGCTACCAAGACGTTAATCTTCCCATTTGATGTTTTCATCCCAAAACATTCTATAAATAAAAGAGAATAACCTTTGATACCAAGCACAATTTTGTGGCGCTTCACCTAGGTTGCTGCATACAATACTTCATGCTTATTTCCACATAGTGTTGTGTAGTGTGAGAGTACTGTAGTTTGTATAACCAGTTGATGGAGGAGTTACTTTCATTGGTTAATAAAGAAACTGCCTTGGCCCATTTGATAGGTCAGCCCTTATGTGGGTGGAGTAGACAGGACAGAATGCTGGGAGGAAGTGTGGTGCTATACAGATTATTAGATATGGGTTTTACCACCCTTGCTAGGATACTGTGCTAGAATTTTACATGCCTCTCCTCTCTGGGTCAGACGCGATGAAGCTCCAGCCCAAGATGGACATACACTAGAATCTTCCTGGTAAGACACCACTCTGTGGTGCTATACAGATTATTAGATATGGGTTAAAGCAAGATATGAGAGTTAGCCAGTAAAAGATTAGAGCTAATGGGCCAAGCAGTGTTTAAAAGAATACAATTTGTGTGTTGTTATTTGGGGGGAAAAAGCTAACCATGTGGGAGCTGAGTGGGACGAAAAGCAGGCCTGCCCCCAGCTCCTTCTACAACCAGTCGCTCTGGAGAGGGCCCAGCCTCCTCCTATCATGAATAAGACTGCTTGGAACATTGGTTATGGAATTTTACATGCATATATGGCTTTAAAAATCCCAGGATAATGAGATAAGAGCAAAATTTCAGTGCTCTACATTTGGACTCGCTAGCTTTTTTCAGTTTGACACAAACTAGGAAAAGGGAACCACAATAAGGAATTGCCTTCATCACTCTTGTAGGTGAGCATATCTGTGTGGCATTTTCTTCATTTCTTTTTTTAAAAAGTATTTAAAATATGTTCATATGGTGTATTTTGCTCATATTCTTTTCCTCCCCCAAACGCCCAACTCCTCAGACCCATTCCACCTTTCTACCAACCCAACTCCATGTCCTCTCCCTCTCTCTCTAAATAGGAAAAAAAATCCAATAACAAAAAGCAAAAATTAAAAAAAAAAACCTAAAAAAAATCAATGAGAAAAAAACATAACAAAATAAAACAAGTAAACCAAAAATGTGCCACAGAACCAATTTTGAGTTGGCCAGCTCCCCATGGGCATGGGTCTTGCCCTGCAATGTGATTATATGCCTGGCATCACTCCATGTGAGAAAACGGATTTTACCCATTCTATCAGCTTCGTGCCTAGGTAGGATTTTGTGTCTACTATTTTTTCCCAGTGCTGGAATTCTGACCTGCGCTGGTCTGGTGTGTGCTGCTACAGTCTCTGGTACATGCATCAGTCTGTTGTGTCTAGAGACACCGCTTCCTTGGAGTCCTCCACCGCCTCTGGTTCTTACAATCTTTCCATCTCCTCTTCTACATAGATCCCTGATCCTCAAGGGTAAGGGTTTCATGAAGAAATTCTGTTTATGGTTAAGTACTCCAAAGTCTCTGCACATTGTCCACTCATGGTTCTCTTGGCTAACCACTATCTACTGCAAGAACAAGCTTTTATGGTGTGAGTTGAGCGATGAACCAGTCCGTGGGAATAGCAAGACGCCATTAGGAGTCGTTTTATTGCTACATTCTTTCAGCAGAACAACAGTAGTAGGCTTCCCCAGGGATTGTGACCTCTCTAGTTTTATGCTCTTGACCTTTTTAGCAGTATCAGATAGGGGTTCCATCTCATAGAACGGGCCTTAAATCCAATCAAGGAGTGGCAGGTGACTCCCATAACATTTGGGCCACTATTGTACCAATACATCTTGTACATTTTCTTTTAACTGACACAGGAAGCTCAGGTCACTGTGGGGTAGTGCCCTGAGCTGTATAAGCAAAGCAGCTGCCCAAGCTTCAGTAAACAACCCACTAAGCAGTGTTCCTTCATGGCTTCTCCTTCAAGCTCCCGCCTTGATTTCCGGCCTTGGTATCACTCAGTGTTAGACTGTAAAGTGTAAAACAGAAGAGTCTTTCTTCTCCAGGTTGCTTTTAGTTGGTCATTTATCACGTCACCCAAGGAGCAAGCTAAGATAACGGGGTGATGAAAGACAGTGAACGTTTTCCCACCCAGGAGATTCCGCCTCACTTTCCCACAGGTGTGTATTCTGAGATGTGTTTCTCCGCCTCTTGGTGGGAATTCGTATTGCCATTGGTCATTCTGACAACTGTGTATGCTGCCTTCTTGTCTGATTTGCACTCCCTTAGTGGCTGACTCTGGGCCCCCTTCCTGTCCAGCTTGCCATCTCGTCTCCTCACTGCTGACGTATCTGTGCTGTCTTCTACCCATCTACCAGATGGTTTGACTCTTCATGGCTGAGGTTTTAGAGTTCTTGATTTCCTCTCAGTGCTGATCTTTTCTCAGGTTTGTGGTTTTGGACCATTTCCCATCTGTACATGGCTTGTCTTTTCATTTTCTTGCCAGAATGAATTATCATTTTCTTTCGTAGAATAAAGGCTTTAAACAATGATGATACCAGCTTCTCGGCTTTTCCCATGAATCATGCTTTCCATGGTTAGTCCAGGAACTCTTTCATTTCCCCTCAGTTCTGAGTACCACCCATTGTTATTTAAGATGTTAGTAGCCTATGGTTTTCACTTAAGGTTATGGTTGCTTGCATTTTTGATAACCTGTGAGGTTCAGAATGATGCTCATAATTTTATCTACTGGTGTCAAGTGGTTTCAACAATATAACTTGAGAATATACAACATTGTGGTTGAGTTTTTTAAAAAAATATACTAACAATGAAAGACCCTAGGATAATGTGGATTTTATACTGTCTTTCAAACTGTAGTTTTCACATATAGCCACTAGGTGGCATAATTGACCTTTCAACATTTTTAAGTGACTGCCAGCTCATCTGTGATGTTTTCATGTTCTCCACCAGATTTCTGATATATTCAAAGCCTCTGACCTGTCATAGTTGTTAAAGACAAAACTTAACGGAAGTGCTCTAAATACAGAACAAATAAGAACTAGGGTAGCACTGTATTTAAAATCCCACTTAATGTCAGCGTAAGTATGGAAGTACTTGTCTCTGCATCCTGATAAGTTTGTTCTAAAAAACCTGTCCACTCTTTAACTCATTGAAGAGACACAGAAGAACTTCATGAATCTTGGAATCCAGACTGACGTGTAAACGCTTCTTTATGCTAGTTTATTCTTTCGTTTTCCTAAAGCCCTCCCTTTCTATTTGAGAAATGCTTATTGAATTTTGGAAACGAGGAAACAAAAGGCAGTGACTTTCTAAAGTAAATGAGATGAAATAGAAGTTTATGAGCCAGCGTTTGTGTTGGACGCATCTCTCAGCGGCTATGCTTTTCCTGAGCATTTCAGTTCGTTTCCTTTAAGGGAGCTATTAGCTGCCATGCCTCAGTCAGTGAGAATGCACGAAGAATGCGCTTCCTGTTTGTTCACCCAAACTCTGTGACACTGGGGAGTCGCAGAGGGCCCCCGAGCAACAACTCAGTGCAGCCCATGCCCTTCGTGTTTCTTTAATTGCAGACCACAATGCTTTCTGCACCTGCCAGACCTCAGGTGCCACGTTGACTCTGAAGGAGCTACATACTTATGGAAACTTCTCTGGAATGGAAGCCGGAGAGAACAATGAGCCGGAGTGTTTTTCACGTATTTCAGAGCTGTGAGAGGTGACACCCCCATGTGAAACTGCAACTATAATTTTAAAATCATGTGCATGATAATAGTGGTTTTTAGGATGGCCAGACTTTAGTCCATGGAAGAACAGCACAAATTTATTCAATTGCCTGTTACATTTAAGTGTTCTACTGATTTAAATTTTGAGAAATCAAATTATTACCACAGGTTTGTTAGGACACAGCCTTCACTCGGTTTTCTGATTCTACTTAGTCATCCTGAGTGCCCGACCTGGAAAAACCTTGCTCAAAGATAGGCTCAAGACCTTGGTTTTTCATTTTAGCTCACTATGAAAATGTTCTCAGTTTTCTTTAGATTGGGTGCTATCACAAGCCTTTTAGTATGCTCCATGGCATTATATTGCAGGAGTGAATATTCTCATTTAATGACCTCATCACTGGCCTGGGGCAATGAAGTAGTTACTATGCGATTCCAAGTTATGTTTGGAAGCCTGTTTTTTTTTTTTTTCCATACGGTTGAGTTTTAATTAAGACCTGCCACCCCCACCCCGAGTTAGCTCTCTGATGAATTTTTTATTTTTTTTTAAATTTAATTATTTATTAAAGATTTCTGCCTCCTCCCCGCCACCGCCTCCCATTTCCCTCCCCCTCCTCCAATCAAGTCCCCCTCCCTCGTCAGCCCAAAGAGCAATCAGGGTTCCCTGTCCTGTGGGAAGTCCAAGGACCACCCACCTCCATCCAGGTCTAGTAAGGTGAGCATCCAAACTGCCTAGGCTCCCACAAAGCCAGTATGTGCAGTAGGATCAAAAACCCATTGCCATTGTTCTTGAGTTCTCAGTGGAAGCCTATATTTCCTAGTTCATTAACTCCATATTTCTCACCTGTGAAAGGAGAGATTAGAGAATTTGCCTTGTAAAAACACCACAATTCTGCAACTGAGGAGACTCTTGTAGCACCTGGGGGAACTCTGAATTCTACCCAGGGTGTTCTAGTTTACTGACGTGCAAGGACCAAGAGCTAGGAGGAAGGTCTGCATGTCAGAAAGTTGCAGATGGAGAGAGTAGGTGTGGATTTTGTGTAGTAAGAGTGAATACCTTCATCCAATCTTCAATAGTGCTTAGTAGTGCCATTGACAAAGACAAATCTCTTTTATCCAGTAAGTAATGCGGATAGAACCTGTACATTAGTAGAAAATAAGAGAGGAATCAGCAGGGCAAGATGGAAGAGAATATTTCAGTGGTAATGGTGGACAGCAGAGAGGACTAGGGTAATCCTAATCAAACGGTCGATCTAGGTGGGAAGTATCACTCTGAGTGAAGTAGCACATCAAATACTTGATTAGAAACATAACTGAGTACCCATGTTCCACTGCACAGTTTTGATAGCAGGAAAGCCCATTCAGCTCCTCGGTACAGTTTTATAATAAAGGTAACAGGCGCAGGCTGTTCTTCAGTACCTTAGCATGTTAGTAACATCATGTTTGTAATTTACAGGTATCTTTTTTTAGGTCTAGTCTTTATGATTTCAACAAGCAGTCAAAAGGTGATTTTTCTTATTAACAAGTTGAAGGTGTCAAATTTATATATTAATAGAAAGAATGAACCTAGCCTATGTCAATGATATAGTGTGGGATGCATTAAGCAGATCACCTGTTGTATATATGCATTCATTTTTAAAGCTACTGCATGGAAGTAGTGGATGAGTAATGAGAGGATGGGAACTTGCCAGTAGATGGGGAACTTGCTTTGAAAATAATACACTGAGAGGGAAACTCGAGCCAACTAAACTCTGCTGCCTAGGCAAAATTTGCTAATTTGGGTTATATATGAGGCCACTCAGTTTTAGTGGTCAGTGTGGTTCATTGTCAGGAGAGGACATAACTTGCACAATAACTAAAGTCGAAATTAATACTCAAAAACAAGCCATATGTTTAGAACGAAAATCCATTAACTTGTCTGCCTTGGAGGAAGGAGCTGATCCAAGGAGATATAGCCAGTTTGTTATGTTGGATTGCTGAACTGGGGGGAAATGGGCACAGGACCCAGGATGAGGAGGGTGGGATCGAACCCTTGTGGGGCCATGTGGTTTTGGTGGTAATTGTGAAGGAAAGCATGGTTCAAACTAGGATAACATTAAACAACCTATGTGGGTGGAATCTTACCAATTGTTGACCAGTTAGGCGAAAATGCAAACATGTTAACGTGGCAGCATCATCATCCTGGCAGATGTTTCAGAAACGATGTGAAAATATGTCAGTCCATGCCAAAGACACGGACCACCTAAATGGAGGACCCTCCTGCAAGACCTGATTCTGTTCCAGTTGGTCCACGTTCGCATCTCTACCCTGGCAGCTCATTTATGCAGGAAAAAGAGAAAGAGTCCATGAGCAAATGGGCAGACGGATGGGGTGTGCATGCCAGGGAGATGCTGCATGTTTTGGGAAGTTGTTCCAGTGTTATTGTCCAAGAATGGAAAAGGAACTCTTGCCAAGATAATTCAGTGTTCTACAAAGCATAACACCATATGTATGTACCACAGTCAAAGTTGCTTCAGAGTCTCAACTATACCAGTAGTCATGTGTTGATGCCCACGATTTTCTCTTTAGTAAATGCCACCAAATAGCCTCTGTACTAAAAAACATGGAAGTTTTAACTTGTTTCAAATGATATTTAGTTGTAATGATTTTATATTTTGTGATCTATATTCTAGTATATGTTATTGTGTTTGCATTCCTATTTTGCTTTAGATTTTGCTCTTAAGAATGTTCTTGCTTTGCAGATACAATAAAGTAGACAGAAGCACAAATGCATTAGGCTAAATCATCAGCTCTCAACCTGTGTCCTGGACCTCTTTGGGACTCTCATATCAGATACTCTACATATTAGATATATACATTGCAGTGCAGAACAGTAGCAAAATCACAGCTGAAAATAATTTTAGGGTTTAGGATCATCACAACACAAGGAACTGTATTAAAGGATGGCAACGTTAGGAGGGTTGAGAACCACTGGGCTGAATGTTTCCCAATGCCTGAGGTCCCCAAGCAGATGGCATCTAAGATGATTTTTGCTGTTGGATTGCAGAAAGATTCCCTGGTTATCACTATCAGGATCATCTGGAGAGATGTGTGTGTGTGTGTGTGTGTGTGTGTGTGTGTGTGTGTGTGTGT
>NC_022009.1:76387897-76399995 GCF_000317375.1 Microtus ochrogaster
ATGTGTGTGTGTGTGTGTGTGTGTGTGTGTGTGTGTGTGTGTGTAGGCCAGAAAAGGGTGTCAGATTCCTTGGAAATGGAGTACATGCAGTTGTGAACAGTCCATTGTGGATACTGGAGCCCAATCCTATCCTGGTCCTCTGGGGAGATAGCCGATGATTTCCCTTAACTGTGGAGCCTTCTGGCCAGCCACTCACATGTGCCTTTGAGAGTAGGTTTCACTATGGAGTCTAGGTTGACCTCCCACTCATAATGTAGCCCACGGTAGTCTCAAATTTGTGCTTCTGCCTCCAGAGTGCTGGGATCACGGGCCTGTGCTACCGCCTCTAGCCTTAATGCTTTTCACTAGAAAATATTGACAGTCTTTAGACTTTTGGGTACCAAAAAAAATGTTAGTTTGAAAACGTAATTGTAAAATAAATCTCATTCTTAAATCAACTCCTTCCTTCTAGTCTTAAACGGAACACTGGAAAAGTATAATTCACACCTTACTATGTTGGCATGCAGAGAAAAGCCTGTTACAAGATAGTTTGATTCTCCTATGAAAACTTTTCTGTGGTTTGGTGAGTTGACTGATGGCCCTAATACAGCTCAGTAGGAGGCAGACATGCATTGTTTGGCGCCTGTCTGTGACAATGTTGTCTGAGACAAACATTTCGTGCCTCCTCACTATCTTTATTCCACATATTAGTTTTTTATTTTATTATTAAAATGTAACAATAAATAATAATCGGTGTAAAACTAGGCGATGAAGAAACTCATTCTCCTATGAAAGAACTTAAGAACTTCCAAAAATCTCTCCTTAGGAACAGATGACAAGTTTATAAATACAGGGTGGAGTGTTTGCTATGAACCATGAAGAACATACTAAAGGTTATGCTATTCACATCCACAGTCAAGAGTTTCAGGGGTTCTTTGGTAGTGAAGACATGGTACCATACATATCTGGAAAGCCTGGATGTTATGAGTGATTTTGAAACACCAAGGCAGAGGACTCAGAGTGGACAGGAAATGATGACCCAAGGCCACACAGCGCTTGAGCAGGGTACAGAGCCAACCTCTCCAGGGTCATGAACAATCAACACTCGTGGTGAGAAATCCCACCACTTCTGAAACGGAGGTACACACTTGCCCGAACTGAGGCTACAGGGAACGGAATTCTTGTAAAGCAGTTTGTGAGATACTTTCATTTTGTCAAGTATTTTATTCTTCCGTACTTGATACTTTTTTTTCATTTCCTCCATGCCTTGATTCTTTCATGAAGAGTCATCCGAGATAGTTAATTTGAAGGCCTATTGAGGAAAGATTAAACTGAAAATTGAGAAAGTAAACTGAGATTTAGCAATGCCTTTCCCTCCCCTCAGACCTTAACATATGTAACGGATTTATATGCCTTATTGTCAACTCTGCTACATCTCCCCTCCACCTGCTAGAGGGAGTCGGAGAATCTGCTTTTAACAAGAAAGATAAATGGAGCAAATGTCATCAAGCCTCAGGGGGATGAAAGATGGTGAAACAAGTGGTTTAATGTTCTGATTTCCTTTTCTAACGCACGGAGTGAGATAGCTTCAACTAATCTCTGAAACCGCATGGCTGAGTCTGCCCTCTGCCCGGGCTGGGAAACATTTGCCCCCATGAATCAAGCACACAAGTCATCCTTCTCACGTGTGACTAGCTTGAAGGGAATAACATGAGCATGTACTGTATTTTAACTGTATGAGGCGAGAACTCTGTACACAGTGCGATAAGGACATTTACACAGAATTTTTATTATACACAAGCTGGATGCTTGTAAGCAGTAAATGGTGAAGCCTTTGATGTCATTCCTTTATGTAGGTGACCTCAAATAATAGACTATTACCGAGCACTAATGGGCTTTGAGACACTGTAGTTAGCGACACGTTGTGGGTTTTATATACAGATAGATTTAGGGATAGAATGTTCTTGGAAATGAGGTAGACTTAAAACAACCATCAGTGATGCTGAATTGGACAAAAGGAAGAAGGCAAGAACGACCGAAATTAAGAACTGAAGAAAAAAATGGAGGAAATGCGGTCTGATCTGACCTGTAGGCTTTAAAGATTCCCTTCAGTGGAAGATCCGCATGCAGTGAAGAATTGTAGTTACTTCTGGGTAGGTAAAGAAATGCAGGAAGCATGGCAAAGAGCAGCTCAGCTGGTAAGGCCTCAGGGTCTTGGTAGTCATGTGCATTGCACACTTGGGCCTTGTTTTGCTCAGTGTCCCAACTACCTCACATTGATGGCCTGTGAACTGGTGATTTCCTTGAAAAATGGGACTAAGGAAAATGCTGTTCACCCCAGGAGTTATCCTAGTGATTGTGTTTCAAATGTTTAGACTAGGTCTTGTTGCTTCTCGGTTTTGTGCTCTGTACAGACATGGGAAACCTTACTTAAAGAAAGTGTTTTTGACAGCCAGGGGATAAATGGATTTGGGGTGGAATAGATATAGGGATGTATGCTAGAAGAATAATATAGCAATCTGTGGAAATATTAAGGACAGTATGCTTTCTTCGCATTTGAGATTTCTCAAAGAGAATGCTTTAAACAAAGTAAGTATAGCTAAGACATATAGGTACCATACATACCTTCTATTATAATAGATCAAGCATATTTTGAATATGTTTAATTTATTATAATATTTGACTTATATTTAATCAGGACATAGTTATATGTACACTCATCCTTATATCTTCATATTTACACATTCACCCACATATATGTTTGTTTATAATTTATTAATCTAAAAATGTTTTAAAGGACTGGATATAAAAAATCCCAGTCAGGCATGCTTACAAGTAATTTTACAGTAATTACATTTGTTACTGATTTAATATGCCAATGTCACTTCACAAGGTACAGTATTTCAATATCTCCTGATTGCTGCTGTCTACCTTGCTGGCATAAGGGAAGCTGTTAGTACATTTCCTCTTCACTTATTTCCCAATAAATCCATATGCAGTAATGTGAAATTCTAGGCTCCTTTAATCCTTCTACTAAGCTACATGGAGGTCTTCCACCTGCCGTTTCCGAGCATGAACTTTGGCTGCTGTAGGGTATCCATATTATCGGAGAATAATCTGCTCCCTGCTCAGACACTTGGCTCTCTCAGCCACATGTGCTTCTCCCCCATATTTTGCTATTTTGAAGTTTACCCATTTCCCCACAAATGATTCTTTTTTTTTTTAATTTACCTGGATATTCACTGACAGCTCTGAATCTGCTGCTACATATTTATTTATGTGCAAATTTATTTACATGTGAAGCCAGGAGAGATTCTGATATAACAATGCTTTAAAAGTCTAAAACAAAAAAGGGAAGGATAAAAGACATTGAAATGGAAGTTTACTTGTATTCCCAAATCCTACTCTACATTTAAATTATCTATAGGTATATTTTAGGAGTTTATTTTTTCTTTTTGTTTGTTTGTTTATTTTTAGGGACAGGGATTGTCTGTGAAACAGTTCTGGCTTGTTCTGGAACTCACTCTGTAGACCAAACTGACCTCAAAAACTAATTCACCTATCTCTGCATTCTGAGTGTTGGGATTAAAGGTGTGTACCACTGCCCGACAAGAGTTTCTTTTCTTTTTCCTTTTTAAAAAGATTTGTCTAGATTATTAATTATGTGAGTGTGTGGGTTTTTTTTTTTTGTGAGTAAATGTGTGCATGTGAGTTCGGAGACCTGCAGAGTCAGGAAGATTTATTGAAGTTTTTGAAATTGAAAGTGCAGTCAACTGTAAACTGCCAAATATAGATATTGGGAACTAAACTTGGGTCTTCTACAAGGACACCATGTGGTCTTAACCACTGAACCATCTTTACAGCTTAAGGTGTTTCTTTTATGGATAATATTAAGTTTATATATTCATAATTGTGTGTGTGTGTTTGTGTGTGTGTATAGTTGGATATGCCTATTGAGCAAATATCTATAATGCTGAATTTTGGAATTAAATTCTTAGTGAAAAGCATCATCATTATCATAATTAACTGAAGAGAAATACACTGAGATCAACTATCTTTCCATTAAAAGAAATATGTCATCTTTTTGGTTTTGTTTTTCAAGACAGGGTTTCTCTCTTTCTCTGTGTAGCTTGGTGCCTCTCCTGGAACTAGCTCTGGTAGACCAGGCTGGCCTCAAACTCACAAAAATCCACTTGCCTCTGCCTCCCATGTGCTGGGATTAAAGGCGTGTGCCACCAGTGCCAGGGCTGAAATATGTCATCTTTATAACTGCTTTTCTTATAGTTCAGCACTACCTCAATTTGCAGTTGTATATAGTTATATATCCTGCATATCAGCACTACAATATCCTGAAAAGTTTAGTAGAGTATGAAGTTCTCCTAGCCTTGTTCTTTTATAATACAGGTAACATTTGTGTATCTACTTTGAACTCATCATTTTGCTTGACATTAGAGACATTGAAAGGAAACTTATTTGCTTGTCTTTGATTTTCAATTCTTCACATTCCAGCTATGATTTCATCGTATCACTGACTTCTGCTAAGTTGTTAGATGCTTGAATGAGGAGTTATCTCCTAGCAATGTTTTATCCCCTATCAGCTTTCATGATTCTTTGTGTATGGAAAGCCTTTGTTGTGTGTTTGTTGCATTGAGTTGAATATATTCAACCTTAGTTCTGAAATAACATTGAAGTGATGTGTATGTGTGTGTGTATGCGCACACACATGCCATAGTACACATGTTAGAGGTTGATCCTCGCCTTTAAAATGTTGATTATGTGTTTGAGATGGCACAGGGAGTTCTCTTACTGTTCACTGATGCATATGCCAGGCTTTCTGGTCCACAAGGTTGTGGGGATTCTCTTGTCACTGGAAGATGGGTATTACAGATGGGTATTACAGATGTGCCTGACAATGTGCATCTTTGTATGTATTCTAAGGTGCTGTCTTAGTTAAAGTTTCTATTACTATGAAGAGACATCATGATGACAGCAACTTTTAAAAAGGAAAACATTTAATTGATGCTTGCTTTCAGAGGTTTAGTCCATTATCACCATGTGAGAAGAAGAACAGCATTCAGGCAGACACAGTGCTGGAGAAGAAGCTGAGAGTTATAAACCTTGATTCACAGGCAGCAGGAAGTGAATTGTCTACTACACAGGGCATATCTGGAGCACAGAACCCACCCTCACAGTAACACCTACTCTCCTAATAGTGTCACTTCCTATAGGCCGCGCATTCAAACACATGAGTCCATGGGGCTGTACCTATTCAAACCACCACAGGAACCAAACTCAGGTCCTGAAACCTTCATGGCAAATGGTGTGTTTCAGCAAACCATTTCTGTAGCTTTTGGAACATACTCTTGTCTGATATAATATGTTTAGGTTACATATTTGTCATTTCATCTGTAGACAGCTTGGATGACAGAATTTAATTTTTGTTTTCATATTAGTATTAAAGCTCCAACTTCTGTGTGCTTGTTTGCCTTTGATGGCACATTGTGTGCTTATTATTCCAAGCATATTACCATTAATTACCCTCTAAGATTCGGTCAACTTTTATCCTGGTTTGTTGGGACTCTGACACATTTTCTAGTTGATCTTCAGAGATCCCCAGTCTCTTTGTACGTGAAGTCAAAGTCTTCTTTAGAATGAAAAAAGATTATTAAAAATCAGTTTCCAGCTGTTTTAGTTTTTGTCCATGGTCACAAGAGGGAGAGCAAATAAAGCTGAACCAGTTATGAAATCATGTGTCACTCTTTTGGCGATGAAAAATAGGCTATGACAATAACATCAACAACTTCTCCTAGTACAGACATTCCATCAGTCTCAGGAATAGAGTGAGTATCTCTAGGCAGCCAGACTTGCTTAATGGCTGTCAGGTGTGCACTGAAAACATGGTACTCCCTCAGGGTGAAGTTAACAATCCATCAAAGACAGATCATCTGGCAACATCCTCAGTTTGGTACCTTGTCAGGTGGACTGTCATTGGATTGTAATGATCGCACAAAGCTTTGCTTGTGCACGGGAGGCCATGGATGAACACACAGAGTTTTATGTAGTCATCAAATCTCTCAAATCATTAATTCTAAAAGGATAAATGAATACTTACATCTATCAGGAATAAAATAATATCACACTTTAATAAAAAGAAGACTAAAGATACTTAAATAGTGCAAAAATCCCCCAAATGTGAAGGGTCTGCACACATCTTTGGAAACGTCAGTCTATGCTGTCTAAGCATTAAACTGTGCTTTAATGTTTATGTGCATCTCTGTAAGTCAGAATACTTCCATATTTTTTATTTGTTATTGTGGGGATGAAAGTAGAATGTAAGTCATTAAAACAAATGGATGGGAATGGAATTTGAGATTCTGTAACAGGTAAAGTTGGGTATATCAACTAATATTAAAATAATTCTTTAGAAATGTGCACTCATGTATACACATAAAATAAAATTTGTTGGAACAATTATGACAATATTTGAATTCTATGTTGCTTTCATTTTTCTTTTATTTTTGTCATTATAATATATAATTACATCATTTATTTCTTCCCTTTCCTCCTCCTAAGCCTTCTCATATACCCATTCCTTGCTTTCCAAATTTATGGACTCTCTTTTCCTTAATTGTTATTATATGAATATGTATATGTGTACATGAATATTTCCAAATATAGCCTTCTATATTTAATCTGTGTAATGTCATTCATATGTGTATACTCAGAACTGACCATTTGTTATTGGATATGTTGCTTTATTTAAACAATCTGTTCTATAATTCTTTCTTTTATGGTTTAGGTATGACTTACAAATTTAAGCTTAAGTAGAAAGGATTTACCTCAATGCTAATGTTTGAAAATACATATACTAATATATATATATTAATTAGTAAATCTTTGACTAAAATAATATTAAACCATTTGAATCCATATTTTTATATTCTATAATACCATTACTTTCCATATTGTTAATTTTTTGCAAAACTGTTGAATTTGATGTTATGTTTAATCCTTGTAATTTATAGGTAAAGAAACTAAGGTTCACAGTCCGTAGATAACTTGTCCAACTTGTACAGCTGAGTAAAAATGGGATTTGAAAACAAATCAAACTGTTGGCTGGTTTTAATTGTGGTCTTGACACAATCTTTAGTCACCTGGGAATGGAGTCTTAATAAGAGATTGTCTGCATCAGGTTGTCCTGTTGCTTTGTCTGTGAGATTTATCTTGGTTATTGATGTTGGAAGAGCAGCCCACCTGGTAACATAGACCCAGGCAAGCGTTTTACAGGGAGAGGTTATTGAGAGAGTGTAACACTTGACCAAATTTAAGGGAAAGGTTCTGGGAGAAACTACCCACTCTATCTTTAAAAATGAGATAATTTTATCATTTTGTAACATGGAGTTCAATCCATTTACAACAATAAAAGTTTAATTATTTTTCCAGAACAGTGCCCATAAGGAGTACTGCAGGCCAAACTGGACACTCTGTCTACTTTTGTTCTTGCATTTTTAAAGCGGCTACATTTAAAGTTGTGCATTTGCCTATAATATCCTTGATATCCTCCTTTAATTCATGAAGCCTAAAGTACATTATCCTTCCTATCCTTAAGTATTTGCTAAGTGATCCTTCAAGCGAAAACTGGGAGGCTCCATCTTAGTGTACTCCTAAGTAGTCAGTACATTTGTAGACTAGAATCCTTCAAAGGCTGGGCTCCTAACGTGATAATGCCCCCTTTCAGCTTACTTTTTATGATATATAGCTGCTTTTCCTTTATACTGAAAGCCTCACTGAAGAGATTAGGGAATAGCAACTCTTTCTAATACTGGTGGTTCCCAAGAGTTCTGTATGAGGGATCTTTTAAAATTTAAAATTTGTAGATAAAAGCATCAATACACTGAAAATTTCTTAGGTTACCTAGAACCTAGCCTCTCTGCTTCCCATTCATAGACCATGTGGCTATTTAAGCAGAACAGGTTTAGAATGTCTACTTCGCTTCTTTTAAGCAACTGTTTGCTTGTTTACTTGCATTAACGGTGGCTGCAGAAATCCACAGAGACAGACGTTTTCATTCGCATTATCTGTCTGCTTTCCTTCTGCACAGAGGAAATGAGCTGACCCTGAATACGAAATTGGTTGGTAGACATTACTATTTCTTCCTCCTTTAAGTTTGATTCAGAAGTTGACTTTTAGTGGCTCTTCTCCCCTCAATGGTCAGAGGATCTTCTGCAAAGTCAATTATAAATATGGGGAATATGAGAAGCTGCATTACAGTTCTCCAATTGGATTGCCATTCTTCATCTTTCATTTGTATATAAAGGAAGCAAAATATTTATGTCAAAGTAAAAGTCTTGATAAAGCTTTTAGGACTTTGCTTAATGCACTCCAGCCTCCTAGGTTTGGCTCCATTCTCTGTAGCCCAAAATAGCTAACAAATGGCTTTCCAGCACCACTTGAGTTTATTGTATTCCTATTCTGCTTGTTGGCATGTATGCTATGGGGAAATGACATCATATTTATTAAGTCTTTCTCATTAAGCAACTTTTAAAAGATTTTCTCTGTCAGAGATACTTTTCTTTCATTTTATGTACACCTGGGAAACTGCAAGTTACAACCACAAGTTAAAATAGTTTCAAATATTTGGAAATAGTAAAAAGGCAAGGAATATCTAGGAGAAATATTTAAAGTGCAATACATGCACATGTATTTGAACAGGACTCTGCCTTGGTGTGTCTGTATATGACCTCTTAAGGTTTTCCTTAAGAATTTTCTACCTCAGGAGATGATAGGCATCTCAGAGGAATCTTCTAAAATAAAACTTATACTGAGTCTTCCCTGTCCCCTGGAAGAATTCATGGAGATAAATTTTTAGATAGGAGTACATTGGCTAGGATATAAAAAGAGATCTTCATTTTTCATGGTGTTGGATGGAGAGAGACTTGAGGAACTAGAATTTGGGGAGCCGTGGAAAACTCAGGAGTGGGATAAGAAGGTGTGAGAAGGCAGAGTAGAAATGTCTGAAAAGGCAGGGGACTGGCATGCACTAAGGGAGTGTGCTCACGTATTCTCTCTCTTGACACATTGTATAGAGTTATGATGCAGCCTTTGAAAGTCAAAGACGTTCATTTGAGTCAACTTTGGGGTGAGATTATTATAACAGTTGGTGGGCGCTGTAAGATATAAACCTTCATCCTCAAAGACCTTAAAATACAAAGGGCCAAAGAAAAGTTATACATGAATATTTCTAACAGAGTTTATGGTACAATTATTTCAATGATAAAGCAAGAATTTTGCTTCAACCCAGAGTAGTGGACATATCCACCTCTATGAAACACTACTATGACCCGGAACGACAGAAATCTATGAAAGATTTTATTGTACTCTGATTATTGACTCCTTTAGTAGCTTTTAAAGGCCCACATGGTTGGGCTGACATATTTATGTTTATAGCTCCTAGCTTTCTTATAGAAATACCTGTCTGCTCTGTATAGCCTAAGAAATTAGCTACATAATCAAGATTTTTTTAATGAGTGAGTTTATTAGACTTCAATAAAACAAAGTAAAAGATAAAAAAGTGATAGATAAATAGATGCATAGTTAGATGTTAGATAACAGCAAAACATAAACTGGACACCCAAAACATTCATCAGAAATTGACCCCAGAAGCCCCTTTAATGCATCCAGCTGGAGTTTCCTATCAAAGGGCCTCAGGTGGAGCAGTGTATTCATTTTTCATGTGAGGCTCCAGAAAGGATGAGCAGACAGCAATAGGATGCTAACATCATTAAATTGGGGACTTAGACATCCATTCTGGACCAAGGAAGCACTTTTAAGGAAGCCAGCTGGAGCTCCATATCTCCAGAGAGCGTCTGCTTGGGTGAGGCTTCCCAGTGAAAGAGCACCAGCAACAGATAGAGACAACAGTGTCATATGTGGTACTTACAAGATTCAGTAGAAACTGGCAGAGGAAGTGCAGGCTGTCAGCTGGAGTCCCAACTGAGCTTCCTCTTCATGAGTGAGTTTCCCATGGCTGAACTTGTGACTTCTATTTCCCATCAGAGGAACTCTTACATCTAGGGGTAAACAGCAACAGCATCTGGAGGAAATGCTTCATCTTCAGGCTGTTCTCAAGGTTACACCGTTTTACTCTTCAGGCTCTTCCTGTCCTGTCCCACAGTCAGCAGGGGCAACCTGTCCCTAGACACGGGATCTCAGGACACTTGACACAGGCATTCCTGCTTCTAACAGACAGGACAACCCCCCTGAGCCTGCTTCTCAATGCTTCAAACAGCACATGATAACTTACCAAGGCAATATTCATTAATACAAAAGGATTTTTAAGGAATTTTGATTTTCCTATATATAGGAAATTAGAGCATATAGAAATAGGTAATTCTGTACTTTGGAGGGAAAAGAGAAATTAAATGGAACACAACTCTACATTTTCCGAAGTAATATATGTATACAGCCATTGTGCTCATTCAATCTTTATGATTAGATTAAGTAATTTTCATTTTCCTAAGTATTATAAGGGTTGAAAGTGCAAACAATGTTACTGAAAATTATCTATCAAAATTTAATTAATTTTTATGTGACTTGAAAAGGAAAAATTTGTTGACCCAGAAAATTACTTTGAAATTCATATCTGTCAAACGAGGATTTGCCACTATACTAAAAACCTTATATTGGAGAGAAAAAAGAAAGAACAGACATTCCTGTTCTAATTGATTAAATCTAGCTGCCTATTAAAGTTGGACCAGAAAAGAAATACTAAAATTTAAAAATCCATGCCATGACTCACATCACTTTGAAAATTTACAGAAGAACCACAAACAAAATCAAGTTTTTTTTGTCTTTAAAGAGCAGTATCTAATATAAACACCAAGTGCTTGTACTTTAGCGTCTTTTCCAATGCACTTGTACACGTGTATGATGTATTCGGAAAACAGGAGTTGAAACACAGACAAACAGTAGTTTCTGAGCATCACAGAATGTTTTATCCAGCGCACATTCCAAACTTCAGGATGCTCTGAGTGAGCCCTACACAAAAAGCATGTTCTGCACATTGATGTTTGTTTAATTGTGTCTTTATCTGTGCTTGAGAAGCTGACTTTAGGAGAGAATAAACTCGGCTTCTTTTATTATCATTAAATCCAGTTGTCATCTGCAATTGATAACTAGACAGAATGTTTGTCCTACTTTGTAAAAGTACATGAAGGAAAATGTATCTCCAACAAAAATATATGCAACTGAACACTGGTTATCTTATAGTATTCAAGTATGGCTACAATTTTTATATGTCACCTGAAGGCAGTGAAGATATTGAAAAATAAAAAAAAATGAACATTATTTTAAAAAGCATTGTGGGGTTTGGGAGATGGTTTAGCAGCCAAACTGCTTGCTTGCCTTACAGTGTGATGATGTGGGAGTCCCCCCTCTGTTCTGTGATTACCGTTAATGAATAAAGAAACTGCCTTGGCCTGTTGATAGGGCAGAACTTAGGTAGGTGGGGAAGACAGAACTGAATTCTGGGAGGAAGAAAGTAGAGTCAGGGAGATGCTATGGTGCGGCCACTAGATTCAGACATGCCGGAATTTTGCTGGTAGGCCATGACCTCATGGTGATATACAGATTGATAGAAATGGGTTAAATTAAGATATGAGTTAGCTAATAAGAAGCTAGGGCTAATAGGCCAAGAAGTGATTTAATAAATACAGTTTCTGTGTAATTATTTCATGTGTTAGTTAGCTGAGCAGCCAGGAATGAATATGTGCTGTATTAACAAGTGGCCTTCTCCAACAGTGTGAGGAACAGAATTCAGATCCTCAGAACCCTCTTTAATATCAGGAGGTACCATGGCCCTCCTAAAACAAGGGTGCCGTGGCCCACCTATAACCAGTCAGTAAGGGGGCTGTGACCTTCCTATATCCAGTCAGTTGGAGTACTGTGGCCCTCCTATAACCAGTCAGCTGTGTGTTGGCCCTCCTATAAAAAAATGTAGGAGACAGAGACAGTAGATCTCTAGGGTAATCTGGCTAGCCACACCAGCAAAACCTGAGCTCTGGGATCAATGAGAGATCTTATCTCAATATGTAATATGCAAGCTACCAAAGACAATACCC
>NC_022009.1:76400195-76418032 GCF_000317375.1 Microtus ochrogaster
TCCCTGGTAAGCCACCTTGTGGGCTACAGCAGATTATTAGAGATGGGCTAGTCCAGGTGCGAGAGTTAGCCTAGAAGAGGCTAGATAGAAATGGGACAAGCAGTGATTAAAAGAATACAGTGTCCGTGTAATTATTTCGGGGCATAAGCTAGCCAGGCGGCCAGGGTGCAGCTGGGGTGCTGGGGACACAGCCCCGCCGCTCCTGTTTCAACAGTTGTGTGTGAAAATTAGCGTATATTTAATAATTATTTTCTCTTCTTCAGGTATTTATTCATTACCTCACCCTAACCCTCTTCTCCCAGACTCTCAGAATAACCTTGACCCCATTCTTCTCCCACACTCTTAGAAGATAATCTTTTCTAGAAAACTGTTTGCATTTTTTTATAAACATTCACTTGCTGCAAAACTAAGCATTCCATTGCTGAATGTTTGCAATGGCAAAAATGAAAAATTATGTTCACATGAAAATTCATGACTATTTCTGGTAGCCTTAGAGCAATATTCTTAACCTGGAAACAGCTCAAGCACTGTTTGCTGGTGGCAGAAACACAGTGAAACCATATAGAAGAGTATTACTTAGCAGCGAAAAGGCAGAAACTGTTCAGGAGGAATGAAATCACGCCTGGTGCTGGAAACCTCAAATACTCATGACTAGTGAGGCCACAGATCTTAGAGGAGACCTACGACCACAACTTTAGTAAACTAGCACAATTTCTAACCATACTCTAAATATTTGCTCTTACCTACAGGTGAGTGTAGCTCCCAACCATCACCAAAGAAACTTCTCTTTCACACATATGGAAACAATTACAGAAAAATTACAGCTGGTCAAAATGTAGAAAGCAACCGATCTTGATGACCAGACCTGGTTAATACATCTATAACACAAGCCTGTCCTCAAGGCTTGGGAACTGATCTGGGATGACCAGACTAGGTTGATACATGTGGAATGACCAGACTAGGTTGATACACCTACACACAAGACTGTCCCGGAGACTCAGGGAACATTGCAGAAGGGGAAGGGATGTGAAGAGGGGGAGAGCCAGAGATTTAGGAAATCTGCTGTAAGATCTTGTCTGCTAAAAAGGATGGGAAAGCTTCACCCATGATACCCTGACAATATGACCACCTAAACCCCACCACCAATAGACATACCTGGAAGGGTGAAAACTTACAGTCCCCACCCAAAGAACAGTCTTTCCTATGGAGGAGCTCCCTCCATGGTTATCCAGTACCTAGTGCTCAGCTCTGAAATTATTTACATGCTGTATTGAACAGACTTGCAGGTTGTATCTCTCTCTCCCTCTGTGTGTGTGTGAACAATAGCAAGAAGAGCAAGTAGGAAAAAGGAGGTCAGGAGTTTCAAAGGGAGTAGGAGTAATGGGAGAAACTGGAGGAAGGAAAAGGAATGGAGGGAAATGGTATAATTATATTTTAATTAAAAAGGAATAAAATATTGATAAGATAATGAGCATGAATGAATATAAAGGGCATAGTGGTAAATGAAATGAAAGGAAACAATACCAAAATTTATATATTATATGATGTCATTTATATAAAATGTTTGATTAGACAAATTTTGTAGTGGAGATGAAGTAAAAGGATTTAAGAGGAGGGCTATAGAGAAAAGCATGACAGAGCATTTTGGGATGATGAGGGCCTGTATCTGGTTCATGGTGATGCTATCTGAATCTATATAAATGGTTAAATTTCACTGAACTATACAACAAAAACAGACAAAGCCTGTTGTTTTATTGTTATTATTCTGACAATGCCAGTTTCCTGGTTTTGATTATTATACTTCCTTTATATTTTTTTGAAACTGTAATGATTTCAAGATAAGAAAAACTATGTGGAAACTATTTTTTAAAAACATTTAAAAGATTGTTCATGCAGTGCCTTTGATCACATTCTTTCCCTCCCCCCTCTTGTTCCAGATACCCCACCTATTCATTCAAGTTTATGTTCTTTCCCTCTTAAAAACAAACCAAACCAAAACCCAAACCAATCACACAAAGCAGCACACACAGGCTTGGATGTATTTTGTGTTGACTCACTTCTCCTGAGCTTGAGACTTGCCCCAGAGTATGGCTTAAATACTCAGTATCACTCCTTTGAGGAGTCCAGTGCTCACTTTCCCAATGGACATCAACTGCAAATAGCATCTTGGTTATGGGTGAAATTTTGTGTCTCCTTCTGCTTCTCAGCATTGAGATTTTGTCTGACTTGAACTGGTGCCTGTCTCGTGAACGCTGGTACAGTCTCTCAGATCCTATTTGCGTCAGCCCTGTGGTGTCTGAAAAGTGCTGTTTCCTCGGAGTCATCCACCAGTTCCAGATCTTAGGATCTTCCCACCTCCTCTTCCATGTAGACTTTTGAGCCTTAAGGGATGGGTGTGATAAAGGTATCAGCTGTATAGCTGAGTGCTCCAGCACGTTTTGTCTGGTAGTGCCCGTTTCTCCTAATCGCCACCTATCTACTGTTAAAAAGAAGCTTCTGAGTGGAATCTTTGCAGTGTCACTCCCTTGGTGTCCTTGACACCTGCATCCAGTTTCTTCCTGGTTTGGTACAGAAAAGGATGACACCTTCACCTACAGTCTATTTTCGAAGGGGCCATTTCTTTCCCATGTGTTTATAGCTTGTCCATACTGTTGTTTATATTTTTAATAAACATGCCTTCAGGTAGATCCTTCATATAAATTTTAAACTTGCCCATAATATGTCATTAATTACAAAAAGACACGTTTCTTCTTTTGACCTTTCAAGCTACACATTGCCATCTTCTTATGTTCAAGCCTAAGCTTCTCAAATTATGTACAGATGTAGACTACTGCTTTGGCTACACACTTATTCCAGTCTAGAGTGCTCATGAGGGGGTATTCAAAGATCGCGGGGGAGGGTGGCCATCAACAGCACCAAACCTAGGGAAACCAACAGTGCCCTTGCATTGGTCCCCTTATGCTTCACTGTTGCCATGTAATTAATACGTAGCTAGTTAGAGTGAGACTCCAGATTAACATTTTATGATTACTCTTGGTAGCTTTGTTTTCAAAGTCAGTCATTTTATTATTACTCTTTTGTCATTTTTTTTTTTGCTATGTTTCTGGTTGCTGGAATTACAAGTGTGTACAATTGAACCTACATTTATTACTGTAGGAAAGAATAAAATTTCAAGTGTGTAAGTCTAAAATTAAAAATGACACAAATCACTCAAAAATATAATTTCAGCTCAGAGGAACTTATAACTCTGGTGGCACACATGCCTCTATTTATTAACAATTACTTGTTAGTCATAAGTACGGTTTATGATCATCATGTTCAAACCCAAGATCAGTAACTTTTCCTTAAGACTGAGTCACACCCAAGGTTCTTCAGTTTGGAGGATGGAGCCTTTGTGCATCCAGTTACCCAAGTTTGAGGTAGGAGAAAATTCCTGTCTTTCTAACCACAGTTACCCTCAAGGCCTGCAGATTTTACAGTTCAAACACCACTTAAATGGAACTTTTCTTTTGTTATGAAAGCTATGTGCAATCTTACTTGATGCCTTTCATTCATAGTGCATTCATAATTGTCAGTTTCTAAGTCTATAAATATATGAATACATTATATTTTATGTAATATAGTATAGTTTAATATAGTTGATGATGCTATATATTAAATAAGAATCTCCAATTGCATTTTATACATCTCAAGCTGTCGTATCCAGCCTGGTTCCAGGGGATATGTGGGCCTAAGTGGATGGTGGGGGAGTGAAGAAAACGGCTGATTCAGACTGGCAGACAGAAAAGCTGGGGTCAGGTGGTCTGAGGATTCTGAGGGAGAAACCTCAGCGTTCTGGAACATCAGTGTGCTTATTCTATAGCGGGGAACAGAGAAGTGGGGTTACTGCATCCTTCTGGGACCATGAGGTGAGCTGTAACCTACAGATGAACCAGAAGACATGGTTTATGGTGTATAGCTGGACAAGGAGGAACTAATCTCAGTAAGAATGGTTTCTGTATGGGAACAGTCTTCAGGTGGGAAAAGTTAGGGTGGACATTTTCTACATTCTCGTAGCAGTGGAAGGCTTTTCCAAGTCTCTGAATCTCAAAACAAGGGGAAGCCTTTGCCCTTCCATCATGGGCCTAAGGGTCTAGGGTTTTTATATGGCCTGCTAATGCCAACACACATTTAGTCAGAATTTATAAACTCAGGGCTTTCTCCATTCCCTGTATCACATGTTTTAAATATTGACAAATTACAATGTTATTAGTAAGTTAGATAAAACATAAATGATATGTTGATATAATAATACACAGGCAGAGATCAATTATTTTTCACAGTTATATTTAGACATTGATACTTGCCAAATAAATTGTGAGCTCACTTGGAATCCAAAACCACCAATGACTACATATTCTGTTATAGATACTGTCTTATCTTAGATAGTTGCATGAAAAATTAGTATGGAAATAATGATTCTTCCAGAGTTTGTGAATGGCCTAGCAATAAGACCATAGCAGTTTACCTATTTCTTCTAGCCTTGGTATCTTTAACATTGTTGGTAATGGCTTGAATTGTGTCAGATTCACTAGATTTGTATGATTCAATTATAAGCCCCAGCATATCAGAATATGCCTCTATTTGGAAACTGGCTATTTTGGAAGGAGAGTGAAAACAGAGATGCGTGAGTGGGTCCCAACTGAGTGTGACTGGTTCCCTTATGACAAGAGGAGAAGAGTGTGCATGCGTGGAGAAAGAAGACAGTCTGAGAGAAAACAGCAAGTGGGTAGTTATGTGCATATCAAGAGGAGATAATTCATATCACTATTGCTGCCGTGTTCAGATATTTGAGCCTCTAGATGTGCGAAGAAATGGATTTTCTTTGCTGAAGACACTCTAAGTCACATTTAGATGGGGAGCCTTGACAAAAAGAGCAGGCTCTTCTCTCTCCAGTCTTAATTTTGAGATCTTGGTATGCCGTATGACTTAAGACTTTATATCTACAAGTTTTACATGGTGACGGGTATCACACATGCAATGATGCTCAAAGGACAGCTTTAGACTGTCAGCTTTAGTAGCAAGCACCCTTACCCACTGAGCTATCCCAAGTATTTTTAAGAATGACAGAAGCTTCTATAGAGTTTCACAAAGTTGCATGTATAATATCTTGTTTAATCCACATCATCCCAGAGGCATCATTGTCTGTGTATTCCTTTCTTCCAATTACTTTTTCCTGAGTTCTCTCAGCTCTTTAAAATGTTGTCTGGATCAAATCCAACCATTTGATTCTTAAGCTTATGAGTGTTGAAACAATTGCCTGAATAGTGCACAAACTGTACAATGAGCAGTGTGGAATTAGCTTCATCAAGAGTGGTTAACACAATAGGTGTCTTTCACCCACACTCATCACAAAGCTTAAATGTGCACGTGTGGGGCTGTGTGTGAGTCTGTAGCCTCTGGTGTCTCATGGAGACATTTGCAATCCATCAGAATTAGACACCTCACAACAGTATTCTCCACATGATGTTCATTAAGTGAAGCTTCCTTCACTCACAACCTAAAATAATCTTGTTTGGCAGAAACAAACAAGAACAGTAGCCTGGGGTTGTTCAGGAAAGATTCCATCACAGAAAACAGAATGTAGAAGTTGTTAGTCTTTTTGCCTCTATGAGCTGTTATGATACCTTTTGTTTAAGATCACAGCTGGGGGAACTCAGTGCATCAGTAGTCGGAGTGCTGAACCCTAGATCTCGATGCTTTCTGTAATAAGCTTCTGTTAAAAAAAAAAACTCTGCAGGAAGCAGACTGGAGTTTAGCATCCTCTCTGTTAGCAGAGCGTCTTCATAGTGTTAAAGTAGGGCTTCTATTTGAGGTTTACAGAGTAAAATCTATACTTAATAGTTGTGTTTAAAGCTTTATTTATTTATTTATTTATTTATTTATTTATTGTGTGTGTGTGTGTGTGTGTGTGTGTGTGTGTAATGTGTGGCTACTTGTAGAGGCCAGATACATTTTGTTGTGATATCCCCCAAATGGTTTCTGGGAACAGAATTCTGATTCTCTGTAAGAGCAGCAAATACTCTCAAACCTTTGAGTCATTTTTTTATCCCCTTATTAGGTGTTCTATGTGAAAGAAACATTTCTTGCTTAAAAGTGAATATTTTATGGAAAAGAATTCTTTCTGTTAATATATGCTTAAGAATTTTATGAAAAATTACTATTAAAAGGTATTTCAAAGTCTCAGATATAGAGATCATTACAAAGATCCCCTAAACTAATTTGTAGCCTTTATGTCACAAAACAAATGTGCAGTAACACCCCCACACAAGTCAACAACTTTGCTTTATTTGTATGTGGAGTTTCTCTGTGTCATGGCAGCCACTACCAAATAACCACATGGAAACTTCTTATTAATTATGAAAGCTCAGCCAACAGCTTAGACCTGTTTTTAGTTAGTTCTTACAACTTAAATTAACCAATTTCTGTTAATCTATGTGTTGCCATGAGGCTCACTAACTTTATGTAAATATTTTCCATTCTGCTCACTCTGCATCTCATGGCATCTCTTCTGACTCTATACTTCTTCTTCCCAAGATTCTCTCTGCCCTCAAAATCCTGCCTAGCTATCAGCCAATCAGCTTTTTATTAACAAAGAGAGCAACACATTTCCACAGTGTATAGAAGGATTATTCCATAACATTCCCTCTTTTTGTCTAAATAAAAAAGGAAGGCTTTAACTTTACTATAGTAAAATTATATACAACAAAAACAGTTTTCAAGTAAGAATTGCAGTAACAATATATAATCCATTTATGTCTGGCAAATTTAGAGAAAATATTATCTATCTAATCTCTGTGAGTCTAAAGTTTTATACCTAATTTACCTTTTATCATAACGAAGGAAAAGTTTAAGCATAATTATTTAGTTTTAAACTCCATCAAAGCCCCAGAAGTATGCAATATTACCTAATGACAGGGACATCTGGTTGCTTGGACAGTCACCCAAAGTTCTTCCGTAACATTGGGGCATCCATCTTTGGTTTATAGACCTAGAATATCTGACAGGAATTTCTGAGAAGCAGGAATTTTGAAGGGCTCTCCTACTCTGTCTTGACAAAGTTCAGCAGTCTCTGTTCTTTGTATCCTGCTAGTGCAGTTTTTACAGCATACAGTCAGCAACTGAGGAAAGGGCAGTTTCTTTTTCAAATGGCTAGCTTTGGGAAAGCAAAGTCCATATGAAGGTTCTTCAATGCCCCTCACCCATTTTTGAAGCAGATTGGTGCTGTCAGAAGCAGACATATCTCAATGTCATGAAAAGCCTTAGGTTATTAAACATATTAAATGCCTTATTCTTTAGGTCTTTGAAGTGTTTGAAGATCATCTTTCTACCTAAATATATCTGTGTTTGACCTTGAAAACATACCTAGTATGACTAGATTTGACTATTATAGATGACTATTAATCTGTGTTTCTTAATTATGCATTACATTTCTTAAAATGAATTGCATAAGCACAATACCCTAAACAACTGTAGAATCATATATGCAATATAACACAATCAATTTTAAATTTTTTTCAATAAACCAAAATCCATACCAATGTAAAATATTTTGAGATTAATAGTTGTTTTTTGGATTAAAGTAGATTCAATAATCTACCTACTCTTTTTACCTTATCATTCCTATATCATTTCCCCCTTTCTTCCTTTAGAAAAAGATTTTTGAGTTTAACTCTTTTGTTTAACTTCTTTTGATTATGACCAATAACAGTTTGTAATCAACAACCTTAAACAATGACAAGCATTTATAATCTACTAAATAACAAAAACCCATACCACATCTTTTGAAAATTTAGGCATTGTGATGTCTGTGGGTGCTGGTATTATTGGGGAAAACTTGAGAAAATTAGAATAAGTTTTAGGTCTTGACTGGAGTATTCTGTGAGGCTGGATCACCTCAGCTAGCAGCTTAGATGTTGTTCTGGATGTTGGATCACCTGGGCCATCCATTTTTATTGGTGTCTGATCCCCTTGCTCTGAAAGCAAATAAACTTTTAAAGGTAACATACATATCCATATTAATAGAGGTGCAAACTGTGCATTGTCCACTAGTCAGACAAAGATGACTTTTTGTTTTATGTTTGAGCCGCTAAAATATATCAAACCTCATCCATATCAACCTGAAATTAGTCCAGAGCCTCTCATTTCCTATTAAATAAAAGGTATAAAGACTTAATGATCAACTTTCTTACTTGTTTGTTTAGTTTTTACGTTCTGTTTGAACTCTTTACTTTTCACTTTTGTGCTGTGAAAGGCATGCTGAAATTTGTTATAACTTTATTTTATTTATTCATTTCATTTATATTTTGAATGTAGTTATGACCTCCCCAAATTATTTATGTGCCACTATGATACACAAATATCAAAAGCTGTTTCCAGTTTGTAATTTGCTAATTCTATTATTATAATTATACATTTTTGTTTTGATACTTTTATTACTAAATTTTCTTTTTTCTACATCAAAATTAAAATTTTTACTGTCTTTGGAGTTTTTGTGTTTATTTTTTAAAGTTCAGTTTTAATCATGCTGAATCTGTTTAACTTTTACTACTTCATGTTCTATATAATTATAAAATTTGATTTTTCAAGTAACCTCAAAAATTATATTTAACTTGGTCAATAAACTTCTAATATTTGTTAGTGTTAGCAATGGGTTTTGTTCCAACTTTGTAATCTGAGATCACTGTAGGCAGAGTTTTTCTGTGTCCTAGCAGCCGCTCCTGTTGTGCCCACATCACAGGACCCCCAAACAAGACACACTGGGGTTTATTGATTACAAGTTAGCTAACTCGGACCATAATTCAACACACTGCTGCAGTGGGTTGGGGAGAAAGGCCCTGAGCACTCAGGGTAATGGGTTTTTAAAGGGGAAAACTGCAAGCAGGGTGGCACAAGCCTTGGCGTTTAGGGGTTGAGTAAAAATATTAGGGTATAGGGGAATTTCAAAACAGTGGTTAATCAGATACCTAAAAGGATATTTGGCCCAAGCAGATGTTGTTTGGATATCCTGGTGGGTCACGTTGCCAGGGAAGGCTCAGTTTCTTGTGAATGTTTATGGTTTTGCTGGGCTGCGTTCACTCCCCAGTTAGGTTCTTTCTAAAGTGGAGTTCTTTTTCAAAATGGAGTCTGTTCTGTTCCTTCACTCCCTCATAACCACACTGAGACTTTTTACTGATTATAAAAGTTTAGCTGATAGCTCAGGCTTGTTACTAACTAGGTCTTACATTTTAAATTAACCCAGATTTCTTATTTATACTCTGCCATGTGGTGGTACCTGTTTTCAGCAAGTTCATCATGCTTCTTTCTGTGTCTCCTTGTGTCTCCCCAGATTCTGGTCTTCTTCTCCCCAGCATCCTCCTTGTTTGGCTTTCCTGCCCAATCTCTTCCTGCCCAGCGATAGGCCAGCCAGCTCTTGATTAACGAGTGTGTGTGTGTGTGTGTGTGTGTGTGTGTGTGTGTGTGTAGGTAAATACATATACTAAAATTTCATGCATTACAGATTCAAGGTGATTGTGTTGATGACACTCTCATTTGCCATCCATTTTCACAGAACTTAAACTTTGTAAATCTTTGCAGAATTTTTTTTACAAGGGAAGCACTTGCTGCTTGGAGCCTGATTATTTTGTAATCTGATTATTCACAGCTTGCTAATTTGTAATTGGGCTTTAACAACTAGAAAACCTCCAGATTTCAGAAAAACTAATTTACTTTTTCCCCCTGTGGTTAATTGTTGTATTCACACACAAAACAGTGGAGAGATGACTTCTAGCAGGCTTTGTGTAGTGTTCTGGAACCAATAAAACATATTATTGATCACTTAATGAGAAACACCATGCTCAGGTAAACTCACTGTGTCTGGGCAGGGATACAACTGATCTTTCTATTCTATCCCGAGTGTCACCTGCCATCTTACTCAAGCCCACTGCTACACAGCAAATGTGCCTTAAATTAGGCTGGAGGAACCGACAGGGAGCTTTGTTCAAACTCTTACCCTCTTCCTTTCCCACAGAGCTGCCCATTGCTTCCAATTTAGCTAAAGATCATCAAAATTAATTATGATTGAGCGGTATCAAAATTGAAACAAAGTTAAGTCACTTTGAGTCTCTTTAAATTAGTGAGTAAAGTAATATATTTCTCCACTCTACTCTGTAAGGTTGAAACAAATTGATCAGATAAGCAGATAAGCACACTGAATTTGCCGATTTAAAAATTATAGTTTGCAGAACATGTGTGGAAAAGGGATACTGCGGAAGGAAATTGGCTTGGCAAGGTCAAAAGGAAAAGAAAGGAAGTAAACATTTTTATTTCATTAGAAATTTTGACCAGCATTCTTAAAATATAGCCATTGCAGTCTTATCATAACTGGGAGAATGAAAACAGTGAAAGAGATTTATCTTCGTCCCTTCAAAATGCAAAATCTCAAAGGCCCGTGTACACACAGTTGAGTCAGTGGTCTCAGGCAGAAAAGTCTGCCATGTCTGTGGTCACTCATGTCACTATGATCTCTGCTTTGAAGCCACCAAGGGTTGTTGAGCACTTTTGCTACTTAGGGTTTCCTAGAGTAACAGAATTGCTGGATGAATATGATTTATTAAGTCAGGTTATACAATGTGGTTAGTAGTAGTATCCAGCTGACACCCAAGAGACTGAGAGGTGGTGGAGCTAGTTGCTCTGTCCATGTGACTGGGTGCCCAGCCATCCCAGACACATGGGCAGTCACTGAAGATGTCCAGGGTGTTTGGGGAGCCGCAGGCACAGTCCACACTTAGCCTGGAAATGATTGTTCTCATACAACACAGTAAATCAGGTCAGCGGCAAGTGGGATATTCAAGCACAGAAACAGAGAGCAAGACTCCCTCCACCCTATCCTTTTTCGTGGGCTGGTCCTGGAAGGTGAGCCTGCGCTTTGGGTAAATTTTCCCACATCACTTAAGACAATCAAAACAATTACACCGAGGTTCCCTACTCAGGTGATAGTAAATTTTGGCAAGTCAATACCATAAACAGAATATATTGTATATTTTTCAATAAAACTTAAAAATCTTAAAAATGAAATTAATAAAATTAGAAGAAAATGAAATAAAAACAGTCACCACACTATACATGACATGGAGTTGAACAAAAGAGTCTGTTTACACAATTATTCCAGGATATTGATGGAATAGAGCTCTGAACAGTATCTCACTGGCAAGTGAATGTTCTTGTGTGGAAAAAGTCATGTATTTCTTTTGCTTTGCTAAATTACATGCTCCCATCTACACAGGGACCAATCATTTCAATCCTTTTCTGAGCCAGTATCTGAGGGAACAATGACCAATCTCTGGAGTCTCTTGTGACTAGCATAGCACAGGATGATTTAATGGAACTAATTAATTATTACTTGGAAAAGACACAGTTTAAACCTAAAACCCTCTTGCCATTCTCTCTCTCTCTCTCTCTCTCTCTCTCTCTCTCTCTCTCTCTCTCTCTCTCTCTCTCATATATATATATATACCTAGCCTGGCTATTGGATATTGACTTTAAATGGATAAGAACACAAGCAGAACACGTGTGGAAATGTGAAATTTATATCATGGAAAGTGAGAAGGAACAGTATACTGAATTCATCATACCTGGTACAATTTGTAAACACTATTTACAATGAAGTAATCTGTAGCTTTGGTGCCTGTCCTGGAACTAGTTCTTGTCGACCAGGCTGGCCTAGAACTCACAGAGATCTGCTTGCCTCTGCCTCCCGAGTGCTGGGATTAAAGGCGTCCGCCACCACCGCCTGGCTACAATGAAGTAATCTTTAATGAAAAGTGGACAAGATGCTTTTGTGAGCAATGCGAGTCAATGCTCTTGGTTAGGTACACAAGCACATACCTCCTCATGCTGTAGATGTGGGAATAGACAGACCAGGGTTTTA
Source organism: Microtus ochrogaster (assembly GCF_000317375.1). NCBI lineage: Eukaryota > Metazoa > Chordata > Mammalia > Rodentia > Cricetidae > Microtus > Microtus ochrogaster. The sequence continues at coordinate 76,412,143 of NC_022009.1, forward strand.
AGTAGATTTATTTGGCTAAGAAAAGGTTTCTGTGGGCTGTATGTAAAGAGGATAAAGTTAAGAACAAGGGATTCAGAAAACAACGCTTTTGAACTTTTTAGTAGCACCATACTGGAGACTGCCATCTGCTCTAGAAATCTAGCCAATGATAGCACTAATATCTTCTGAAATCATGCCATAAACTCTTACAATGCAGCCACTAAAGATTGTTTTTAAATAAATAAATGCTATTTTTTATTTCAAAAATATCTTTTTACCTGATCCAGAATCATAATCTTGTTTCTTCTCTGTCTCTACAAAAGACACACTAGTCTTTGAGAACATAATCTTGAAGAACTTAGATCTTAAGCATGAACTGTGATTTACTTTTGTGCACACTGACTAGTGTCTCAAATTAGTGTTTAAGGTAGAATACAATTTCCAGAGTTGTTGAGATTCTGGGAGAGGTAAATTTGTAAAAAGAAAAAGATTAAGATGTAAAAAGGGCTGGGCAGTGTTGGTGAATGCCTTTGATCCCATTACTCAGAGGCAGAGGCAGGTGAATCTCTAAGTTCAAGGCCAGCCTAGTCTACAGAGTGAATTCCAAGACAGCCAGGACTACAAGAGAAGTCCTGACTTGAAAAGAAAATGTAAAAAGGAGTAAAATGCAAGTGGAGAAAGACATTCTCTAGGAAAAACTTGTTGCCTGTTTTTCGCTCTTTGGTCCTATGCCCTCAGTGTTACTGTGCAGCAGGTCTATGGAAAATCCTAGAACAAGAAAGATGAAAAGAACCCTGGGATGTATGAGGCACCTGATGCACGCATTAAAGGCAGAATATCCTTTCATTTTTATAATATGTGTAAATAGGTATCTTTATGTGCTCCTGGTTAATGAATCTATGAATAGTACAAGTGAGCATTATGTGGCCAAGCCTTGATTTCTTAATTAAAAACAGAAAAGAATTACAGAAGATGATTCAGAGTAAGCCTCAAAATATTTGAGTTCTAGTGACCCTAATGTACTTGTTCTATGGGGACTGCATTTTCTACATTTGCTGTTAGATAATAAAGACGTCAGCATTTCTCTCTGGCAGGGATACTTTAGGAAATATTAAACAGTATTAAAATATTTCTCTAAAAGGACATTTGATATGTAGCTTATTATATAAGAAAAATTGTGTAAGAATTACTTAAATAAAATGTATATAAATTTATTTTTGAAAAATACAATCTGGTAGAGTAGCATGTGAGTGCTTATTTGCCTGACTTAATGACTTTGAAATACATTTATTTATTTATTTATTTATTTATTTATTTATTATATTTACTCTATTTGTATTTTTAATCATGTATCTTGAGCCCATTCATTTCTTCATCCAATTTGCATCTGCCATCTACCCCTGCACACCCCCAAATAAAACAAAATTTAAGAAAAAAGGAAAAAAAAGTAAAATTAAAAATTAAAAAAAGTAAAATACTTTTATTTTTCCTTTTATAAATTCCTTTTATCATGGAAGCTTCAGTATGACAGAGTGAGTCACGCTGCAAACTCCTTTGTCCATTTATCTTTACTTGCAAGTGTTCATTGCAAAGAGTCATTGGTCTGGTTCAAGGCCTCTGGTTTCTACTACCCTATTGATACTGGGCCCTCCCTATGGCTCCTCTTGATATCCTGTTGTCGTAGCAACCCTCCAGCTTTGGGTCTGTAATCCAGGCCCCTTTATGTACTCCAGCAGACCATAGGTAGTTTGGATGATGGGGCCAGGCCAAGTCATATCCTTGGGTCTGGGCAACTGTAGGATTGGTCTGCCGCATGTGAAATGGGGAAACTTCTCCCATGCTCACAACTTCACAGGGCTGGCTCACCCACACCTGTGCTAACAGGGCTGACTCTATGGTACTGTCCTGGCAAGGTATAGGGCCTGCTCTTCCTAGTGTTGCAGTTGGTGGGGGTCAGGGAAAATTCTCCCACTGAAAGAAAATTTTTAAGAATGAAATTTATTAAGTCACTCATGATGCCATGATATAGGAGTTCCTTCTGTTTGTGTGTTGCCTTCATTGGTTAATGAATAAAGAAATTGCCTTGACATTTTCATAGGGAAGAACTTAGGTGGGTGGGGAAAACAGAACTGAATGCTGGGAGGAAGAAAGCAGAGTGAGAGAGAAGCCATAGATCTTTTGCCTGAGATGGATGCTGGTTAGAATCTTCCTGGTAAGCCACTGCCATGTGGTGATATACAGATTAATAGAAATGGGTTAAATCAAGATGCGAGAGTTAGCCAATAAGAGACTAGAGCAAATGGGCCAAGCAGTGCTTTAATTAATATAATTTCTGTGTGGTTATTTCAGGGCTAAGCTAACCGGGCAGCCGGGGCAAAAAGCAGGCCCTCTCCCTGTAACAATGCCATGCTTAAAAGGCCATTTACGGTCATCCTGCTGATGTAAGAGGAAGAGCACCAGTGGTATCTTCAGCTAATGGATTTGTTTGAATGCACAGGACCCAAACATAGAACCAACAATGTATGGAATCTGGGAGGCTTTGTTGTACCTAACAGAAATATCCTTCAAATACAGGTCAATACTGAGACCTAATATTTCTAACTGGCACTTTAAAAAACTTGAGGACATGGCTGTGTAATCCAGATGTTTCTTGCTAGAAGCATTGCCATGCCAGCCTAGACATCTCGTGGTTCTACTGGTTGTAGATCTGGCAGGATTTATGGTACATATACTTAACTTCAATCAGTTTCCACATACAGCATGATCAAGGGGAAAGCCAATTATATAGTTACTTTTAAAGAATTTTAAAATGTTATGAATATTAATACTTTTTTAAATATTTGCCTACATTTCCATTGTACCATGTGTTCCTTAGGAAAATGGCCTTGCAGGTTCTTCCCTGGTCTGAGGCAGAGTTTCTTCACCAAATGTATCAGTGTTTCCTAGGCACTAATTCCTTCAGTAGAATTTAGTCTTAGCTTTTGGGAAAGAGCTCATTAGTACTGGTGATCTACTGTATTTTATTCAAACAATAGATAGGCTGTACATTACTTCTGTGTATCAATATAATTAGTAAATTCATTATGGTAGTTTGAATGTAATTGTCCCTATAATCTTAAAGGGAGTGGCACTATTAGGAGGTCTGGCCTTGTTGGAATAGATGTGGTCTTGTTGGAGGAAGTATGTCACTGTGGAGGTGGACTTTGAGGTCTCATTATGCTCAAGACACCTTTAAGTGTGTTAATCTATTTCCCACTGCGTGCATATTAACTTGTAGCAGCCCTTTCCCCAGAACCATGCCTGCCTGCACACTGCCATGCTCCTACCACAATGATAATGGGCTAAACTTCTGAAACTGTAATCCCCTGCCTTAATAGTGTTTTCCTTTATAAGAGCTGTTGTGTCGTGGTGTCTCTTCATAGCACTAGAAACCCTAACTAAGACATTTAGACATTTATCCTTTTTGTTCCACCCTTGTAAAGTTGAGAGTTTCCTATTGTTTTCCCAATTTCTCTTTCTGTTATGCCTTTAAATTTCATTGATGGGGAGTTTAAGATGTAACAGAGTGGATGAGAAATCTATGAATACCTCATTGGTTAAAAATCTTCATGTGGTTTTTAAAATATATTTAACAATATTGGAATAATGAAATGGCAATTAACATCAAGTGGTTTTATTTTAGATATAATAATTAACATTGCCATAATGTGATTTCAACACTGTAGACATAACATACTTTGTGTTTATGTATTTTCAACACATACTTAAAATCAGCAATAATAATCCATTATTTAATCATGAAAATATTGACATCATTAATGAAACCTTAGCATCCACTAGGAGGAGCTGAGTACTTTATCAGGAAGTGAGATTTATAACTTAAAATATTGAGTAACACATTTTCAGTAGGTTGGACTTCAGTTTGTTGAAAATACTAAGTGAGATAAACTGAATGTCTTGAGCATTAGCAATTTCGGAAAAAAAAATCTAAAACATACACTTGATTTTATTCTGACCTTTTAGCTCCCAAGTTATTGTAAAGTCACCTGAATTATTCAAGACAGCACCTATGGCTGAGCTCAATTTGGGATAATTAATAAAGAAATTGTCTAAACTAGGAGTCACGAGGAGGTCTGAGGAAAAGACCACATACCAGACATAAAGAACCAGTGACTATAATAAGGGAGGTGCCAGGTGGAACTGTCTGAGTGGCGCATCCTGTAGAGTGGCTGCAAGCAGACAGCGGAGGGCTTGTGTCCTTTCTTCTCTCTTAACCCATGAGCTCGGGAAGGCTGACACTTGGGACCGCATGATGTGAAGCCCTTTATTTATCATCTGCTCTTTTCATCTTTGTCTCCTTCTGTACACAAGGTTATATTGATGTCGGCAAGTTATAATTGTTGAAAATGTTGATGCATGTTTAAGACAAGTGTGGCACTTCTAATATACTATCATACACAAGCATGCCATTTTACTCATATCGTATATAAACATGACATCGTATCCATACCACTGTATACAAGCATGGCACTTTCACCACACTGCCATATACAAACATGACTCTCTCTACACAATACACAAGTGTGGCGCTCCTTCCACATCGCCATACCCAAGCATTCCAAAGGCCATCAGTTCATTTTTTGCCTTCACTTTCATAAATATGTAGCTGTAGGTAGAAAGTTTTATGGATATGTGTGTCTCTGTGCTTGTGATGTCTATATGTATTTGTGTGTATGCACAGATTCATGCCTAGTTGTGTGTGTCTCTGTGTTACAGAAGTCAGGGTTTTGTGTCTTCCTCTATTTTCTTCTTCTTAATTGTCAGATACAAAATCTCTCACAGAAGCTTATCAGTGCTGCTAGACTGGCTGACATTGAGCTCCAGAGATCTATCTACCAGCTCTGGGATCACAAACATCTACTACTGTGTGACACTTTATGTGAGCATTGGGGAAACAGGTCACAGAAGCACATGCCTGGAATATGTATCTTAAAATTTCTCAAAACTCAGATTCATCAAATATATATATATACTAAATAAGCACACAGAAATTGTTTTAACAGAGAAGTGTAAATTAATCCACACGAGAAAACATTGGCATTCTTATTAGTAGCATGTTATTTTTTGTGTGAATAAGTTTTCTAATTTTTTCATTTACTAATACAAATAATATCATTCACATTCAAATTTTTACATGGGCATATAAACTTCACTTATCTTTGGTAGCCATTTAAGACAATGTTAATAGATTTTTTTTTATATAACTGCTAAACAAACCAGTGATACCCAAGACTTTCCAACTTGATTTTCCAAAGTACATGAACCATTACAATCACACTAGCAATGTATAATTCTTCTGCCTTTTCAACAGCCAATATTTCTAAATATGTTTATTTTAAATTATAGCCTATATTAATTTCATTTTTTAATATAGCAAAGGGGATTTTTTTTAAAAAAAATAGCTTAAAGAATTAAACAGAGGTGAATACATCTACACCAGCATAATCTTCAGATAAATTTAAAGTGTATAAATGCCCTTTGTGTTACAATATGTAGGTCCAAATTCAATTTGTCTATGGTATAAAACATACCATGATAACAGTAATAGATATGGGAAGAAGTAAAATTTTTTGAAAGCAGAGTTTTGATAATAGAAGCCCCCAACTTTTATCTTTCTTCTGTCTCATACAAGGTGGTTCCTGATATGAGACAGAAACTCTGAATTTTTCTTTTAGCAGCATGCTTGGGTTTAGAAAAAGATAGCCACTGTGCAACTTCAAAACCAGCTTTGATTTTTAATAAATGGTGACTACAATTATATATATGTCAATAAGATCTTATCTTGCAGAATATATTGATATCATAAGTCAGACTTATCTTTGCTTGTTGATTCTTTCTGGGTAGTTATTTT
>NC_022009.1:76420505-76435280 GCF_000317375.1 Microtus ochrogaster
TTTTCCTAGATTTCTTTATGGGAGATTTTTATTCCCTGTTTAAGGACTTTGATCATTTTCATAGAGTTATTTTAAGGTCATTTTCTTGAGTTTCGGCTTCATTGGAATGTTCAGGTCTTACTGTTGTAGGGTAACTAGGCTCTGGTGGTGCCAATTGCCCTGTCTGTTGTTGATTGAATTCTTATACTCCTGTTTAGGTACTTGGGATTGGGATGATTTGGTCACGGTACTTATTTCTGAGTTTGTCTTTATAGGATGCTTGCTTTGTTCTTTGTTTCATGCTTTTTCTTTGATTTTCTAGTCTTTGCTGTCTGGATTTCTGGCAGTTGGCATGACCTCTGGTCTAGTTGGGAGTCACTATTTAGGTTAGGAGTTGGTTCAGCTTGGTCTTTGTTTCAGCAGGAGTTTCTCTTCTTTTTCCTTTTTTAAAAAATCACTTACTTGTACTCACTTTTAATAATGATATACCATAAAAAACAGCACACCAATCATTTTAAAGGAAGATGTTACTTTTGCATGGTGTCTGTCTGTGTAAATTACTGACTAAAGAACACAGTATTCAGCCATGCCTTTCTTTTTTTTTTAGTCATGTTTCTATAAGTCATTTATTTGTATTTTATGTACATTGCTGTTTTTCTTGCATGTATGTCTGTATGAGGGTGTCAGATGTCCTGGAACAAGATTATAGACAGTAGTGAGCTGCGGTGTGGGTGCTGGAAATTGAGCCTGGGTCCTCTGGAAGAACAGCCAATGCTTGTAACTGCACAACCCTCTCTCCAGTTTCCCAGAGTCTCTGTTGCTCTGAATGGTGTGGACTGCACCGGTTATGACTAGTGTGACTTGCACCTGAGCACCTGAACAAGCCCATGTGACGTGTGCCTCTTCACTAATGCAGCTTGCACGGGTTTTGGAAGTGTAGCATGCTCCCGAGTGGCAGAAGACCATTGAGGTTAGGGTCAGGGCCCAGTAGTGCTACCAGGGACAAGCTGGCATGACATAGGCCTGGGAAAGTGATGTGGAGAATAGAATCCAGGAACAATTTTTGTATTTCTATACAAACATACTTTAATATGATTGGTTAGTGAGTACTTTTAGAATATTTTCACTAAGAAGTAGTGATTACTTTTGGTGGAGTTTATGAATATGTCAGTGATGGTTAGAAAAAGAGCTTTTACCAGAGATTCATAGGAATGAATAGAATATTAGTCATTCACATTCACTCATTCAATGAAACCATATAATATTTGCATACTTAAAATTTTGTAGTAGGGGTAATAAATTTTATTTGTCTCTAAACATTCTTAAGTTAGAGTATTTATGCTTACAGTTTTGTTGAAATATTATTTTCATATTCTACAACGGCAAAGTGATTTATTTGTTTAGTTTTTAATGTTTTAAAATTTGTAATATTTTCTGTGAATATGTGTGTATGTGTGTATGTGTATGTGTGTTGTGTGTGTGTACACTACCTGTGTGTGAGTCCATAAGGAAGCCAGAAGAGGACTTTGGACATATTGGAGCTGAAATTCCAGGTAGTTTTAACCACCCAATTGGTTAAATTCAGGGTGTGGGAACAGAACTCCTGGTTCTCTGGAAGGGCAACATTTAAATTTTATGGTTCTAGTTAATAATTTAAATAGCATTCTATAGTCCATGCTTGAACAATGAGTGGTTATATCAGGTTTCAAAGGCACAGAGCATGATATAAATATAATAGATCAGTTCTTCATCATGTGTTAACATTTGTTGAGCATGGGTCAATTAGATCATGTGAAGAAAATGTTTTCATGTATCTATGTTTCTTAGAACACTCTTTTGTGTACTATGGCGTGTATTTATCTTATCTTCCAAAAACCTTAATATGAAGTAATTATCAAAGTTAGAAATTTTCTGAGAAAACAAAACTCCTATTTCAATATCTGTTCTTAGTCAAGTATGTTTATTTGTGAACTCTGGCATGAATCCTAATAGTTAGGTATTTTCATTCATAGGGACAGATGATAGTTATTGAATTGAAGTCAAATTCACATTGACTACCCTTCCAAAACCTTCTGGAACCCAGAATCCTATTTATAATAAAAGCAACATAAAAAGCAAGTAGCAGCAAGAGAAACAACACAGATAGTTTATGAATAAATGTTCAAAATAACTATTCTTGGAGAAACCAAATATGATTGCAGTATCTAAGGAAGACTTCAAGAAAAAAAACATAATGTAAGAAGGGTTTAAGTTATAGGTAAGTGGTTAGAAAGTCTGGAAAATATAAGCAGGAATGATGCTGAATTGTTTGGGACATTATAAGTGCTAATTTAATGAACGGTTTGAAAATTGTGATTGTATTTGGTAAACAGTTTGCACAATGGACTTCAACCAAACAGAGCTGCAGACAGCTGTTAAACAGACAATTGATGCAGTGCTCAAGGACTAATGAGTTCCTGTGATTGAAGCTGTAGCAGAGAACAGACAGCTAGAGGACTCTCCAAACCCTCTGCACGTGGGTAATGAGAACTGGCTGAGCACAAATGGATAGAGGAGGGAAAGGCATCTGAAACAGTGGAAGATACTTAGAGACTGGAGTTGGATCGAAGGAGAAGGATGTGGTCCAGAATCCAATTCCTTCAACGAGTCTGATTCCTCTAAAGGAATATAAAATTCTCTTTTCTCTCTAATTGGTTCTGACATCCTTCTAGATGCTTCTTAGTGAGGCAGAAAAGCTGCTAAGTTTCAACCTACTGCATAAGCAGTCCCGAGTTTGTGCCAGGTGCTGGGGGCATGTGATGGAGCAGAGTAGACCTGCAGACCCAGTTAGCTCAGGATGACACCCTGTGCTGTTGACATGATAGCGAGGCTTCTTCTGACTGAAGATAGCAGGTAGTGGGGTGGTCAGGCTTGGTATTATATTAGCTATTTTCTGGCCACATGAATATGCATCAGGGCTACCAACATATTGCTAACCTACGGATTCTACTGCCAAAGAGGATGGGAATAAAAACAAACATGATTGTATATTTTTCTTTCCTATTGACAGTTACTTAGGTGTCCTGAATTAATATTTGTTAGGAAGACATACTGCTGGGAAATAGAGACTTCTCTTGTTTAAGTATTAAATAGGGATAGAGTTGCATTTTCCCTTTTAGCGTACCTGTTGTTCTCATAGTCATCACCTTGTGATTTTAAGAGTCCCTCCACATACAAACTTCCTATAGAAGCTCTTTGTAGTAATAGCAAACCTAAGCAAAATATGGTACAGGTCTTCCATGGCTATTATTCAGAATCCTCACACTGCACTGGGTCCAGATTATTGGCTATAAATATTGAGTGATTGATGAAGTGGCCTGGAAGATGATTCTTCAGGTCCTGGCTGTATATGAGTCAATCACTTGCCTAAGTGCTACCCACTGATTACCTGTTTGGCATGTTCACATAGATATGATAGAATCAGGCTTTGCCACTGTCTGCTTTTAATGTGGTCTCTTGTGAGTCACATACTCATTAAAATATGAAGTACATGCTTTTCACTTACTTTGTTCCTCGTATTTTCAGCCTACAGGGTCTACATGTACTCAGTGAAATGTGTAATCTCCACTTTAGCTCTCTTCTGAGTCATTTGGTGTGCTTCTCGAGGCAATGTAGACACTTGTGACAGATTGGATAACACCACTGCATGTGTAAATCCATACTATCAAGGAACGTGTATTAATTGCTTTTCTTTGAACCCTAAGTGATAGCTCAAATCACTATGACAAGAGAGAATGAGGCATGTTATACAGGATTTTCAAAAGAATGTTTGCAAATCAAAACTTTCAATGTATCCCAGTGTTATGACTGGTAAAATTTAAAGTTGTGTTTGTCATAACTGCTACTTTCTGTAGAGTTCCTCAGAAATGTTTCTCAAAGATGAGATATTTAATCCAAAAATGTTCATGGAGTATTTTTATTCTTATGAGACTAGATAGAGAATGATTCTGATTACATTAAGCCTCTGCTCACTACTGGAGGGAAAGTACTTAAGCATTGCTTGTGACATGATGTTAACAATGAATAATTCAGCTGACTTCGATGTAAAAAAGATATTTAATTTGTGGCTTTTGCCACATCATATAGAAATATGTGTCAAGGAATTCATTTTCAAGCCTCGTTGTCTCTGCATCAAGATCTAGTGGAATGAGACAGCTCTGCAGAAGGCACCACCACATGGCATATTCTTAACTGCACATAGCAGTGACACATATCTCCCTCATATTCTCCTGAAATGTTTGCGACTTACAGAAGACTATGTGGAGAAATCAGTTTGTCAGGAACTGTTAGGTAGGATGGCCAAGCGTAGGATCAGACTCCAAATGATAATAACCCGCATTTCAAAAGCGGCTGTTGGTAATTTGAGCAGTTTATTTTTCTTTGGCATTAGCACAGCCCTGCTAAGGCAGAGTAAATGTCATAAAATGTTTTGTTTTCCAGCAGCCAGGGGCAAATAATTGGCATCTGTTTTCTGTTGTCTCGCTGCAGTTGTGATCTCTGAAACAGAAGTTTGCATGCCTCATCTAATAACTTGTTGATTTAAGACTCTTAAGGGACAGAAAAAGGGGGCTGAGCAAAAAGAAGGAAAAGGAAGCGTTCCAAACATTTGGACTGCCGCAACCTCGATGGATAGTCTCCATACTCCATCATTCACTATTGGGACTCATCAGTATTTCCAAAAATAGACCAGGTCAAGAAGTATGGAAATTTTGTCTTTTCTTTCTTCTTCTTTTTTCTTTTTTATTTTTTTATGAAATCTAAAATAACTTCTCTGATACAAAGATGAAGAGATAGAAGTTCCTTTTGGAAACAACTTTGTTCACCTACTTTTTGACAAGATCCTCACGTGTTTACTAGTATAGACAAAGGAGGTACAAGCCTCCAGAGTGCTGAAATTGGGTTTTCCTTGAATTCAAACACTTTTAAAAGCTCAGATAAGTAGGGGATGTGATTATTTGTAGAGCAGGAAAGGCACTTACCACTGTAACTGTAGGAGCCTCTCTGTTTTTAATGTTTAAGAGCAGATAAAATGCCTCTTCCCCTGACTTCAGGCATTCTTCTAGCTGAGGACTAGGCCATTAATAGTCATTAACACTCTTTCAAATGTATTGCCAGAGTGGTAATGAAATCAACACCTTCTAATTTTTATATTGAAGCTCTGCCAAAATGCATTTGGTCTTGTCACTACATAGGGATGTGCTGTAGTACGTGCTTGCTACTTAAGATATCAACATAAACACTGAATAAAAACATAAATCTTTTACAATGTTGAGACGCGTTGCCATTTTATTGTAAATCAACATAGATCAATTATTCAAACCTATCTCAGCGCTTGCTAGATGAAGGGCAGGCAGACCAGTGGCAGTGTCAACGCCTAGTCTGAGTTGACTGTTAGTTTCTTTCTTTCAAACAAATCATTAGCTGAAAAGTTATCATTAGAACTCGAGTCAGTGCCATGGACCTTTCCCTAAATGACAAATGAAAGGTACATTGAAGGCATTTTTAAACGGCACAGCTTTTTTCCTGCTACAGCTGAAAAATGAAAAGCATGCGTTCAGCTTTTCATCAACACTGTTTGAGTGTTTCGTGGCAGGACCTCTTAATGAGCTGCAGGGTTTTGCAGCTAAAGCTGAGTCAGGAAGCCTCTCTTATATGAGAGCGAACCGAGAAATTGCTGCTACCAAGAAACCAGGCACAATGCTTTCATTTTGTTCTAGAATTACTTCCCAAGCTGTCTCAGGCTTTATGTGGAAGCAGTTGTCCACATGGGCGCCAATTGAAGGCGTAAGTCACAAACAATGCCACAGCAGTTTGGAATTATGATTAATAGGGTGGTATTTATTTAAAGGGGAAAAAACTTACAGATCACGACATGTCAGCCCTCTGCGCAACCAGGAAGGGAGTCTAGTCTCCAGCGGAGCAGGAAGTGAAGAGAGAGAGGAGAGGGAAGTGGCCGCTTTTTTAAAGGGAGAGAGACCACACCCCAATGGGCTGGTATCTCAGCGGCTACAGGCTGGAGGAGCGGATGGACCTCCCGCAACAGTACATGGCACTGATTCCCTGTACTTGTGTTGTCTTCATTTGGCCAGGGAAGTTTTTATTTAGAATTTGGTTTGTTTCTAAGTGGTGTGATGGATACGTGGATATTAGGTGTATTGGATTAGCAGAGGGTAGTTGTTTTGCTGTGGAATCTAACGTTCAAGGGGCAGGAAGAAAATTCATTTATATTCAAAAAACCCTAAATATTTTTATCTAAGTGATATAATACAGAATTATAGGAGCAGTAAGACAGAGATAAGAGCACCAGACTCAATTTATTCTGCTCCTGCAGAGAGATGAGTGATGATTTTGGCAGAAAGAATGCTGATAGAAAGCAAGGAGCTTTGGGATAGGAAGAAAACCAGTGAACTGATAGCTAGAACATGCATTTTTGAGGAAGCCCTTCTCATCAGACGCAGAGAATTTGGTAAAGGTCTCAAATCACCAGTTTGCTGGATTCTGAAAGTGTTCAATGAAAGCTAAGAATTTTTATAGTTTCTTCACAACTGAGATGGGAAACAACACCCACTCCATGTCCTTACTCAAAAGTTTGCAACCACGCTCATATGTTTGATATCTTTAGAATTTATTAATCTTGGAACCAAGAGTGATTGGATTTTAAGAACAATATTTAGAGTCTATACTAAAATGAGTAAATACTATTCCAGGGCCACACAAATAATCATAAAATGAATAGCTAACACCATGACATAGCAATGATGTTTCAGAATCTCAAAAATTTTCATAATTAATGTCTTCTCAAAGTAGTAATGTTCTATCTCTTGTCATTTTGTATGAAGGCCTCAAATTTTTGGTAACTCAAGTTCATATGATAAAATATCTTCCATCTTTAGGCTAACCCTTGACAAAGACAGTTTTTCTCCATCTCAATTCCCATGTTTTCTATATGGAGTTGATAAAGGAACTTTGGTCTTGATAGTAAAAAAAGTGGGTAGCACTGGGGAAATACTTTGGCAAAATATCTTTCAAACTTGGCAGTAAACAAAATCAAGCAGGAAATGCAGACAAAAGTAACAGAAATCTATGTATTTTGAAAATCTTTACTGTTAGTTAAATTGCAATTGATCTTCTGGGGCCTACAGACAATCCCCCAGCTCTTCTCACTCTTGATGTCGGGTGCTTCTTTCTTTCTAATTGCCTAAGCCATGAAATTTGAAAGAGCACCAGCATTCTCTACATGCTCACAGAATCTCTGTTAACTTGGGGAGGAGAACTTTAACATGCCCACGAGCATTGCTGTGCAAATAAAACAGTAAGGATTTGCATAAAGGTGTCTTTTGTAGGATATTTCTATGTGAAAACTGAGCACACTGTCAAGGAAACTTCAGCGCTACTCAGCTCTGTGCAGAGGAGCACATAAGCAATCACTAGGACACAGATCCATACAATTAAAAAAAAACATTGCTTTATGGACATATCTAAAACTCCATGACTACCAAAACTGTACTTTAACTTCATGGTCATATTTCCCTTGGAAATTTGGCTGATCATAATAGAGGGAAAAGATTATTTTTAAGGATATATTTAAAAAACATAGTTGTTTTTTTTCTTTATTTCAGTGAGTTTTCTTTGAAAGCATTAAATGTTAATGCACATGTAAACACATTCCTTGCACACCTGAAACTGATAATATATTTACACAAGTAAGTACACAGTAGCTATTTTTTTAAAATATAGCACAACTACTAAGATTATCCTGACATGTGTTTATTTAAGGGTTTATAATGCTTCCAGGACTACACAGCTAGTTAACAAAGACCCAAAATAAAATATGGCATTACTGACTTCTTTCTGTAGCTATTTACCTGAATAATAACTCAGCACTATTTTGAAATATCCAATATTCTTTAAAACTTATCTCATTAAATGTTTTGAATGCAGTTCTCTTACACAGTCATTCATACCACAATAAAAACACAAGTAGGCTTAGCACAGCTACCCAGGAAAATATGTATCAAAACCCAATCAATTGTATCTGATATTTTAAGATTTGCTGAATTTTAAGATCATTTATTTTTTTAAAACTTCAAATCAGTCTTCTAGATGAATTTTTAAATTCATTTTTGAGTTTTGGCATTTAGTTATCATTTTTAAATAAAATGTTGCTGAGTAGTGATGGTGCATGTCTTTAATCCCAGCACTTGGGAGGCAGAGATGGACAGACTCCGAAGCTACAGAGAAACCCTGTCTTGAAAAGCCAAATAAATAAATAAATAATAAAAAATCTAAGCAGATTTTTTTTCTGAATTTCTAATATAATTCAGAATTTAATGGAAGTAAAGCATGCTATAGGATATCTTGGAGATATCTGTCAATTTTTGTTTCAAAAAAAAATGAAAAATTTCACATTATGAGTAGCTATTAATTCTGTAAGACTTAATTATTAAAGTGCTTACTGCCTAAGTATGAGGACCTCAGAATACCCAGTTCCCATGTAGAAAGTCTGACATGGTGGTGGGTGTCGGTAGACCTGGAGTCAGGGAGGCAGATGTAGGGAGATCCTGGAGTCCTGGAGGGCCAACCTAGGTGAATCAGTTATCTTTAGTCTCAGTGAGAGACAGAGACCCTTTCCTAAAATCAGGGGGAAAGTGATTAAGGAAGACAAAGTTGACCAATAGTCTCCACATGCACCCAACACACACACACACACACACACACACACACACACGCACGCACGCACGCACGCACGCACGACATGTAAACACACACATACATGAGCACAAATACAACTTAAAAATATAGGAGACTAGATATTCTACTCATTTTTAAACGCTCTTTAATCATCTCACTTAAGCAAGTACAACAGTAAGTCAGGAACTGGAGGAAGAAAGTATTCGTCACACATAAATCTGCGCGAAGACTTATCTAGAACCTATTAAAGACCAAGCTCAATGATAACAGGAAATACTCAAAAAAAAAATAAACTCAAAGAAAAGATGTTAGAATGTCCATAAAGCATGCTAAAAGTGCTTAATAATGTCAGGGAAAACAGCCAAAGAAAAGAAAATTAAAACCATCTTGCAAAATACCTGCAATTTATGACCCTTTATTTTCTTGAAAATTTAGTAAGCATGCCGAGAAACCTACAGCTGCCGTGTCTGCTGAGAACACACCGTATTACAAGCCCCTATTTTAAAAAATGATGTGTTTGGGTGTTATTTAAAGGAATTTATTTTGAAACCGTTGGCAAATGTTGATGAGTTCTTATTAGAGCGTTAAGCAGATTCAATGCGTTTTAGGAAGTTCTCCCCTGTCAGCATGTAGGACAGTGGAAGGACTTTTTCAAGAATGGTGCCAACACTGCTGGAAGGAGCAGGCAGAATTGGGAGAGAAGAGGGAAGATTTGATCAGTGTTTCACACGTCACTTGCATCCACCACAGATAGTTCAAACGGAAAATAATGCTGCAGATGCGACAATTCTGCCTTGGGAGACTCAGAAAAGACCCAGAATCTCATGGGTCTCTCCATTTTAGAAAAGCATTGAATTGTTAATAGAAATTTGCCAGTCAGATTTTAGGGTATAATTTTTATTTGGAAACAAGTCACAGCATAAAAGTCAAATATTTTGTATTATGATATTAGTACTGTGTCACATCTTTTCAGATCTTACTTATTGCAAAACATAAATTTAGGCAAACTGTAATGAATCATTGTATACTGTTTTTAAGAAAAAGCAGAATACTATTACTATTATTCCACTAAGAAAGACTTTTTAGTAGAATCTTCTCAGTGTTGCAGAAATATATACCTTTCTATTAAACATTACTTTTACCCAACTTCAAATCTTACATTAGAGAGGTTGCACAATAATACATAGTTTTTAATATTTTCTTTAAGCGTGATGGTTTAGCATTTCTTTCAGTTTAATATTGTTCTTTAATCCTTCACATAATTTCAGGATTTATGAGCCTGAAGAACCACACTTTGCCCCTTAATAACTAAAACAGATTCCATACTCTTGAGACTAAAAGTATTACAAAGTGAATCAATTGCTCTATAAGTAGGGACGTTTATTCTTCATAGGAAATCCAGTGTTTTAATTTAGCTATTCCTTTGACAGTTATAAAATTGACATCCATAATATGTTTACGCTCTGACAATCTGTTTTTCAGTACGTATGCTTCAGTTTACCCAATTCCTCTGTGCCAGTGTTAGAAAACTCAAATCTTATCCTGGGTAGAATTTTTGTGAACTTGACACAAGCCAGAGTCATTGGAAGAGGTAACCTCAGCTGAGAAAATGTTTCCATTGGATTAGTATTAAACAGTAGAGGGGTTGCATTAGTGACGGTTGATATGGGAAGGACCAGGCTACTAGGGAGGGAGACAGTGCCACCCCTAGTCTGTGTCCTGGGATGTATAAAAAAGGTAGCTGAACAAATTGTGGAAGG
The DNA here is from genome assembly GCF_000317375.1 of Microtus ochrogaster. NCBI lineage: Eukaryota > Metazoa > Chordata > Mammalia > Rodentia > Cricetidae > Microtus > Microtus ochrogaster. The sequence continues at coordinate 76,430,975 of NC_022009.1, forward strand.
CAAGCCAGTAAGAAGCACTTCTTTGTACCTCTGCTTTAACTGCTGTCTCGGTCTCTGCTGATATGACTCCCTTCACAATAGACTATAAGCAGTTAATGGAAATGAACCCTCTCTTTCCCAAGTTGATTTTGGTCATGGTGTTTTATGGCAGCAATAAAAAGCAAAACTGAGACAGACCTAATAATATATACTGGGTCATCAAGCATTTCACAATTTTAAATGCAGGGTTTTTTATATTTTGATTATGAATACTTAGTTTATATCTCTTATAAAGTGGCCCATATTAATTATCGATTATTTTATTTGTTAATCCAACAAACTTTTTGAATTGTCTACTATTTGTTAGGCACTGAAATATGAACCAATTGTATGGACACTGCCATAAGAATAATATTCCTCCTATCAGGAAGTATAAGTTCTTACCTATCACACTTTACTATAAATCTTTAACTGCTTCAATAACTGTTAATTTAATACTTCTATACTTGGTATTGTTTCAGACACTTTGGAAATATTACATAAAAGTAGTGTGTGATTATATTCCATCATATTGCTTTTATTCTAAGGAGGATCTAGTCAATAAATGGCAAGCATAGTAACCATATGAGTTATAATGCATTGCATGGGAAAGGAAAAATTGTATGTACTTGACTTTATGGGAAGAGAGTATTAGGTTTGTAACAGTATTAAGCAGGAGACAACAGTAGCCCCTGCAGAATGTTACTGGTACAAATATCAGAAAGATATATGAGAGTTGGAAGTGGCTAGCCAAGGAAAAAAGGTACCAGGTAGAAAGAATAACCTGGCTGTGGCAGTTTGAAAGTAATTGGCCCCCATAAATGCAAAGGGAGTGGTACTATTAGGAGGTGTGACCTTGATGGAGGAAGTATGTCACAGTTCACTTCCTGTTACCTTTGGATCAAGATGTAGAACTCTCAGCTCTTGCTCCAGCACTGTGTCTGCCGGTATACCTCCATGCTTTCAGCCAAGGTGATAATGGACTAAATATCTAAAACTGTAAGCCAACCTCAATATATATATTCATGTTTTCTTTTATTAAAGTTTCCATGGTCATGGTGTCTCTTCACAGGCACAGAAACCCTAAGACACAGTGCAAAAGCCTTGAGTAATAATGTTATGTGTGCCTGAGATATAACAAAACAGCTTACCTAAACTAATGGGAACTCACCAACTCTGGCCAGGCAGGAAAGGAACCAGAATAGAACCAACTAGGTCCTAGGAATGTAGGTGACATGGGAAGACCATGGGGCTACTGGGAGTGGGTTCAGGATTTATCCCTACTGCTTGTACTGACTTATTGGAACCCATTCTCTTTGGAGGGATACCTTGCCCAACCTAGATACAGTAGGGAGGTCTTTGGACCTTCCCCAAAGCAATGTGCCTTATCCTCTCTGAGTAGTGGATGGGAGGAGATGGAAGGGAAGGTAGAGGAGATGGGAGGAGGGAGGAAGGGGGAACTAAAAAAATGTCAGTACTCCTAGCAGAGTGAATCAGATGACAACAGAAGAATGTCTGCTCACAGTGTAAAACCCTTCATGGTGATATAACTGTTTCTTTTAGAATAGTCTAGAACGTTTCACAATAGAAGATATAAAGATACCTTTTGTTTTTTCTTCTTCATTTTGATTTCATTATAGTGTGTTCACTCAATTTACAGAAAGCATAAATAAACTTGGTATTGTTTTGATACAAACATTGGTGTTTTAAAGGTTGTGCATAGTACTTGTTAAAAACATAATAATATCGCTTTAGAATCTCATAAGAAAGAGAATACAAAGTTTAAACACCACAACTTTCCTCTTTGCTATTTCTGCAATATCTGAAAACTATTGCTACAATTCTCATAGATGTTTTGTTACTTAAATTATACATCTTGGAATTTCTAAAAAATTAAAGAAATGTGCATGTCAATTTTGACACAGCAGAACAAGAACATTATCTACAAACAGAAAAGAAACAAAGTATCTTTAGCGATACTATTAAATACACAAAGGTTCTAGAATTAATTCTCCAAACCCATTCCACAAACAATTTTTAAAAACTGTGTTTGTTCTCTGCAAGCAAAGCCTGCATTTCTAAAATCAACATTGGAAAGAAAAATAAAGGTAATTCCCTGGAAGGGCTGTCATCCGCGGCATCTCCACTCATCCCTGTAATCAAGCAGTCTGAGAGCATAAAGATGCTGTCTGTTTATTTTGAAATGACATTAGTCAATTCAAGTCACTTTTTTTTGCCCCTGAAATGATTTTTCTCCCTAAAGAGAAATACTAGGAATTATAAAAACTTAAGGATACCGCTTGCATCCTTTCAGTCATGTTCCACATCATCAAAACTAAGTAATATGCTTTTCACTTAAAACCCAACTTTTCCCAGAAATTCATGACTCCCCCCCTCCCCCGAGTCACCTATGAAAGGGTTGTCATCTTTCCACTTGGGTCACGTTAGTAAGCTGAGGTGTAAGGAGCAAGCCTTCCTCAAGCAGAGAGCAGGTGTGGTTTGATACAAATGCACATGCCCGTAATGTGAGCATCACATCAATGTTCAGTTTGATTGACATTCTGCATACACGAACAGAATGCACTTTCCAACAGTCCACTGCTCTAACAACTCATAATCCCAAACCAACAAGCAAACATCAAAACAAAACCCTAAATAATGATGATTAATAATACAATTTTAGAGAGGAATTATGTCAAGAACTGTCTTCTCTTAAAATGATTTCTGCCATTATTGACATGCTCAAAATTTAGGTGGTGTTTTTTTTTTTTGTTGTTTGTTTGTTTTTTTCTAGTGTTTTAATGTTCCAAATCTTAGAAACCAGAGGGGTGAGGGGAAGCCGCAAAGGCTCCAGAGAGAGGAGGGAGAAGCAGTAAAACTCCATGTTTCAGTGGAAAGTTCAATCTCCCAGAAAATGCTGTTTCAGCCAGCATTCTTACATTGGCATCTGGGCATCTGGGTTTGGGGTGATTATAGGTCTAGGTGTGGATTTCTTATTTTGTCTTTTTTTGTATGGCTGTTGCTTGATTTCTGTTTAGTCTCTGGTCTTCTGGTCTATGTGGCCTGTGGTTGAACAAGGGTTCTCCACCTGAGTTGGAGCTAGATTTCTGGTGGCTGGCCTGGTCTCTGGTTGAGCAGGAGGTTTCTCTGTCAGTGTTTGGAGCTGGAACATGGTGACAAGGAGGGACAGGCAGATGAGGAATAAGGTGAGGGGTGCACAGTGAGAGTGGGAAAGTCCACAGTCAGACCATCAATCTACGTGGACTTTTTGTGGCCAGAATGGCCTCTGGTTGAACAGGGGTCTCCATCTGAGTTGGTGGTTGGGACACGAGGCACAAACTGGAATGTTTTCCCAGTGAATATCATTTAACTATAACCATTTTCTGGCACAGGGAAAACTAACAAGTGCTTTTTTGTTGTTCCTGTTGTCATTGTTTGTTTGTTTGTTGATATTTTTTACATATCCTTTCAGTGATATATAATGGATAATTTATGCATACAAAACTATGAGTAATTGAATGCCTGGAAAGTATCAGAGGCCATTAGGCTTGGGACTAGTCCAAAACCTTAGTCTAGAGCTTGACCTAGACCTAGATTCTGGTCTTGTCTGAGATTTGAACCTAGGTGGTTCTTTTTCCCTCGGAGTCCATGGAGGAGGAATGCTGCTTATTGGCTTGTTCCTCCTGGCTTTTTCAACTTGCTTTCTAATAGAACCTAGGACTATCAGTCCAGAAATGGTACCACCCATAATGGACTGGGTCCTCATTCATAAATCAGTAATTAAAAAATTCCATACAGGCTTGCCTACAGTTGAATGTCATGGAGGCATTTTCTCTATTGCAACTCACTCTGAGAGTGAGACTCTAGCTTCTGTCACGTTGACACAAAACTAGCCAGTACAGCAGACCGCTTGTCAATCTGACACTCAAAACATTCCTTTCCAACTAGAACCTTTCCTTTCTCTTTTAGCCCCAAGATGACACACTAATATTACTATTACAGTATAAAGCATAGCTCATTTTAAAAGTCCCATAGTTTTCAAATCCAAATACATTTAAACTCTAGTCTCTTTAAAATATCCAATTTCTTTAAAAAAAATCCCAAATACCTCTTCAAACTTCACAATTTTTCAGTTGTGGGCTTGTGTAAAAATTCAGATGAAATGAATAAGGGAGCAACCAGAGCACAGTCACCAACTGAATGTTGCGGGAGGTCCTTCCGCTCCTCCAGCCTATAGCCGCTGAGATACCCGCCTATTGGGGCGTGGTCTCTCTCCCTTTAAAAAAGC
>NC_022009.1:76435380-76448354 GCF_000317375.1 Microtus ochrogaster
TCCAAGCCTGCTTCCATTCTTGGTGATCATCCCGTGCTACTGGTATCTCCAAAGTACTGGGGACTTTTGCAGGTGGGCTACATTTTCTTCAGTAGCCTGTGCCTTTCTGTTCCTCCTTCAAGGCTTTCCATATATATGCCACCTTATTCTCCTTCAAATTTAGGGTCTCTTTTTCCCTAATGTTATTGCATACATTTATGTTCTTATATATAAATATATATTCCTGAACATAACATTTGAGTCCATAGAATGTTACTTGTAGGTGTGTTTTGAGGGCTGTTTGGCACTGGTCAACCAATTGGTGTGGTCTTCCTGAGTAGGAACACCTCAACCACTCCCAGCTTTACTCAGTGTCCTGTAGTTCTTTGTGTAGGTTTGAGGCTTTCCCCTGCTCAGTTTGGCATGCTCATTGGTGTCCTCTCTTCAAGGCAATTGTCTTTATAGTAGTTGGAGGCCAGCATAAGAAACCACAATCAATCAAAATGCAGAGTTGTGGATTCCAGTGCCAATTATATACCTGCAAAATATTCCACCACTTAAACCTCAGGGAACATGGTGGAAGAGAAGATGAAAAGATTGTAAGAGTCAGAGGACCAGTACGTTTGCTGTGAGATTATGCTTCCTAGTAACATCAGAAGCTGTGTTTATGAAGTTCCACCAATACACACTGATCTTATGTTCCATGATATAGTTCTGCCAATACACACTGTTGTTAAGCTCCATGATATAATTCCACCAATACACAGTGATATTATGTTCCATGGTACAGTTCTGTCAATACACAGGAATCCTGTGTTCCACGATACAGCTGGAAAAATTCATTGTGCTGCTTTGTGTCCTACTTCCTTCTGTGTTTTCAATGTGACCTGCATGACTGTCCTATGTAAAGATTCTGTACTTGATTGAATGTTCAGTGTTTTCTCTGATTCATAATAAAGTATAAGACATAGTCATCAATGAAATTTTATTGGCCTTCAAGAATTCCTAGAAAATTATTGAGAACTTAATTAAATCCACCAGACTTATGCTTGATATTGCTCTAAGGATAAAGTAGTTATTGGCCTGGTCATAATTTTTTTCTATTTCAAGTCATGCTTTTTGTTATTCTTCTGTGTCCTTGCTTTCTCAAGTGCCATGGGTCTGGGGAGAGGTTTACAAGGACTAGTGACTTTCAGTTAGTTACCAAATAAGATACACATTTGGGTTTTAAAGTCAATGGCTTTGGAATCTGAATTTTAGTCTGAACAAAGAAAAAGAAAAACCAGAGAAGATATGGTATAGAACACTTTTACCTTAGACTTGATTATTTGTAAGAAATTAAAATTTCAAAGCTTATATTTAATTAAAAACAACAACAAAAACTTTTCACTTTCCCTATTGCTACTAGGGGAGACCTAATAAAAGCAGGACTCACAGGCTTGATACCTCAGTTTGTAATTATTTCTTCTTATAGTCAATACATAGAATAAATTACTGGATAATGTAAATATACCCATCACCCAGGTCCGAAATCTCGCTCTGAGTCTTGTTAATTTATGAATCAGGGTTGACCATGTCTATTTTTGCTCCTGAGTTCCCCAGGAACTCTTCGATTTGAACCCTTTCATCTGTGGAAAACTACTATTTCTTCTCCAGTCCCTGCCATTTCCAGTGAGGGTCACTGTATTTATTCAGTGCCAATAAGTAAGTAATAAATTCTTACATGTTGCATAGGATCTTCACTATTGTTTTACAAATTAACTAACTGAAACTAAATGGTGATAATGTGTTATTATAGTTAAGGTTAATAATGTACTCATTACCTCCAGAGGATACAACCACAGACACATTATTTTAAAGGCCTATTTTGTTGAACTAACAGAAAATGAGGAGAATGCCTCTGTGCATTGTGAATGAGTATTGGCATGGGACTTTGAGTCATGCAGAGCTGATGCAAGTCCTTTACGTAATCTCCATTCATCCACAATGAGAGATTCACCATTGTGCTTGATTGTTGGATTGTTATAGGCTATTTTAGCTACAATCTACTGGCTTACAGCTTAGTACTATCCAGTGGCATTGTTCATAAGAGATATGGACATCTAAAAGATTGTTTATTATAACAGATAAACACATTTCACAGGAAAGCAGTAATGAAAGATGACCAGTATAAAGGTCAATGTTGACAACAGGTGGGATCTAGAAGTGCTGGAGACATGACTCAGAAACATCTAGGAGACATTACCTAGATTAAGTTAACTGAGACTAGATACCAGTCTTACGTGTGGGTAACTGCATTCCACGAGCTAGGATCCCTGACTACAGACAGCCAGACTGAGCCGAGTATCAGCGTTCCTCTCTGCTGTCACTGCAGATGCAATGGAACTCTATGGTCCATGTTGCTGTGATTATGCCTTTGCCATGGCGGCCTCTACTCTCCACCTGGGAGAAGAAACAAACCCTTTCTCCTTCAAGTCGCTTTTGTCAGAGTGTTTTGCCACAGCAATGGCAATAGTAATTAATGTGGACATTTGGTACTGAGAAATACATTTGGCCTCACTGCAACAAGTCTGACCATGTGGAACTGGTTTCAGAAAAAGTAGGAGAGTTTAGAGCTCTGAGCTAGAAAAGTCCTAGCATTCTGCAAATAGAGCTTAATGGTCTATTTTGAGGGATATTTAGAAGACCAGAATGTTAAGGGAAATGTCAACATTGGAGACCAGGCTCATGAAGTTTCAGAGAGAAATACAGACTTTATTGGGAACTAGACAAGAAAGCCGTTGTGTAATATTTTGACATGGCTGCATCTGTCCATGCCTTGAGAATTTGAGCGAAACTGAATACAAGAGTAATGCACTAATTTGTTTTGCAGCAGGAATTTCAAGACAGAAGAGCACTCAGGCTATGACATTTTGCTCAGCATACACATGTGCATAAGCATGCATGCACATACACATACCCATGTACACACACATATGGGGGGGGAAACACACAGAAGTGAACAGAAAGATAGGAAGTTCCTCATTTGATAAGGAGAAGTATGAAAGCATGGATTTAATGGTGCAGCCAAGGAAGATTGGAACACAGCAATAAGTGCTAAGGAGATCAATTGTCATAAACAAGAAACTTGGTGTTTATTATTGGGATAACAAAAAAGGTATTCAGAGGGCAAGACTGTGCTCATCAAAATGTCCATCCTTTGAAGATTAAAATTCATCAGGAGAAAACCTAAATGGAGAATAACACTAATATTTCCTGCTTCTGCAAAGCAACCTGTAAGGGAAGTGCTTTCCTAGAGTCAGTGCAGAGAAGCTGATGCACTGTTACATAAGGGATAAGCACTGTTCTCAATGTAGGATCAGGACCAGGCAGCATTACCTACATGGCAGAGGTTTAGCAGACATGGAAGGCATAGTTCCAGCATATTTTCTGCTGATATCAGATAATCACACATTAATAATAATGATGATGATGTGTACAAGGACCCCAAGAGGCCTATGTGAAACTTTGAAGGTGAAACCTAAGCTGCAATGGACACCACAAGATATTGATGGTGCTAGAACTAAGCTGAATGTAAGGAGTTGAACTGGGCCAAATGAGAAGTCTAGAAGTGTCATACTTGGAGGGAGGGGGCTACCTAAATCCTCTTCACATCCACCAGCTGAAGCCACCAAGAGCCCAGATTCTGGACATGGAGCTGCACAATTTGGTGTTTTCCTTAGTGAGTGTTAGTTTTGTTTTGGTTCAGTCCTTCCTTGGCATTTCTTCATTTTATTTTGTAATAGGAACATTTACTTTGTTCCATTGTATACTGGAATTATGAAACTTAATTCTATTTAATAAGAGCTCACAGTTAAGTGACTATTGAATCTCGCAAATGATTTGGACTCAAGAAAATTTAAACAGTCTTGGAATTGTTTAAAGGATGTGGAGAGATTTGGAATTGGATTAAATATACTTTTTAAAAAATGAAATAGCCATGAGTCTATAGATACAGGGAGAGAGAAGATTCTGACTTGAGAGTTTGGGTATCAAGTTGACGAGAGATGTGGTTCTGATGACAAATTGATTGTAAACTTGATGGGATTTAGAATCATTTTGAAGACAAATTTGTAGGTGGAGGCTGTTCATTTCCACATCACAAATTTATGGATATTGCTGTGAGATATTCTCTAGATTAGATAACACTCAAGTGTTCTCTAATGAGCCACTATAAATGTGGGCAGTCCCCTGCCTTAGGATGGGGTCCAAGACTGCATATAAAGGAGAAAGTAAGTCTAATACTTTCTTAGTTGGGTTTCTATTGCTGTGACAAAAGACTATGAACAGCAACAACAAAATGTTGGGGAGGAAAGGGTTTATATTGATTTAAACTTCAAGATTGCTCTTCATTATTGAAAAAAGTTGGGACAGAACCCGAATAGGGAGGATCCTGGAGACAGGAATTGATGCAGCAACCATGGAATGGAGCTGCTTACTAGCTTGCTTTGCCTGGCTTGTCCAGCATGCATTCTTATAGAACCCAGGACCACAAGCCCAGGGATCGCACCACCCACCTTGAGCGGGGTCCTCCCCATTGGTCACTAAATGAGAAAATGATTTACAGCTGGATCTCAAGATGACAGTTCCTCAACCCAGGCTTCTTCCTCTCAGTTGACTCTAGCTTGTGTCAAGTTGACACACAAAACCAGCCGGTACAAATATCATTCACCTTTTGGTTTCCTGGCTCTGGATGCAATGCAATAAATGACTTCCTGAATCTGACACCTTTCCTGGTTGGCAATTGAAGATTGATGTGTCTTCAATCCATGAGATAAAATAGTTTCCTTTCCCCCAACTTGCTTTCATCTGAGAATTTTGTCTCCATAACAAGAAAAATAGTACTACAACCACTGACTTCCTTTTACTTATTTTATTAAAATAATCTTGTAAAACCACTTGTTGATTGCCTTGGCAGGTTACTTAGTCTAGGGTTAGTAACCCGCCTGGCAGTTCAGTTATTCCAGGGTCATGGAGAGGAACTATCTGGAAGATAAATGGGCTAGGAAAGAGGAAGGAGGCTAAGTGAGGGGGTTCTTGTCAAAGCCTCCGTTTATTAGAGATGGGGTGCAGCTTATATAGGGTAAGGAGTTGGGGGATGGGCACAGGGGCCTGGGCTCTTGCTGCGTGGTTCACGTTGGTCACGTGGTCCATATTGGTCATGTAGGCAGGAGGTTATCTTCGGTCAGGTCACTGTAGGCCAAGAAGTCACTAGTTGCCACACCTAGTTCCTTAGATAGTTTGGAATGTGGGGTGGGTTCCGCTAACAGATAGCTCTCCATTAACAGCCAATTTGGGTGTGGAGTAGGCTCTGTCAACGATTCCTAACACAATTAGGGGTGTGGGGTTCTCATGATTTTAGGAGGAAATTGGCTCCTAACAACCACTGATTTCTTTTTACTTATTTTATCAAAATAATCTTGTGGAGGGGCTATTGGCAATTTATGGCTGCTGAGAACAGAGACATTTTAGGAGTGTGTGTGGTGGTTGATGGTTCATTCTCCAGTGGATAGCCCCACATATGGGCATATGGATAGCAGTAATTGCTCTCAGTAGGTTTTATTTTAAAAATAGTGCATGGTCACTAGCATGACTGCCTAAACATGACCTGAAAATGGATAACACCAATAGATACGTTAATGTGGAACAGGGAGAGGCTCACAAAGTCTTAGTCATGTTTTTTCTTGTCAATTTTTGATTTAAATTTGAAGAAACAGATAAGTTTTTTTTTTTTTTTCAAATAAGGAATTTATTAGCCCCTGGAAAGTCAATGAGATTCATTGAGGAACAGCAATACAGAGAGGTGTCCTGGGATGCAGAGGTGGTCATTCAGCATTCAAGCTGGCTGTCATATTTCAGAGCTGTGTCATTCTTCATGTAAGGGCATGGCATCTATTAACTAGATGAAAAGGAATTTTCACTCTTCCTTGTCACATGATGATCTCTTTACATGCCAGTCTTCCCGTTTCCTCTTCACTCCTGGATCCCTGCAGGCCTTCACTACTGTGCTCCTGAAGCAGGTGTTCTGGGGTAGAGTCAGGTCATTACCATCCTGGAGACTCAATTTGAGACTACATTGTGAGCGATGCCTGGTGGGTGTGTGTGTGTGTGTGTGTGTGTGTGTGTGTGTGTGTTGACTCCTTTTGTGCCATTTCATCATCCCTAGCTGAAAGTGCTGTGGAAGCTCAGGGTTTCATGCTTCCTGTAGCTTGATCTCTTATACAGAATTATGGGTGAGTGTGTTTCTCCTGGTAGGAACTTTTGTGTGATTGAAATATTTTGCATGTCAGTTTTTGACTTCTGATGGTTATATACACAATTTCCCTGCAACCATGATAGAATTAACATGTGAAGGAAATACAAGGATGTTAATGGTTGGTTCAAGGTGATATAACTTGGTTAAAACAGAATGAACCAAAAAATAAAACATTTGTCTTTTGATGCAAATGTTTAAAATAATATGTGGGACTCTACCATAGCATTATAGAAAATGTATTTTTCTTCCAAGAATGATTTGAAATGAGTATACTAGAATTCCATTAATATTAAACAACTTGTTGCAAGTTGTTTTATTTTCCCATATGTTGATACTTTGGAGATATTCACAAAATATGTTATATTATAATATACAATATTAATATAAGCTCAAAATTTTAAATGCTAGTATAGTGACCAATCTCCATTGAAACTATTCTGTTTCATTGCTTAAAACGAGATTCATCTTGCAGTTATTCCATTGTGTAGTGAAATATGGAGCATAATAAGAATGAAGCAATTTTTTTTTGTGTGTTTGTTTCTTTCCTTTTCTTTTGAGGCTGAATATAAAAACACAATTCCTGTTGGTATTGAAGGGTGACAAAACAAACAAACAAACAAACAAACGCCAAGGAGCAGCAGAAATTTCCAGATGTTTTTGTCTTGACTGAGACTGGGTAAGACTCTTCTGGAAGAGGGGAAAATACAGAGGAAAATGTTTTAACCAGAAGTCAAGAGCAGGGCTGAGGAGAAGTAGCAGCAGTGTTCTCGCTGTTGAAGATGGATGTTGTGGTACTTCTCATCCGTTTAGTATTCAGGATTTCAACCTTAATTAGTATTCCTTTGGCACGTTGTTCATCAAATACACTTGAAGAAATGGAAATTGAGCTGAGTTTTCGGTTGCCTCAGGCATGCTTCTCATACTTTTCCTCATTTCAGGGTATTGTGAAGTATGGAGAGTTACCTTGGAAATGTTTTAGATGGAATAAGTAGCATCCAAATGAAGAAAGCATTAATTATAAGCAATTCTGAAGAGGACAGCACCAAGTAAATATTTGAACAATTCTTTTTTTTTCTTGTTATTTTATTTTATTTCCATTTATTTATTTATTAAAGATTTCTGCCTCCTCCCCGCCACTACCTCCCATTTCCCTCCCCCTCCCCCAATCAAGTTCCCCTCCCTTGTCAGCCCATAGAGCTATCAGGGTTCCCTGCCCAGTGGGAAGTCCAAGGACCGCCCACCTCCATCCAGGTCTAGTAAGGTGAGCATCCAAACTGCCTAGGCTCCCACAAAACCAGTACGTGCAGTAGGATCAGAAACCCACTGCCATTGTTCTTGAGTTCTCAGTAGTCTTCATTGTCCGCTATGTTCAGCGAGTCCGGTTTTATCCCATGCTTTTTCAGACCCAGGCCAGCTGGCCTTGGTGAGTTCCCGATAGAACATCCCCATTGTCTCAGTGTTTGGGTGCATCCTTCGCGGTCCTGAGTTCCATGCTCGTACTCTCTCTCCTTCTGCTCCTGATTTGGACCTTGAGATTTCTGTCCGATGCTCCAAATTGGGTCTCTGTCTCTGTCTCCTTTCATTGCCTGATGAAGGTTAATATTCAGGAGGATGCCTATATGTTTTTCTTTGGGTTCTCCTTATTTAGCTTCTCTAGGATCACTAATTATAGGCTCAATGTCCTTCGTTTATGGCTAGAAACCAAATATTTGGTTTCTAGCTATTTAAACAATTCTTAACTGTATCCTTGTTGGTTTCTTTCAACCTGGGGTATGAATAGAAAGCCTTCTTTTACCCCATATATTCTGCTACTTCTACCCCAAAGGTTTGTTTTGCAAAGGTTCTTTATAAAGATAACGCTACCATAAAGTGTTTTTGCTCCTGGTATTCTACAGCATTTGTTTTGTTAACATTAGGATAGAAGGTAAATCATTTATTACTATAATGTGACATATGAGACATAGTTAATGTAGAGTTGCTAATTAAGCAAATATGGTTTACATGTCCATAGTTATTCTAGATAGCCAAAGTTTTCATTTCCAACCTCTTTCTCTGTAGCAAAATTCCAGCTGCCTCTCAACATTTTCTTCTGCAGCTTATCTTCTCTGATAATGATGACCCAGGTAGAACAGATTCTGTTTTCCCTTTGTGTATGAATTATTTTATTTGAATTATCAGTAAATTCCTATTGTCTATTTTTCAAGTACATACATGTATGTAATACTGACACCAAAAAGTACAAAATAATGTTATTTATATTTTGATCTCCAAAAATGCAACATGCTTTTAATACATTATTGAATTTCTTATAGCTGTCTTTTTGAAGTAATACAGAGTATGGTAATTTGTTGTTTGTTTCTGGATGCACCCTAATCTATGTTTGAAATGTGTAAATAGTGAATGCAATAACCACATTGGACTTAGTATCTGTTAGGCCTGAAAACTAGCATGAATCCCCATTTGGAACTTATAAGCTGTGGTATATATATATGAACTGTCCTCGATCCCAACACTGGTTTTATTCATCAGAGAAATATGCACGATGATGCAATGTTTCATGGAGTACGTGCTCAGTTTACATGAGTGAATTGTGACATAATTAAAGGACTATCTGACATAAACGCCAAAGTCTCAACACCTTAAGCTATTATTTTTGCTAACATTGACTGAATTTTTAAAAAGACTAATTCAACAAAGTAGGTAACCCTTTCTCCACCAGTATTTCAAAATGGGGGACTTGCCGATAGAACATCCCCATTGTCTCAGTGTGTGGGTGTACCCCTCGCGGTCCTGAGTTCCTTGCTCACTGGCCTGGGTCTGAAAAAGCATGGGATAAAACCGGACTTGCTGAACATAGCGAACAATGAGGACTACTGAGAACTCAAGAACAATGGCAATGGGTTTTTGATCCTACTGCATGTACTGGCTTTGGGGGAGCCTAGGCAGTTTGGATGCTCACCTTACTAAACCTGGACGGAGGTGGGCGGTCCTGGACTTCCCACAGGACAGGGAACCCTGATTGCTCTTTGGGCCTTGACCGGGGGTGGGGGAGGGAAATGGGAGGTGGTGGCGGGGAGGAGGCAGAAATCCTTAATAAATAAATAAAATTAAAAAAAAAAACAAAATGGGGGACTTGATTCCTAAAGTCCAAGGTGTACAGGTTTTGCACTCTCTCGGTACATATTATGGACTACCTTTGGCCCAAATGTGGGTATAATGATGAGGGTGAAGGTTCCATCTTCATCTTGCAGGATTCTATGAGAAAATACAGTGTCTTTTAAAGCGGAAAGAAACACCCTGCATATAAATACGCAGTGGGAAAGGCTTCATGCGGGTGTCCTGAACCAGGTTTAAGTGTTGGCTTGAGAAGTACTGAGAATCCCTGATCCCTCTCTGAGTATTCGCATGTCTTATACTTCAGAGCTGTCAGTCAATAGTTTTGATCATTAGCCATCTGTGATTATTTTAATCTTTGCCAGCAGGAGAAGGAACTCTTTTCTACCCAGGAGCTCTGTTATTACAATATAATTTATATGTAAAGAGCTCATTTCATCAGTGAGAGAAACTTTTACTCAGATTTTTTTTAAGGTTTGAAAGAAATTCATAACATCTTGTTTTGAATTGTTTTTCACTTTCTCCCACTCTGCACCCTGTTTCTCTGTCACCCCTCTTTCCCCATACAGATGTTCCACAGTATACAGTTTACACTTAGGTGAGCAAGCTTCAAGCTATGTCTATGTTTTTTAAAATATAAATTCTTCAATTATTTGTGTTTGCTTTTGGAAATTTGAAAGTCCTAGCAGAAAAATACAACTCTAATTTGCCCCAAATTTTAGCAACACAGGAAAGGTTTCTATTTGAAAGTTCCTTATTATAGTTTATTAAAATGGCATAATGACATTCAGTCCTTAATTTTGTGCTAAGGGCAAGGCTTGAGAGAGGGCAGGAAAGAATTTCAAAGTTTAAAAGTTGGCCTTCGCAAGTCACCCCATGAGTTAGCCTCTAAGCCATGGTCTCACTCCCATAACTCATCATGCCTGCTACTGATTTTAGCTTGACCCACAGTGAGTCAACAGCTCCGTCAGTCATTTTACCTATAATGTGGGATAATAATCTTGATGGAATATGGTTACTGTGAGAATTAATGAGTTATTGCTCATGAAATGTAGTGCATGAATTAAAAGGCTCTGTACAAAGGAAGACCAGAAGCCTAGGTTACACCACCGGCTGCTTTAGTCAAGTGAATTACTAATCCTCTACACAACATTTTAGGTCTTGAACTTCACAGAGCAAATTTTGTGTCTCAGGTCAGATATTATTAGAAATTAGTGCTTTTCAAGATCCCATGGCATGTCTTGGGGCAGTGCAAAAATACATTTTAGTCTTTCCTGGTGAGAGGGCATGTTATGCTCTCAGCAGAGTTGAATACTGGAAAATTACTGATTATCTGAAGATATACTATACATTATATATATAATTTATAGTCTACATTATCTTCTCATATTTCTAATTCTATTTATTTGTTTCCACATCAGTCCATTAGGAAAAAGTAAGGTTCTTACTCACACAGCTTTAGTAGAGCAATCAAACAGTTCCTACAGGAAAAGGGGAACTATAGTAACAGCAAACAACATTCTGCTTCTCTCTGGGCACTTGGAGTTTCATCTGTTTTTAATTTAGGGGTGGTAATTAGAGAGACAGATATGTGAGCACACACACACACACACACACACACACACACACACACACACACACACACACTGTAAATGGCATAGGTGACTCCTCTAAGACTGATCAGGTTGGCAGGACCATTTCTTTTTAGCAGTAGAGAAAATAGTTAAGTGTTCAAAATAGCTCTCAGACCCCAAGCCCAATCCCATTGAAAACTAACCTGATCTGTTTCCAATTTAACATCTGAACTTCATTTTCGTGGATCAGATCAGCCCAGTTCCTCTTCCCCACAGAAGAAGCATGGAGATCCACCAGGATATCCTGAAATGTCAAGAGTAATGACAAATAATTACCAACATCTACTTTCACATAACTTGCCTTCTGAAAGTGGTTTATTAATTAAAAATGAACTTCAAAGCTCAGACGTTATGATCCAGACAAAATCTTTGTCTGTGTACCAATTATTATTTTCTGCTAAAGAATGCTAAGATGGGCCAAATATCCCTGTAGACATAATCTCGTCCCAGTACCAAGCTAAACAGTCATTACTTAGCTGTTTTAAGACCTAATATAGTTTACACACTGTAGCTGCTAAGTAATCGAGTCAGCTTTGCTCACACTGAGATGTCTGAATTGTCTAGAGTGACGATCAATCATGACTTGTAAGCATTGTCTGTACATGTCACGGAAATAATGTCATGTACTATTGTCTTCTGCTAACTTGCGTTCATGGCTAAAGAAACAATCTCACTCTCAGACAATCAGCATACACAGCTCAGTTAAGTCTGCTCTTCTAGGGAGAAGTGAGAGACGATCAGGTCAAATAACATTATTATTTTTTAAAAAAAAACATAATTAGGCCTTGGAAGCTTTAAAAAACAACAAATGGGTTAAAGATTTTATTTATATGCAAATAACAAGTCTTTGGGACAGATCAAATGCCTTTTTCACTTCCATATTGCCAAACTTTGATTTGATTGATCTGTATTTATCCCCATGTGGCAGCTGGAGCATCTCTTTAGAGGGAAACTTTCCTAATTCTCGTCTATCAAGGAAAATCTGCAAGTTAAAACCTCCCTTTTATCAGCAGGCATCGGAGAAAGGCAGGTGGCAGTTAGAGCTCTTGGGGAGTTGTTCTAATTGTGGTTTTCTTTTACCTTCACAGCTAAGAAAGTTCTGAGAGCAGGGAGAGGGCAACTTGGTATGGTTTGACAGTGTGTTTACATCTTTTTTATAGCAAAAGCTGGGACATTTTCAATGACCCTAGTAGTAGCTATTTGGGGGATATCTATTACTTAAATAAAGGTTATATCTAAAAATAAATTTAAAAATTGGGATGCACTAGAACTATCCAAGCACTAAGTAAAGCGCTATTATATGTTATTCTAATGCCTTCCTGGGCTTTATTTTCATAGTTTCATTTATTAATTTCAAAATTTTACATTCAGAGAAGGAAAACTTATGATGAAACAATAACTGAGAGTCTGAAAGAAAAGTCTGAATCTTTTATAATAACATTTATTTTAATTATATATCACTCCCTACACAAATCCAGTTTTTTTAAATACTGGATTCTATATAACTAAAAGGGATATTTGCCACAAATATTAATTTACTAGTTTATATTCTAATTTTAATGTGGCATGGTCATATTTTTCCCAACAATTATATTTTTAAGTAATTTGAAGCAAAGAATGTTGATGCTTATTCTGTGATAAACTTTGTAGCATTCTACCTCCTCAATAGACAATTTCCTATTTAGTTATTTTTAACCTGAACTCCCCCCCCCCCGCTTTATTGACAATAGTTTATTTTCTCACATAATATATGCTTCCAGTTCCTTCCCACCTCTCCACTTTAGATTTGCTTCCCTTCTAGCACTATAAAAAAAACAGCATTCTAAGTGATAACACTGAAATTAAAACTAAGAAAAGACACAAGAAAGAGATATAGATGCAAAGAACCACTCATTTGCACACTTGGGACTCCCCTAAAAAACTAAACTGGAAGCCATAATATATATGCAAAG
>NC_022009.1:76448989-76453444 GCF_000317375.1 Microtus ochrogaster
AAAAAAAAAAGCCCTGACCTGATATTATGAGGCAAGGAACCTCCAATGATGCTGTTGGATTTATTTTCTGTTGGCCATGTAGCCTACCTTTATGAGTCGTTTGTTTGCCAGTAAAACTCAGTTGAAGAAAATCAAATATTCCTGTACCTGTGGCTATCAAGTGGAGATAGCCTCTGGATGAAGGACAGGGACATATGTCCACTTCCTCTTTCTACTCGAAAACATCACCCTGTGCAGAACCCATGAAAATATAGCTATTTAGTTTTGGTGAGGCACAGGCAAACTCTAATCAAACAGTTCTGCTTGGAAGACATGGGCTTTAAATTTAGCCATTCCTCAAAATCCTTGCAAAAATATCTCCAAATTTGTATAACTTTTCTTAAGTGGTTAAAAATGATGTTGCTTTCATTTTGATAAATACAGTATATGGTAAAACTGAAGAAAAAGAAGAGAAAGTTTCCATATTTAATTGAATGGAGGAGGACATGTTTAGTTAACCTTTAGTAGTAAATTTAAACGTTGACCGAAAACTTGATGCAAACGCATGTATGGAAGGGTGAGTAATATGGGATAGGAGAGGCTGAGTGCTTCTCTTTTACCAAGTTCATCTCAGAGTATTCTACTTGTCTTTCTCAAGTGTCTTGAGTCTTTCAAAAAAAAATACATGGGAAAGTTTGTAGTCAGAAAAGAATTTCAACATGTAGCTAAGAGCTGTGTCAAGAGGAGCGGCTTGGGAGCTGTATCTGAAGTGTTTTAGAAAGTCTGTTCTCATTGCCACCCTATCATTTCCTCCTGTTTCAAAACTAACAAAGATTCCCTATCAATTAAGGCTTACTTGGTGGACTTGAAGTCTCTCTCTTTCAACAATTATTGTTTGTTAATTAAATTAACACTTTTTGCCAATTTGTTTGCTAGCAGATGAGCATATCTACATATCAAAACTGCTTTGTCACTAGAAAGGGGCTTTGTGCTTAAGACAAAGATTTCTGCAGATGACCCAAGTTTGGTTTTCAGCACCAATACTGAAAGCTCACAACTACATTTAACTAAAGCTCCAGAGGATCTACAGACCTTTCCCTGGCTTCTGGGACAACCATACACCGGTGTCCAAAGAGACACAAAAATATAATTAATAATTTTTAAAAATGGAGATACTCAGTTTTAGAAAAAAATAATAATTGACTACCCCTTATAAAACTAGAATGTGGAGGTTTTTATCCAGCCCAAGTTGTCACATTACCTCTGTCTGGGTTTGACCACATATATTAGCTATACCATAATTGGAGATATAATAATCTTTACTGTAGAGCTATTCATACATACCTTTCAATGCCCATACATCCTAGGAAATTAAATATAAATGTATATATAAATAATCTAGTTTTTAAAGACAACATCATGGCAGACAAATGGATAGAACTAGAAAAATATTCTGAATGAGGTAACCCAGACCCAGAAAGACAGACATGGTATGTAGTCACTTCTAAGTGGATATTAACAGTAAAGTAAAGCATAATCAAGCTACAATTCACAGACCCAGACCCAGGGAGGGTAAGTAACAAGGGAGGCTCAAGGAAGCATGCATGGATCTCCCTAGGAAGGGGAAATGGGATAGAATAGATTTGCAGGTGATCTGGGTCCAGATTGGGATGGAAGTAGAAGAGATTAGGTGGGGAAGTGTGTCAAGAGAAAGAATATTAGCAGAGATGACTCGAAGTGTGGGCCATTTCAGGGGCGAGGTCAAAACCCAGTGCAATGGAAACTCCCAGGCACCCACTGGGATGACCCTAGGGAAGACTGCAAATATGGGGGATATAGAACCTGAACTGATCTTACGTAACCAGACCTATGTCTAGAGTAATCATCATCAGACAAACCTCATCCTGCAACTGATAGCAGCAGATGCAGAGACCCACAGCCAGTCATTAGGCAGAACTCGAGTAATCCTGCAGAAGAGAATGAGGAAGGTTTTGTAGGAGCCATAGGGGTCAAGACACTGCAAGAAAATGACCCACAAAATCAACTAACCTGGGCCCACAGCGGGTCCCAGAGACTGAACAGACAATCATGTAGCTTGTATGGGTCTAATCTATATCCTCTGCATGTGTATTATGGTTGTGTAGTTTGGGGTTCCTGTGCTACTACTAACAGTAGGATTGGGGTTTTCTCTGACTTTTCCCCATGATTTTGAGACCCCTTTCCTCCTACTGGGTTGCTTTGTCCAGTCTTAATATGAGGAGACATGCCTAGATTTATTATAACTGGACATTCCATGTTTTTTGATATTCATGGAAAACCTGCTCTTATTTTGAAGGGAAAAGGAGGAGTGGACCTGGGGAAAAGGGGATAAAGGGGGGAGAAATTGGAGGAGAGGAGAGAGGGGAAATTGCAGTTGGGATGCAATGTATGAGAGGAAATAATAATAAAAGAACGGAGTTTAATGATCCTATGAGTAGAAAAAGTTTAGTTTTTTTTTTTTAAATGGGAGTGATATACAAAGACACTACTTTATCTTCAAGGGCATCACAGAAATCTATTCATCACATGGTATAGAAGGATAGCTGAAACAACTGAAATTAATTTATCACTTTAGACCTTATCTTATAATGTGTCAATATCTTGTGCTATTTGTATCTGCCTTGTATGAAAATATTCCTGCCAAGTTATGTAAGCAGTATTCATGGGAAGTGAATACCAGTTGGTGTCAGAGAAACATAGTGTATTACAATGCCCAGAAGTGGGTATGTTTGAGAAAAATCCACAGATAAGTCTTTTTTTTTTTTTTTTTCTACAAGAGGAACAGAATATAGCAGATCAACAAATACTGGAAAATGCACAGGAAGCTCAGCAACTGATGTATGTTTGCTTATGCAAAATTCAGAACTGATGGAAAGGGCAAGAGAGTCTAACAAGTCACCTTTATGAGCCTTCTTAAGTTTAGACACTGTGAAATGATTTGGTCTTGACAGTAGATATTCCCTGTTCTTATGCACAGCACATCTAGAATGTCCAGAAATTCTAGTCAATCAGTGAGCTCCAGATTCAGAAAGACCTTGTCTCAAAAATAAGTAAATAAAAAGTAGAAAGCAGCAGAGGAAGGCACCAGGCATAGAACTCTAGAATTCTATGTATTTGTAAGGATGTGTGCATCTTTTACACACATAACACACACATACACCAAAAAAAAGCAATATACTCAGACAAACAAAATAATATTGGGTGACCTGATGGAGGAAGGTCATTGGTTGATTAAATAAAGAAGCTGCTTGACCTGATAGGTTAGAACATAGGTGGGAGGAGCAGACGCTGGGAGGAAGAGGAAGTGAGCTCAGAGACTCGACAGCTCTCCTCTCAGGGGCAGATGCCTCAGAGAGACACGATGCTCCACTCCTGCGGGCAGAGGCAAGAGCTCTGCTCTCTGAGGCACACGCGATGAAGCTCCGACCCAGGATGGACGTAGGCTAGAATCTTCCCGGTAAGCGCACCTTGGGGTGCGACACATATGATTGGAAATGGGTTAGTCCAGGTGCGAGAGTTAGCCGAGAAAAGGGCTAGAGCTAAAGAGCCAAGCAGTGATTAAAAGAATACAGTGTCCGTGTAATTATCTCGGGTAAAGCTAACTGGGTGGCGGGACACAGCCCACGGCTCCTATTACTACAGTGACCATTTCAATATATACACAATGAATAGTGGTCAGTGAATAATGAACTCATTAGAAAATTAACACTTTCAATACATTTAGCAAAGATAATATTTAATATTCTCAAGGCATCAAATTTAGAGATAACACAAAATTATTTGAAACACTGGTACACTGGATTGCAATACGTGGTTTAGTACTGTAAATCATGACTACAATATTAAAAAACAGGACTCAGAATTATAAAGGGTTAGTGATGCACTGATGCATGTTTGACAACTTCATGCTCATGAAGCATATTTTCACATGAATCTTGATGTTATTGACTATGTGAAATAGTTAAAACTCTCATACTTTTTTGAGAAAATGGTAAATTCCTTCATTTTTTTTGCAAGTTATTTTGACAGAATGAAATAAAGTTTAACACAGTCAACCCTCTAACAAGAATTTCTCTCTCAGGCACAAAAGCTATATAAAAACTGCCATAAAAGTCTACCTCCTCAATCATAACGTAACTACATTGTTTCTTAACAAATATTGCAAGTGACATAAATATTATAAATAAAGAATTAGATATGTAAATTGAAAACAAGAGCATGTTAGTCATCTTTTTATAACAGTATCAAAAATATCCTAGTTAAACAACTTGAAAGGGGAAAGGTGTATTTTGAACCCCAGAGACTTCAATCTGTAGGTGGTAGGCTCCAGCCCTTTAATTCCAAGATAAAGGAGGATACTGTGGGTAAGGGGGTGTGTAACAAAGCGGTTGCTGTACTCTTGACAGCAAGGAAGCAAATAGAACAGGAGAGAGAGAG